>NC_092199.1:14386758-14713448 GCF_043641665.1 Enoplosus armatus | reverse complement strand
TGGGAGCCCTTTTCAGCCATTTGACCCTGCTGCTTTTTTTGGTGAGGTAGCTGACGTTCAGCTCCCACTTGAGGGCCTGGGTGCTGATGGTGCCCAGGAAGTGGAAGGACTCCACAGTGTCAACTGGGCACTTACGCAGGGTGGTGGGGCCAGGTGGGGCTGGGTTCTTTCTGTGATCCACTACCATCTCCACTGTCTTCAAAGCGTTGAGCTCCAAGTTGTTCCGACTGCACCAGGTCACCATGTGGTCATTCTCCCACCTGCTGCTGAGAAGGGAGGCAGCCTTGGGGGGATTCCGGTGCTGATGGTCCGGGAGTCAGAGACATGTTTCCCCAGCCTCACATGCTGCCTCCTGTTAAGACAGGAAGTGTGTGATCCACCTGCGGGTGGAGTCAGGCCCGCTCAGCTGGGAGAGAAACACTGACTGTAAACCTTACTGTGTTTGCTCACACGAAAACTCCACCTGGTACCTTTAAAGTCAAATATATAACAGACATTTCTTTTCTTTTTCAAATGTAGCTGATTCTAGTCTGTAAGAATCTGCCTGACAAGTGCAGAGCCACATGAGATCAAAGGAAGTACAAGTGTTCCTGTGATGTACCTGCTGTACCAGCACGGGGGGGGGGGGGGGGGGGGGGTCAGTTTTATCCTGAAAATCTTGTCTTGTAGCATCTGATTCAATCATTTATCTGTAAAGATGTATGTGTGTGTGCGTGTGGGAGGGAGGATGGAGAATGTGACAAGCAACTGAAACAGACATTACAGGAAGTGACTATGGTGGGTGTCACAGTGTTAACTGCCCCCCCCCCCCCCCCCCCCCCCCCCCCCCCCACCCCCCTCACCTTTTCCCACTGCACTTTCAGTCCAACATGACCCAACTAATGACTGTGATATTTCTGGCTGCTTTGCCCATGAGCTGAAACTAAAACTGTGTGACTGATGTACACACACACACACACACACACACACACACACACACACTCCGCACAGAGTGCCAGAGAGTCTTTTTTAGCTTTGAGGATGGATGGTACAGTATCATGGCAGGTCTCAGAGATCAATCACCTGTGGATGGATGGAGTCTGAGGACCCCCTTTTTACTGGCTCATGACTGCTGGCTCAGAACATCATTGATTTAGGAAGACAAGGGGGGGGGGGGGGGGGGGGGGCACTGAAATGAAAAATTCAAAAGACAATAAAAGGATGGGGGACAGACTGTAGGTGTCTGTTTGGAAACACTAAAAGAACACCCGCTTCCTGATGGGCCATTTGGGATGCGGTGATGCAATTATTCACCTAATGGCAAAGTAGCCGGTGCTTTACTTCTCATACAAAGGTGTCGTCCCTGAGAATAACAGGCAGGAGAGCCGGAAGCTGCGGCATCAACAGACATTTCTGCGTCTGCGAAAGAAGCGCAGTCTTCAATTATTTACCGACATTTCACAGATCTCTGCATCAAATGAGCTCCATCTTTAACACTACCAGGCGAACTCCACCACACTGTTCGCACATCCATGTCTTCGATGAAGCCGAGGCGCAGGCCGGCCTGTGTGCACAAGAAAGGACGCTGATTGGACCAGAGGCGCTCACAAGCGTGCACGTGGAGTGCAACATTAGGCAAGGTGAATTATCCATGCCGGTTCAACTCATCGTTACCGGCCTCAGCGAAGGAGAGGGCACGCTGGAGACCGACTGGGAGATATAAAGGCGAGTTTTAAACAGAATGAATGCAGCCAAGTCTGTGCGTAAAGGCGACTCTTGGCTTTAACTCACTGTGGCTTTAGTCCCGTTTTATAGACCGGGTCCCGCTGCGGCATCAGGTGCCAACCAAACTTTTAATGAGACGTTGGAATGAGTCATTTTCGCATAATGGCATCAGTTTCCGAGAGCGCACCCTCTCCCCCTTTTCCTCCCCTCTTACACCCCTCCATTTAAACGCAGCTGAGCGGCGTTGGCACCCATGGGACGGTGGACTATCTTACACGTTTTAGACAGGAGATCCTCCGTGTGAGTGTTACCGCGGTGACGTCAGGAAAGAGCAAAGAACAAGCAGGCGGCGAGCGGAGAGGCGGGCGAGCGAGACACGACCTGCGTGCCGGTGCGCATCTTTCCAAACTTCTCCCGCGCTGCCCGAGAGCACGGAGCCCAACAGCCCAACAGCGGGAGGGGGGACCGGCGGGCAGCGCCATGAACAACCAGTCTGTCAGCGTGAACGCGAGTCCGCCGCGGGTCGGTGGCGGCGGCGGCTCCGGGACTGTGGATCATGAACTCGTCATCACCTCCACTTTCGGGACGCTTCTCTCGGTTGTCTACATAATCGGGGTGTCGGGGAATGTGTACACCCTGGTGGTGATGTGCCACTCGATCCGCTTCGCCACTTCCATGTACATCTCCATCATCAACCTGGCTCTGGCGGACCTGCTCTACCTCTCCACCATCCCCTTCGTGGTGTCCACCTACTTCCTGAAGGACTGGTACTTCGGGGACGTAGGCTGCCGCATCCTGCTCAGCCTGGACCTCCTCACCATGCACGCCAGCATCTTCACCCTCACCGTCATGTGCACGGAGCGCTACCTGGCCGTCACCAAGCCGCTGGACACGGTGAGGCGCTCCAAGAGCTACCGCAAAGCTCTGGCATGGGGCGTCTGGCTGCTTTCTCTGGTCCTCACTGTGCCCATGATGATCATGGTCGCCCAGACCACTAAGAACACGCCGGATGGGGGTGTGAAGAGGATGTGCGCACCCACCTGGGCGCCCCTGGCTTATAAAGTGTACGTGACCGTCCTGTTTGGCACCAGCATCATGGCACCGGGGATCATTATCGGTTACCTGTACGTCAAGTTAGCCCGCACTTATTTAGAGTCCCAGCGAAACTCCGTGATCAGCAGAGGCGGCAAGCGGTCTCCAAAGCAGAAAGTGCTGATCATGATTTTCACCATCGTGCTGGTGTTCTGGGCGTGCTTCCTGCCGTTCTGGATCTGGCAGCTGCTGCCCCTGTACCACACCAAGCCCCTGAGCCTGGCCTCGCAGACGCACACCTGCATCAACTACCTGGTGGCGAGCCTCACATACAGCAACAGCTGCATCAACCCTTTCCTCTACACGCTCCTCACCAAGAACTACAGGGAGTACCTGAAGAACCGGCACAAGAGCTTCTACAGGTACACGTCCTCCTTCAAGCAGCGGCCGCCCAGCCTCTACTCGTGGGGGAAGTCCGCGTCCTCCAGCAATCAGTTTGAGTTCAACTCCGAGACGCTGGTCATGGGGACACTGAAGTGACTTATGAAGCGCACGGACGAGGAGAGAGAGCTTTTGGAACCGCAATAGGTAGGCGATAACCTCTCCATTACGCACAGGGCGGTGCGGCACCGTGCGTAAAAGAAATGCGCACAGGTGTCCGAAGTCCCAGACTTAATACTTTCTCACCCTTCATTTGTCTGTACGGATTATTTGCACGCAACACTGTTCTCCAGTCACAATCTAATCCTTTCTAGTCAGAACACTTAACTGTTATTCCATCCGCGTCTGGCCCTTTTTCGACCCCCTGAGCCCCTCTGAGCCCCATTAGCTCTCTGACACGTCTTTCTGCTGCGCTCCTTCACCTCCTCACCCTCAGAGGAGAAACTGATTCCGATCCTAAGTACATATAAACGGCAGGTAGTCCCAGGTAGGTTAAAGGCAGACAGGATTTAAAGAGTCGACTTATTACAGGTTCATTTGGGGCTTTATTTGAAATACAGCAACAACTTATATATATATATATATATATATATATAAATACATAAATACATGTCAGTGAAGCAGCTAGCTCGGTTTAGATAAAGGAGTATGTATAATAGTTTGTGGACAGTCATTTAAGTTCTGTTAACTTGAGCATGGCCGGATGAACCTGTTATGTGCTGTTGGGCCCTCGCTGTTGGGCCCTCACTGTTGGGCCCTCGCTGACCCCCCCCCCCCCCCCCAGCTGCTGACGAGGCTGGATTACCAACCAGGCAAAGCGGGCAACTACCCAGGGGGTTGTCTGTGTGGCAATTATTTTATGGTGATTTGATTTGGTAATGTGCACCACTAAAACCCAATTTAAAACTGAAATGGTAAATGCCCAGAGGTGGCCCCTCCAGTTCCTTGGGGCCCTGTCTTTATTTGCAAGTTCTTAAACCAATTTTTGTTTGATGAAGTAATCACGAACTAAATACATGTACAGCATTAAAGGGCCTGCAGCTCATTTTTGTCCCGGGGGCCACCTAGCGTGTAAATCTGGCCCCGACTGCCCTTTGTATGATATACATATATATACATATGTATATATATATATGTATATATGCTGCCAAGTTCCCATTAAGCCCAGTGCAAACCATACACCTATGTTGGAGTAATACATCATTTGTGGTTATTTGATTAAACACCTTTATTGGGGAACTTACACTAAATATTTAAAAATGAATAAGCATCATGAAAGCATAACGTGTACTAAGGTAATAAAAGCTCTTTTGACACATGACCCCTCTACAAGACACACATTTACTTCATGATCATTCTTAGGTGATAATGTACAAAGCTTATTAAATTAATCAAATGATCAAAACTGATTCGGGGGCCCCTCAGTGTCTGGTGCCCCGAGGCAGTCGACTGCTCTGCCCAGTTAGTAATTCATCCTGTGCAAGAAGTTCTTTTGTTTGTTTACCATCACATCACTGATTAAAGCCCAAAAATCATTATATTCCTCCACCAGTCACACGGCGGAGTTTTGCTTTGTGACTGAATTTAGCTCAGAGGAACTGATTAGAGCCCACATCGGGACCTCAAAGGCGTTTGCTGGCAGGAGACCAAAAGAAAAAACCCTCCACCTGCATGGCCAATCACTTTCACTGAAATTGCACGCATCCTCCCACAGACGCAAACCCACTTCCACTACTGCGCTGAACACAGTGCCGAAAAAAAAACCAGACTGCTTCCAACCAGGATTTGCGCGCTCTGTTAACTGGTCTGAACTGCGGCCTACTTACCTGAATGAGGACGATGACACAGTATTCACACATTCTCTATCATTCAATAACTGATCACCTGATTTGATCGACATCTAAAAAGACTTAAAGCACAGCCCTGTCTCTCTCTTACTGTCCTGTCAAATAAAGCGAAATGTCCAATACAAAAAGAAAAAGAAGTGCGGAGAGAGGACGGTGACGGTCCCTTCTGTTCAGGGTGTTCCTTTTGGCAGGTATCTTAATGAGTGATGCAGAAACGCGCCTCATGTTTTATGGAGAGTTCATAACTCTTTAATTAAGAGCGGCTCCTAGCACTGAAGGGAAGCTCCTTTACTTTAATCTGACTTATTAAAGTCGTATCAGCTCGCACAACCATCTGCTGTAAAGCCACTCTGTCCTCTTTAGATTCACCCCAGCTGGGACTGGAGAACAAACTGTGCGTATACGGCGAGACGGATTGGTAATATTATGCGTGTCTGGACACGGCTGCTATGTTATACACACTCCGGCAGAAAAAAAACATCCTTCGTGTCAGATTTCTTATGATTATGAATACTATCTGAATGATATCTAGAGATGTGACATTTTCACACTAATGTCCCAGTGTGGATTGCACACTTTGGTACACTTTTGTGTGTGTTTGCATGTCAAATGTCACAAACTCATGCATAAATGCATTGCAGCCAATCCCTTGGTGCTTCACAAGCACCGTCACAGCACAGATGTGGCAAAAATGGCCTCTCCTTCTTTGTTTTTCCCTCCTCTCCCAACATTGTCTGACATCTCTTTGCAGCATTTCCTCGATGCAAAATTCTGGATACAGTCGGGTCTGTGTGGGACTTATCAGCTTATGGCTGCATACATTCAAGATTCATGAGAAATCTACGAGGGATTTGCTGAACTATCTCCCGAGCCTGCGAAATCTGTTCATCCCCGAGCTTGAGAGAGGCACTTTTAGTTTTGCTGCAATGTAATACTGTATTCCCCAAAGAGAGAAATTAGACACATTAAATCATTCTTAATATACAGTATAAACAGACAACCATCACTTTAGCGTCATAACAAACATAGTAGTTGAGCTAGGTTCTGCTTTGGCCCCCACTGCAACGCAGGGTTTCTGTCAAAAATCTGTAGTCCCTTAGCCCAAGCTGAGATAACTTAAGCAATGTCCCTTAAGTAATTCATTAGACTTGACTAAGCCCCCCAGAGCCACGGAAGACATTATACAATTGTTTTTAAAGGCTGAGTATTAGTCCTCCTAACTAAAACACTGATTTCAATGAGTGCCACTTGAATGAACATGAGAAGCTGCCACTAAAAACAGCGTGGGCTTTTGAAGGGCAGGGAGTAATAATATATAATACATAATATATTCACCTTGGAAACACTGAGAACTGTTTGACAATGATATTCAGTTGCCGGACGTGACCTTTAAATGACAGAAACACGATGCTGGTGTGTGTCTCGTCTCCAGAGGACTCTGACGTATCACCTTTGTCGGACATAAACGTTTCATCTTTACAGCTAATGGCACTTTTGTGCTTTGAGATCCTAGTTTTAACACGAATCAAGCCGTGATTCTGCACTTGACCTCCATCTAAAGCTGCGTAGGTGCTTGAGCATGCGGCTTGAATAAAAATCAGCTCTAATATTTCCTATCAATACATGATAACATTTGGGTCCTAGTGGAGGAAGTTGTTCCCGTGTTGTTTTGGAGGAAATAACTTTCTCATGAAGAATCATAATGATTGAATCCTTTAATCCTTTAGAATGACATTTTGGACATTACATATTACATTATCTTCCCAAGCTGTCTAAGTGGGACTGAACTACTACCCACCGGCAGTCCAGCTGTTTGTGAACTGCTTGTACTGGCAGACACTTCCTTTCAGTAAGTGGGGCTTCAGCAGAGCCTGACTGCTCACTCGGCTTTGTGGATGCTGGTATGTAACAGGGCCGGTTTTCAGAAGCCAACGATAATAACGGTGGTAATCAGACACACCAGTCAATTAATAACACGGCCCATATCATGAGAGAAGCCTGTTGGGAGTGAGGCATTGTATCATTTGAGTCCAGTATTTGTTCAAGGAGAACGTCCTAATTGATGCTGCACCATTGCTTATGTCTGCCAAAGGCTTGGTATTAATACTGTAAGCGGGTTTTAAAAGTTCAAGGCAAGCAGACTGATCTTAACAATTTGCCTTATCATACTAACTAGGACTAACTAGTTCGACACTGCAATGCAAGAACATTGTTGTTCTTTATTTCCACGTCTTCTACAAATTCCTGTTGCCAGGGAAGTTTAGCTGGAAACCTTAAAAAGTCAATCAACTTGTGGAATCAGCCAATAAAACCACAAAACCTGCTCGTGACAGTTGCCAGTTGATAAAATTGACGGCCACCAGCCAGAAATGACAAGTATGCTTTTGTCTACTTTAGTGGGAAATTGAAATCACTGCGAATTTTGAGTGGAAAGTCTGCCACTGTTGTTACTGTTAACTGCATACTGTATGTTTCACGTGGGAACGCAAATCTTGACAGGCATGAGGACAGTGACTGAGAGGGGCAGGGCTGAGCGAACAGTCAATTGCTTTCCACTCCTTTAAATAACTTCCTGGGATTGATTTCAGCGCTGAAGTCTGTAGCTGCGATTGTGGGGTCAACACAATTTTCTAAAAGTTTACCATCTTCTGTAGGAGAAAGAGAAATCCTTAAACTAATCTTGACAGCATTAAGGAGGCGGCAAACGAATCAAGATGTCCTCTCAGGTTTAGACCTTTAAAGAATCCTCTAACCTGGCTGATCAATATGTCACACGAGCCATTCAACGCGATTGTGCGCTTAATAACTGTGACCAGAGCATTTACTTTGAAGTTTAAAGGAAATCAATGACTCCTTTGATGGGAAAACTACCCGCCAACATCATGTTTCCAGCCATCTGTGTAGATTTAAAAACTTTGAGCAAGGTGCTGAAACGCATGCGACAGGTGTGACTGACCTTGTCGCGCTGAAGCCTGTATGTTGCCATTTTACCATAATATACCCGCCATCGCAGCCCTCCTCCACACGCAGGCCTACCGCTATGCTTCTCTCAGCACTAATGAATGTGGTAATAGTTCCCTCAGGAGCTGAGAAGAGCAATATTGTGCAATAGGCACAGTAGCCGTCAGTGTATTTGCAGCAGTGTTTTGGTTTTGTGGCCCGCAACTTCCCTGTTAACTCTCAGCACCCTCATGAATCTCGCTCTGATAAACTAAATGAAATGATAAATGATCTCACTTATATAGCGCTCGTCTCAATCACACCCCGATGGCGACCGAGCTGCCATGCAAGCTGCTGGCCTCCATCGGGAGCAACTTAGGGTTCAGCGTCTTGCTCAAGGACACTTGCGGCATGACGGGGGGAACCGGGGTTCGAACCCCCTAACCCGCTCTAATTGAATGAAAGAAAATGACCTCAAAAGGAAGCTTTCACAAAACATAATGCTGTGTTAATATTCACTGATGGATTACCAAACTCTTACAAGTTTGGAGCTGTAGGCCAAAAATACTTTCACATTTCTAAAACGTAGTAGCATGGTTTGCATATAAAGTATATGAGAATTGAAGTATTCGCTAAAACATGCACAACCACTGGTATGGTGGTATTTTCATAATTTAACATTCAGTAATTTCATAATGGAGCTGCCTGCAAAAATATACAAACAATGTCCTGCAGTAAAGAGCGAAAGTAAACAAAAGTCACTGGACTGCATGGGATGAAAAGTAATCAAAATCCCATGCAACAAGAGCCCAGTGGAGCCCAACCTGCTGTCTGACACATTTCATTTATGATGCTACTTTAACAAGAAACTGAAAATCAGATGATCAAAGTCCTACTATAAGGAAACTGCAATCCATTAATGCCAATTAAACTACTATTAACATTTTTTGGCATATATAATATACACACAATGATGGATTCAAGGCTGAACTCCAGAATCTATTATGCAGAAATGAGAAAGGAGACGGTGGTTTGCTCTGAGCTGTTGAGCGGAAAATAGGAAAGGCAAGCACAATGACTTTTTGAACAGATGATAGTGTTTGATAAATCAAGCAATTCCTCAAGTGTTATAAGTGTGTATAAGATTAGCAGCAATCAATAGAGGTATACACAGGAATGAAAAGTGAAAAGTGAAGTAATCTGGTTAATGAAGTGTGATGGTTTCTTAATAATCATGTTTTTGCAGAGAAAACAGACAAAAGACTTTTCAGGTTCTGTCAGTATTTTATTTGAAACCGTCCTCACCGACCACATTGAAGTTAATGGTAACATAGTAGAAAGAGCAATCGCTCTTGGACAAGGAGAGGGTTCTTCTTAGAAGAAAACACCTCCTGGGTCAAGGCTGGGGGCGAGTATGAGTGGGGATTTTGTGAGGAAAGGTTGAATGGGTAGGTGATTCACCCGATTTATATCTCTTCTTCAAGGAATTGACAGCTCTCCTTAAAATGAAAAACACACCGCGACACACGGAAAACACACAATCCCACTTGAGCCTCTTTGAAACCGTTTCAGTCGAGAGGCAATTTTTGTTCAAGCCGTCCCACAAATGATCAAGAGGAACAGATCGTGGAAACGTGTGGGGAACCCTAGCACGCCTAATACCAGCAGTTATGACGGTGTAATAAAAAAAACAAAAAAACAACTGCTGTAGAAATTTTGATAAAAATACAAGTGTCAGTGACAAATAAGAAAACACCACTACAGAAGAGATGGCGAACATATGTGCCTTTTTTCTGCAGCACAATCAGTGAGGGGCAGCAAGTCAATATCCGGAAATAAAAGAAAATTACAGATATTGGCCGTGCAGCTACAGTATACCACTGTTGCGAGTAAAACCTCCATATAAAAGCTCACTTCTTCCTCTCCCTTCCTTCCTTGTCTCCTTGTCCCCTCTGCTCCCCCTCTTTTCTGCAGGGCTTGTCTGAGCCAGTGGGCAGCGCCATCACCCGTGGGTGCCTCAAGGCAGGGCGGGGTCAGAAATGGCGTGTGCGGGGTCGCAGGTGAAGGACACGGTGATGGCGTAGCGCGTCCCCCACGTCACCCTCTCCACGCGGTGGAGGTTCTCCGAGCCGGAAGAGAAGAAAGAGACTCGTCCTGGGCAAGGAAGGAATGAGGGGGACAATTTAGGAGAGAGAAAATGGTTTAAAGGAATAGTTCAACATTTTGGGGAATATGCTCATTGGCTCCGTTTCAAAGATTTAAATAAGACGGTCGACTTCATTATCATGTTCGCATTAGACTGGACGCAGGGGAAAACGGCTAGCATGTTCCAAAATACACCAAAGTTCAGAAATACACCTCTGCAGCCCGCTAATTTACACAAAGTATGTTTTTTTTTTTTTTTTTAAAGAAATACATCAACATTTTGTGAAATATACTCATTCACTTTCTTTCCAAAAGTGAGATGAGAAGATTGATATCAATCACACGTCTGCATGTCTTAGCAGGTTAATTAGTGAGTATTTCCAATCTCACCCTGCCCCCCAGTCTTTATGCTAAGCTACGCTGTTGTGTTATGTATAACTCCCAAATTGTCACGTTTGCATTACTGTCCATGTACGGGTTGAACAAGAAACACACAATGTGTTAATTACTGAGCTTTAGAGCTGTGTTGGTATGAGTATTTGTTTTTTACTTTGGACAGAGCCAAGCTAGCTGTTCACCCCTGCCTCCAGTCTTTAAGCTAAGCTAGGCTAAACACATCCCAGCTAAACTACTTGTCATGAAACAGCTCCAACATGTAACAAAAAAAAACCCAAATGTATTAGTGAGCTTTAGAGGTGTGAGTCCTTTAACAACTTTGAACAGAATCAAGCTAGTCTTTATGCTAAGCTAGGCTCACCACATCCTGACTCCAGCTCTGTGTTTAATGCATAGACATGAGAGCGGTAATAATAATCTCATCCCACTCTTGGAAAGACAGTAAATGAGCTTATTCCCCAAAATGTTGAGGTGTTCATTCAAAGCAGAAATGTGCATGCTATGCAGTATTGCTTGTGGAGCTGAAACAAGGACACAACACAAGAAGACAAAGAAAGAAGCTGGAACCCTGAAGACATGAGGTGGCCACAAGGACACGCTCGACTTATTCCAGGATTGTATTTTAACGAACGCTGAAATGCATCATTTTGATTGTCTGAATTAAAACATTTTTCAAACACTTTTTTTCTCGGACCGACACACAGTGTGAGTTTGGGGAGGTCGCCTCGGGGTAAATTCTCTTCATTTATCAGAGGCTTTGCTTCGCTGGGCCAGCTAATGAGCTATTGCCATTTACCAGCCAGTCTGGTGCTTTCTAAACACGACCTGCTCGGTCTTAGACATTTGCATTCATGTTTAGATAGCTAGTCTGCGGTTGTATCCCATAATTAAGAGATTTATATTTAAAGTTGTCAGACTCTTGTTTTGTTAAAAAACTTCCAGTTTCTTCGCCTTTAATGGGTTATCTCATTATGTGAATATGATTAAAAAGCTAGAATCATTGTGCCCCAATTTGTTTGCTCTACTTTCCCTCTAAGGAATACTGACAACTTGTGTTTGTGTGTGTGTGTGTGTGTGTGTGTGTTGTGTGTGGGTAAATCCCCCTGGCAGGGCATTAGCCGAGGACGTCAGGGGAAATCAGTACTCGCAGTTAAACAATGGAATTCACACTGAAAACCTAAAAAATAGGAAATGAGAAGAAAGAAATTAAAACGTGTGCGAACAGCAAGACAATAAGTGGTGGTCTGCTCGTTTTATGTCATTGAAAAGGAGGCCATTTTCAAGGGCTCAAATTAGCCACACAGCTTTAGATAACTGCACAATGAAATAATCTTTGAAAATAATCCCTCGCACTTGTCAATGTAAACGTTCCCAGTGTTTACTGTGAAGGGCCCGGCAGATTCAGTGCAGTCAGCAGAGCAGATTAGCGGCAACACAATGGAGGGATATTCACGGAGGAATTCAACAGGGTTCACACTCTTCCAGAAATCACTTTCCAGGGCGTTTACAGGAACACCTACAGATACTACGTCTTCTTTTGTGTGTCTCAGTGAAATTTGGAAAGGTAAGAATAGAAAAAAAGTTAGAACTAGGCCTGTATTTATGAAGCATCTCAGAGTAGGAGATCAGTCCTAACAGGCCAGAAATTCTTTTCTTTCTTTCACGACTAGGAGTGACAGAGTTTTATCAGCGTTCTGTATTTCTATCACGGCACCACTGTAGCTTAGGGGTTACGACGCTGATGCTGAACTAAAATGTCTCCAGTTCAAGCCTGGCTGAGGATCTTTCCTGCATCTCTGTGTCTACTGGACCGCTGTCTAATAAAGAAGTGTCCAGGAGATGACGTTAGCCAGCGACATTCTGTAAGAGATGTTTTGGGAACACGTATTAGAAGACACTGTTCTGATGAAAACTGCTTTTTGTTTTGTTACGAACTTCATGTGGATGCAGAGGAACACATGCTGTCTCTGCAGAAACTGATGTACTCACAACCTAGCAGGGAAAAAAGCAGCTGTGCAACGATGTAATGATTCGTGATTGGTAAATTTAATGAAAAGTGAATATTAATCTGGCTACTGAAGTGTGATGGTTTCTCAACAATCATGTTTTTGCACTTTTCAGGTTCTGTCAGTATTTTATTTGAAACCGTCCTCACCGACCACATTGAAGTTAATGGTAACATAGTAGAAAGAGCAATCGCTCTTGGACAAGGAGAGGGTTCTTCTTAGAAGAAAACACCTCCTGGGTCAAGGCTGGGGGCGAGTATGAGTGGGGATTTTGTGAGGAAAGGTTGAATGGGTAGGTGATTCACCCGATTTATATCTCTTCTTCAAGGAATTGACAGCTCTCCTTAAAATGAAAAACACACCGCGACACACGGAAAACACACAATCCCACTTGAGCCTCTTTGAAACCGGTTCAGTCGAGAGGCAATTTTTGTTCAAGCCGTCCCACAAATGATCAAGAGGAACAGATCGTGGAAACGTGTGGGGAAAAAAGCAGCTGTGCAACGATGTAATGATTCGGTCAGATCAACAATCTTTCCTCAGCAAGCTGTGATATTTATTATTACCGTGTATTTCCCAACACTAAGTGACATTACACAAATACAATCCTCCCACCTATAGAGAGCCGAAGTGACTGAATATTTCTGTTTTTTAGCGGGCCTTTATCAAACACCATTACCCACGAGCCCTAGGCCTTCACAGGCTGAGCATCAAGGCTCCATGAGCGACTTGAGAGGTTGTGGTTAGTTCAGACATGTCTGCAATAACAGCAGGACAGTGAGGAGCGAACGCTGGAAAAGTCTTTAGACAGCAGAGATTACAGCTAACAAGAAAATGGGAAACCTTCGGGGAGTTTAACAGATATGGTTGAAACCAAGTTACAGTACCTGCGATGCTGCTGGGAGCTGCAGTAATCATTGTTTAACTTTATTCAAATCATGAAGATTTCAATGTCTTACAGCAACTGCTTTGGTGGAGGCAGATTTTTTCTTCAAATATGGACCTCGATTACGCTTCCTTTCTTCAGAAAGGCAAATGAAACTGAATGCTGAATGAGAGACTGCATTATTTTTTTCTGCATTCAGATTTTTTCCCTTGTCCAAACCATAGCTGTCAGAAAACTACAATACATCAACCTGCTTTCTGAGTGTGATAAACCAGCAACGTCACATTCTCTCCTTGACGTAGTCCTTCTCCTTGCTGAAAGTCGGTGGGGGGGCACTTCATAAATATCTCATGTCCTACTGTGAAGTATTAATGCAGTCCCTAGAAGTGATCCTAAGGGCCCTGATCGTGATCTCTCACACTGATGCAAAAAATAAGCTGTGTAACAGCAGAGTCACTCCAGTACACATCAAAAAGGCCCAGATTTCTTTAAAGAATAAACAATCTTGCTGAGGCCATATATGAAATATCTTTCTTGAGCCACATGGAGTGGAAGTGGAAACATACTCTTTTGTTACCCTGAGTCAAAGCAATATACTTGTTTCCAAGAGTCAATCTGTTTTAATAAACTCAGAGGGGAGCAGGACCCTGACTCCCAGTACTGTTCTTCTATCATTTCCAAACAATGTGTATAAGGGTCCCTTTCTCTTTTTTTTGTATCTAGGGCGCGAGTTGGAAACAGTGTTGTTCATCTTGTGTAGTCTTCCTGGTATAAAAGAACAGGTTCTGTTTGAGTCTAAGAGACTGAATCCCGATTACACTCTAGAAAAGTACAGTTCCCCCGTGGCCCTGTAACATTTAGACTTCCACTTGCAATGAGGTGCGGCAATCCATTAGAAATTAAGACCAAAGTGCCTCTGGAGATATTCATATCTTTAGCATCTCACCAGTTGGGGGGTGGGGGGTAACCGAGTCAAGCCTCTGCCCCGCTGTGCACTGACGTAGTGTCTGAGCAGCAGGAGCTGAGGGGAGACTGAAAATACCTCTCAACTGATTATTGCACTACATATACGCAGACATCTATATATCTGTAATAAGCTCAGCTCGGCCATGTCAGTTTCATCTGTCAGGCTCTAAATGGTGCGATCCACGTCAACATCTCCTAAAGTCTGGATTAAGGGTTACGGTCTGGTATTTCTTGACCCGCGCAAATAGTAAACCAAGGTCAAAAAAATAGTTAAACTCCATAAAATTGTAATTAATACATACATTGAGTTTAACAGGTGTGGCCATGGCTGCAGTTACATGCTGGATTTAGTAGCTTGCTATATACCCTATTGTGGATAGGCCAGAACAACAAGTGCGGTAGTGTTTACCTATTACTTTTCTCCAAAGTAAGTTTGCAAGCAAAATATAGGCGCAACAATTATTCAAAGGCAATTTATTCCTCAGGCTCTCGTATGCAGCTGAGAACTGTTCTGAGGACTGTTCCTCAGTTTTAATACACATCAGGAGGCATTCAACAACTCTCACAGAACATAACTGTGAGTTACTCATGTGGTTACAAATTTCCCTCTGCCTAAATGTAGTCAGCTGTTGGGCAACATTAGACAGTTGTACATTTTGGAGGCTTAGGGCAGTTCATATCACGACCTGACAGTGATTTAATAGCTTCTTCAGGACGTCTGACTGTAATTCGGGACATATTGTTCAATTGTGGTGATTTTGGTGGGTAATGTAGGCGCCAGGTTTTTCCAAGGAAGAACGTGTGGGATAAAAAAAAATAAAGGACATCTCTGTTTCTGTTCTCGTGGAAGCTCAAACTGGCAAGACAGTCTTGAAAATCAACCTGTATTCTATTCATTGCATGTATGTAGGGCTGCAACTAACAATTATTTTACTTAGTCTATTATTTTTCTCAATGAATCAACTAACCATTTAGTCTATGAAATGTCAGTGAAAGAATGCCCAACGTGACATCTTCAAATATCTTGTCTTCTCCAACCAACAGTCCAAACCCCAAAGATTCATTGCACTACGATATAAACCAGAGAAGATGAAAATCGGTTCCCTTTATCAACAACACAAAAGTAGACTGGAGAGGCAATTGAATAAAGTACATTTGACAAGGTCGGACAAGATGTAACAGCCAATTCTAGAGAAGCAATGTAATGACTATAGTATCCAATCACTGCCATCAGGAAGTATCAAAGTGATTATTATTCTTGAACGTTTATGAGTAACGCAGTATGTATTGTAGAGTGAAAGTCAGTCTAGACAATATAGATTTTGCTGGTTATCTTAACTGAATTGTTAACAAGACATAAAAGCCATTGTGTTTCCAGAAAGTTTGCAAATATGGCAATACAATCTCTTTATGCCTTTGCACGGCTTATTACAGTGTAGTGTTTTACATTTTCAGTTTGTTTAGAGTGAACCGAAGGAGAGCTGAGTAACAACCACAGCTGAACAGACAGAAAGTGGCACGCACAGAAAAGTCGCCTACTGAAATTCAAATTTGATCAACAGGAAGTTGCCTGAAACAGTGAAACACTACAGCACCTGTTTGAGGGTTTAATCAAAGATGTTTCAGAACATTTAAAAAAAAAAAAGATTTTTATCTCTCCCCTTTAAGTACAAATCATGGTTATCAATCATAGTTAGCTTCTGAGTTTGACCTTACTGCTAAGTTCCTATCATTGAGCAACTACTCTTTGTCATCCGTTCAACACTAACTCGTGCTCTTCAAGTCATGCTTCTAGTCTACTTTTGCTTTTAATAAAACAGCCACACATTATTAATTTGCACTTAATGAGGTCTTTAACTTCGGAGACCTGATCGGGATGAGTGTGCAATGCTAACAAGATGCTAAACGGTGCGTGACTCATCCAATGCCAATACCAAGGTTTGCTGATAAAGTGATATGACCATGAACACCACCAGCACAGTCGCAAGGTGCACAACACATCGACGCACTGTCCAGTCAATGCATCGATTACTCCCAGCCTCATAATTAGTGGGGAATGAATCACACAGGCTGTGCGGTGTCTCTAGGGAGGCTGGGATGGAAGTTAAAGGTAGATGATGTGTTGTGACGCTAAAAAAAAAAGCAGCTTGCACCTTCCGGATAAATCCCAGGAAATAAAGTACATTCCCAAATGCAATTACCTGGATGACTTTGTGACTCAGCCCGGGGCTACGATTTAGAAAACCCTGGAGAGGAGAGGAAAGCATTTTCCATTTGTTTGCAACCGTACCATGCATCAGCCTATAGAGCAGCACTGAGGTCAGTTGAGGCTGCCATTGCTCTAAACGATGACGGTATACAGACCACCCAACCTAACATCATGAAAAACAAAAAAGTGCTGAAAGTATGAGGCGATTAATCAATTGGAAAATGTCCAGGAAGTCAATTGAGTTTTGGCCCGTTGGTCACACAAAACAAGGAAATCGAAGAAGTCACTGTCAGCTGATTGTAATGGGCATTTTACACATGCCATTTTACTGACATGTCAGTTTACTCTTTATGGGGAGCACTACTCAAAACTGTGATAATAGTGGTATACCGTCTTCAGTAGCTCTGGAGGAGCATCAGAGTCCAAGTCAAGTCCAAGCCCCCAGGAGCAGTGCTGGGCTGTCTGGTGATTTTGGCGTCATGGCCTGATTCTGTTTCCAAAAAGACCTTTTGCTACACACAATTGTTACAAATAGGAACGGCTATAAAACGATTAATACATCTTTAAGAGTGTCATAAACACCTCAAATTGATTACGCCCATAATTAAGAGATTAACTGATAATACAAATAATCATTAGTTGCAACCCACCTTATAAAACGACCCTGTTATGTGCCAAGAATCAGTCCAGACATTGTCACTGTATTTAGTAGAAGTGCATCCACCAAGGTCAAGCTAGTGGGGTTTAAAGCGGCAGCCCAGCTGAGGTTATCTAATTCCCCTGTGGTTGTCTAAGCTGACCCCTATTGGCTCCTCTGACTGGCAGACGTGACTCTCCATCCTTCCATTGCTCTGTTTGTATCTGCCATTCCCAGCCAAACGCCCTATCTCTCTATCACATATCTGCTCTTCATCATCTTTCTTCATCTATCTCCCAGCCATTTTCTGTCTGTGCCCACCCTCCATACAGTCTCTCTCCTAGCCCTATAGGGGACGCATTCACATTCAGCAAAGCCATCAGTCATCTCTCTCCCTCTTTTCTAATCCTCCTCCTTACTTCCTCCGCGAACTCGAACAACTCGAACAACCACCTCCGTCCCCATGGTGCTCACTGTCATTACATTCTTGACTTTTGCTCTCTCCGACAGCCAAGTCCTGATTGTCATCCTGGTGTTATAATTGCACCTTATTTTGTCGCCGTCATTATCTCAGCGAACTAATCATCCGTCCAGATATGAGGATCAGATTCTCACAGAGTCAAAACCTGTCAGTCAACTGCCCAGCATGCCGCCCAAAGGCTTTCTCAATGGAGGTGAGGTGTGCTTTAGCAGAGACAACTAAATGATCTGGGCTATTGATGCATTATGCATAGGTTTTTTTTTGTGTCACCTTCTTGATGGACTCTCTGAATAAAAATGACAGTGACAGGTGTAATCACAGTGGGTGGGTGTCACCCACAGTGGCTTTGACTGGTCCGTCATAATTAGATTCTCGAGCATGTGCTGACTCCACTGAAAATTAGAAATCAAGGAGGACCTTAGAGAGAGAGCTTTTCTCTTGTCCCATCCTCTTCTTCTGCATCCAGAAGATGTCATTGGGTTTAAGATCAAGCTGTTGTCTGGAGGTTATTCTCACTTCCCTGATACAAGATGGTTGTGGTATTCACAAAAACAAGTCACAGGAGATGATATTACCATAAGTCCTTCAGCCAACGCCCCTCACCACTCCATCATAGGACACTGTCAGCGGCCCAGGATGCTGCACCATTGCTCACTGACTGGGTAAGAGGCTTGTGTCTGACTGGCACATGGGGAGTGTGACAGAGGAGGGTCAAGATGGATGACATGGCTTGGGTGGGGGGTAGGAAGCGGGAGGAAAAGTGAAAAATTGTAAGCGAGGAAAGAGAGGGAGGAGGACTGCTTTTTTTTTCCAATTGCTGTTGATTAAAAGTGGCAGAGGAGTTGGATTAGAGGGCAGGAGATAATGGACAATGGGTGAGATAAAGGGAAGGAGGGAAGAGCGGCAGAGGAAAAAGTGAAAGGAGGGACAAGGTGAACAGAGACGACAGGGGATGGTTTTCTGTCAGATATGATAGAGTGGAAGTAATGCTGTCAGGAAGAGGTAACAGCCTCAGGAGATTTCCATATTGAACAAATCCACTAAGCCTTCGCTCATTCAGGAGCAACACCGTTTACAGGCCACTCATAGAGCACAGCAGGGAAATACGATTCAGGAGAGATGCTGACTTTATTGCATATTACACTTGCCTGAAACTCTTTAAAAAGCTAGGTCACACCAGCATTTAAAAACAGCAACATTTTGGAGCAAAATCCATTTATTTCAATGGAATTGCTGCAATCAGCGGCTCAACTGAAAGAGGAAAATTTAATCTGCAGAAAGCTTTAGCATAAAATTCAACTTCAACATGCAAATTTGTGCCATGGATAAATAGCTAACAGTTTAAAGTTGACAATAGCGTCCTGACAGTGCAAAGCTTCCACATTTATACAAAACTTAGTGACTGAGCAACCTTGCTTGCTAACTGCCTCAGTCTCTCCACACTTTGGAGAAAGGTCTGGCTCAACCTTTTATCATTCTGGTGTAGGGACAAAATGCTCTGACTTGTTTGTATTTCTTTAAATCCATCCTAATCGCCTTGGATGGCGCTAAACCCAGGATGCAGCGATGGTGCCCATGCAAAACGGTAACACGCAGATAGAGGAAGGGGAGGAGAGTTACAACTGAAATAGTCTGCCAATGGCAGACTTATCCCAACAGCTTACATCCGGTGAGTCAGACTATTAACTGCCCAGCTCAGTCGCTGACCGGACTGCTAGAGAGCTTTGTTGCTGGCTAATGCTAGCATGTTCCCAACTGGCGAGCGTGTTACTAGTTAGCTCACCAGCTAAAGTGGGTTGCCAACTACATCTGCAAGAAGTCACTATGTCACCAAGCTTCTAGCACCACCATGTGTGGAGGAATTTCACTGTGCCACTCTCACATCCATACATATATATACATTGTTACTGTATATATATTATTTTTTTTACCTCACTTCACTTAAATACTGTAAATGTGTATATTTTTTATTTTCTATTTCTTATTTTTATATTTTGTACATACCTTTAGTTCTAAATTATGCTATTTTTCTACTCTGGAATGGGAGCACCGGTACTGTACAATTTCCCCCCGGGGATCAATAAAGTATTTCTGATTCTGATTCTGATTAGAGTGACAGGCCTTATCTTATTGAACTGAATAGTTATCAGTATTATATGTTACATACTTTATTTTCTTAATATTGTAATTCAGTGACTCCATATTGTAATGTGACGTAGAGTTTTTCTTCTTAGGATAGTGTTGTACAGACTGTAAAGCACCTTGAGACAAATTCATGATTTTGAGCTACAGTATATAAATAACATTGACTTGACTTTCACAAAAGGTTCCCACCTTGGCTCTCATGAAACATTCCACAGCTTTTATTTGACTTTCCGTAATTAATCCACATTGCTTTGCTTCCATGACCTTTCAACATTGTTTTTGAGCTAAGAAACATTGCACAGGTGTGTGTGTGTTTTTTTGTTTCACCTGGCTACAAGACAAATTTCCCCTTTGGGAAAAATGAAGTTGAAAAGGAGTACACAGTCAAAACGGCAGAGGAAAAAAGTAGAGCAAAAGGATGAAAATTCACCATCTAATTCTATGGATGTCTGAAACAAGTTGGTAAACTCATTCTGGCACATTCCTTTAAAGTGACCAGCTCGGAAATGTCCATGATTTTCCACAAGCTCCCCAGAGAACTGATCCAGTTCCCCTGTTTTTTTAAATGCTTCACATTTGCCTCTCAAGTCCCATGGTACTCCAGGAAATTGAAAACCTGTATAGTTTATTTCGCCGTGTGGTTTTTGCACAGGCAACTTTAAAATATAAATTTACTCACAGCCTCACCCATATTTCCTTTATGTTCTATACATAGACAGACTGTATTAACAGATACAGACCACTGTATTTCAGGATCAAGATGTTATTATGTTTAACCCTCCGGGTACTATAAGCGATGTAAAGCCTAATCCCCTGCACCTTCACTGTTCAGCAGTCTGTGCTGCTGATTACCCATTTACAGGATTACGCCCACTTTACTACACATTTTAAAGAGCTAAAACCACCTGCATATTCCCCAATGCAGCAGAGTACAGCAATTATAATTTTAAGCACGGCTGTGATAACTAAATCCTTTATCTATTTGCATCACTTTAAGTTAATAGGCTTATATAGACAAAGCCAGGGGTTACCAGGTGTTATCACTGATAGTCTGGATTTACAATAAATCCTGCCTTAAAGCAGGTCAAGGATCACTGTGTTTGAAGCTAAAGCAGGGGAAAAGCCTGAAGTTAAGCATATTTAGTCTTTGACAGCTGGTAGTTACCTGCCCGTGGTTCCACTGTCCGGTTGCCATTTTGGTCCATGAAGATAAATCTTCCTCCAGTGAAGTCAGAGCCGTAGTCAGACAGGTACAGGAGTGAGGTGTAGTCAAAAGAGCCATAAGTCACCTGACAGAGTGAGAGAAGGAAGACAGTGCATTAAAACGTGACTTTTCACTGCCCTGCTAGTAATTAAACAGTTTCTACTAAACACTGAACACTGACTAGACATTGAACAGCCAGGCTAGCGGCTCTGTAAGGCTGTACTTAGACACAGCTGTGCTTTAAACTAAATGCTACCTTGTTAACATGCTCCCAATGACAATGCTAACATGCGGTTTAGCATTTATTTACCATGTGCACCATCTTAGTTTAGCACGTTAGCTTCATTGGTTTTACAGGTATTTGGTCATAAACTAAAGTAGTGGACAAATGAACGTTTTGACCTGACGAGGGCGCTAGATGAAAAGTCACCAAAGTCATTACTATTCATCCCGAAGGGAACACGAATGTCTGGACCAAATTCCATGGCAATCCATTCAATAGTTGTCAATAAGTCAGTACGCTTCATCCTCAGGGTACCATGAATGTCTAGGGTTGGGCAATATGACAGTACATACGGTGTGACGGTAGAAATGTGTCCACGGGTTGAGATTTCGCAATACCGTTTCCACCACAGGAGCTGTCTTTGATATATATATTTGGGCTGGGTTCTCGCGTGATCGCTTAAAAGTGTTTTCAGTGGGATAATTCATTTCAATGAATTAATATCAATTATCAGTGTGTATCTGGTGTGTCTCTACCTGCCTCAATACCTCATTTACCTGCAGCTGCCTTTTCGTTGATAACTGAGATGCTTTGAGTTCTTCATCATTTGCTGTGGGCATATCAAATAGTAACCTGGGTTTTCATTTACAAGGTGAGACAGCAAATTGGAATCATGCCATCAACAAATATGGAGAAAAGAGTGAGAAAAGAAAGTACAGAGTGGCCATGAGGGCTGAGAAGCTGCATAGAGTTATCATGTATACTCGAATAACGGTATTCTGATACATTGCCAGCTAAGGGTGCTTGATTATCCCACAGTATACAACATGATAAAGCAGCATTAACCAGTAAAACCATTAAAATAATGGGATTCATGAATGACCTTACACAAGGGAGGCTGTCCCTGTTTGGATTTCTCACACTATCTATAATTGTAGCTTATCTTTAAATGTTTGCTAGCTATTCACCAACGTTGTCTACTGTTTGTTGCTGGGCAGGTAGCATTCAGTGGGTTTATCAGAGCTTTTTGGTCCAAAACAGATGCCTTTTGCAGCTGACAACGAGGATGACAAGAGCAGAGTTTGTGGCTAAAAGGGGCTAAAACACTCCACAGAAGAGAAAATGTATATAATAATATTGATCAGAGCAGGTTGGTTCACCCAAAATACACACCGTTCGCACTACTGGTGTGGAGGAAGACTTTTAAGGCAGACCTGAGCAAATAAACTAATACTAACTAACACTAGAGGTAAGTGATTTGTAATTCAGGTGAAACAACCCTTTAATGTGTTTTCAAATTGAAGTTCTGTAGTTCCAAGTTCCAAATCAACCAGCGCTGGAGGCTATTTCACAGGGATGATCACTACATTAACAAGACGGTGTACATCTTTACTTCAGCAGCAAGACAAGCCAAGGTCTTGAATGGAAACACTACATCTGATCTGTGTCTGCATCTATAATTCAGGCAAGTTTATCCCTGCCATGAGATAAAATCCACTTTCCGTGCTGTCATACTACGACTGGTGCTACGACACCATATCAGCAATATGATCGATGGGGGGAAAATTCACCACCAAAGACGTCAGAGGCCATTTACATTTAAATTAGGGCTGGGTTAGCCAATTAGCCCCAAAATGGCGGCAGAGACAGATGGGGAAGAGAAGTGGGTCCTTTCAGATTCCATTTATCCAGCTGTCGAGGGCCAGCAGGAGAGGATGAGGAGACAAATATTAATACGGACGAGGCAGCAGAAAACACAATATGTTCCAAGAAATACCACAAGCAAAGTAACGTTTTTAACGTCTCATGACAACGAACAAAGTCCAAAATGAAAGACCAAGACTAAAGCAGTAACAAAAAAGCTGCACTCCATGAATATTTATAAAGAATGAACAATGTATGACATGAATAGTTTACATAACAGTACAGAGGCATGGGCTATAGGAAATTAAGAAGCTGCCTCGAAGGGGAATACCACATATTTTAAGAAATTATGTATGATATAACTATTTCTTAGTTCAGCAAGATCTAAAACTTGCAGCAGCACAATGTCTGAACTGATGGTTAAAGTGAATGGAAGAACCAAAGGGGATTTTTTGGGCACAGGGGTTTAACAGACTGTACTTCCTATTTTCCTATTGCTCCTAATCTGACTTCAGGTCCCATTGGCAGCAGGCTAAAGGCCGGGGTATGTTTGAAACTACTTTTGAGCAGCATGTTGTCCAACCATGTCTTCAGGCAAAAATTATTATAGCTGTTCAAAACAGCCACACCCGACGGCAAGACTAAAAGCCTGTCATCATAGAGAGGGGCAACATGCGATAAGCATTCAAATGGGGATAACAGCGCGCCGTTTCAGACAATCTTGTTTCGAAAGAATTCATGGTGTTGAACAAACGAAAAGTGGCAGAAAAAGTTGTGTGAAGAATGAAGAAAGAGAGCTTGAGAGAGAACCACCTCAACTGCCTTTGAATGTAAAGGAGCACCGACTCCGCTCCAAACTGCTTCCAAATGTCTGAGGTCTTCACCCTTTTTCTCCCAAGCAGCTCCGGAATCAGTCGAGACACAAAATCCATGGGGCTTTCAGGAGGTTCTTTTCTACCTGCAGCTCTTTGCACATTGCCTCTAGCATCGTAATTCGGTTTTACACATCCGACACCACCTCGTCTAAGGTATCCATTTGGTGCTCAGTCTCCTTGTGCTCCTTTTGAAGAGTGTGTTTCAATCAAGTCAAACCGGCCTTCCTCAGATTTCTTCATGTCTTCCAAAAGTGTGGTGACTTTGCTTAGCAGCTCAGTTCCCTGGACAGTAATGGTGGCCATTAGTATTCGTTTCTAGCCGAGGCTGAGCTAGCGCAGGCCGGCTGATTTCAGAGAATGGCCCTCATCTTTCTTTCATGATGAGAAAAAGTCAATCACAAGACAGGCATAATAGCACAAAATGTAAAAAGAGAACTCTTGCAGAGGTTTTGAGTGAATTCTGGGCAGAACCACTGTTCCATTACAGCCACCTATCTGAAATGAAATTCATTCAGCCACTACCAAAACCTCATGAACATAGGGGAATGCTGGAAGTTAGACTGAGGTAAACCAAGAGCGCTGCTTTCAGGTTCAGCCGATCTATCAATCACCAATCGAGATATCAAGAGGATTCCCATCAGTCCAGTTAACAGCAGCAGATGATCTTAGCCATGTCCTTTGGGATGCACTAATCCAGATTTTTTGCTCCTAGTACCAATACTAGAACTTAGACTCAGGGTCACAGCTAGCTGATACATTATCTGTTTGATGAAGTAAATGTAACCCCCCATACAACCCAATGTCCCAGACTGGTGCTTCTCTACAAGCAGTCCAAGGTAGAAGGAGCCGCGGCTCTGTTTTTGTGTGTTACCTTATCTATGTGTGGGTGCCAGTACTCGTCGTGTTGGGTCTTGGCTGCCGTGCTGTTGATTCTGGAGAAGAAGGTGGGCTTGGTGAGGTACATCAGAGTCTGGTCCAAACCAAACGTCTCAGCAATAACGGCCTGGATTCGCCCACGTACATCTCTAAAGGTGGAAAACAGACACAACATGTCAGAATGAAAGATCAGACTTCATTACTTAAGGGTTAGGGTTAGTATGATTTATAACCGTGATACAGTGAGCAATTTTGGGCAACACTCGTCGAGAGGATGCCACGAAAGGGTTTATGACTGATATCTATGCAAACACTTTCAGATGTCATCTGCTACCAGCAAATAGTTTGTGACAATATTAAATCTTTTCATTTAGTTGCTCATGATTTTTTTTGCTGTATTCAATAATCCAAGAGGTGTGCATAAACATGATCCACTTTGTAGACTAACAACATCATTACACTATTGATCATTCAATACCTCTTCAAATATAACAGAATGCATTATAGGCAAAATGATAAGGAATTACCTCTGCTATTATTGTGTACCATCATTTGCATGAGTGTATGTCACTTTTCACAAAATGTCAGGTATCTCATTTTAGAGCAAAACTCTAAGAATGTGCAAGAAATGCATGTCTGATTTTTAATTAAGGTTCCTTAGTCACCTGTAAAGCTGGAAATCCTCTTGTGTAAACACATCTCTGATCTGATCCCCAAAATACCTGCAGCGACATCCCGCCACACGGCCACAGGCAGACAGTTCAGGACGCAGACAGACAGACACAAACACCAGAACAGACAGAGGGGGGGGCAGAGGAGATGTGATCCGTTAGCATGAATTAACGTTTCGCAGCACGGCACAGTGCACCGGGTGTGCCACCCATCCATTCAATCACAGCAGATAGTCAGAACGTCTGACTGCTTCACATGAGGAAGTCCCCGGGGGGGGGGGTTATCGTCATCACTTCCTGATTAAAATCACCCAGATGGTCTCAGAGGATCCCGTGTCAGCCAACTGCCCAGTGGGAATGGATAGAGAAACTGAGGGAGAAATGAATGAAGGGAGGGAGGAGGATAGAAAGGAGCAGATGAACCAAATAAAACTGGGTTCTGTTGGCAGTGAATAATGAGGTTTGTGTGGGTCGCTGGACCTGAAGAAGACAGCTCACAAAGACTGGCATTAGTAAGATTGATGACTAACTCTGTTTTGGAGAATATATTTCTGCAAATGTTACATATTAAGCACGGTGTCTTTCCTGCAGGAACAAAAATAGTAGAGAAGAGCAAATAAAAACAAGGTGTACTTTCTCACCTGTAGATGTTGACAAACTGTTTTCCCATCGACAGCGCTCCCGAGTGCAGATCCAGTATGGAAGCCTGCAAGGGTCAAAAGAAAAACAGGAATTAGTGCAAAAGACAAATCAGTTCGACAAATAAATACTGGCTGTTGATGCACACCAGTACATTGTCGCTTGCATTTTGTTGTACTTGTTGTAGTTGCCACAGACACAAAAGATATTATAAACAAAACTAACTAAAGCATGGCGCAGTCATTGTTTTAAGGTTTAGCGTTGTTCCCTCTGTGGCCTTTCTGTGGCGTTCTCACTCTGCCCTTTACTCATTATTGCTTGTCAACTCCTTTGGGACACTGCTCTGTTTTTCACAAGCCAGAAAATAAGTCATTTTCTCAGAAGTCCCCCTGTTGCTTCCCCTCCCTTCACTTAAGTGCCTTAACACTCCATAAACAGTTCTTTTATTGGCCAAGGACCAGGCTGCCGTGGACAGGGAGCCGGAGGTAAGGCACGCCAGGGACATGCAAACATCTCTGGACAAGAATAGGACGGCTGGAGCTCTGCTTATTGTGCCAGCCTGCCTCCTAGTGTCAAGAGAGGTTCATTACAGCAGGGAGTCTGAGTAATGTGGAGCACACTGTATGCATCTAAAACTTGGACAAATGTGGGCTTAAACATGCTCGTTTTTACATAGAGAATGGAGATGTGTTAATGGTAACACTGTCACTGCAAAAGTCTTGACAAACAGTGAGTTATCTAGTAATCTCACACATGTTCCCCAACACTTTTGGATTACAGACAGAACATACTTTGTGTTTAAAGGACTGTATCAGTGATTTTCTACGTCTGTTAACTACAAATTGTGTATGATTTCAGTTAAGGCTTTGGATACACACACACAATACTTTTGGTCTGCTAATGGGGTTTGTTGATAATAATAAAAAAAAAAAGTAATTTTAAATTAGCTACAAATGCACTTGAAAACACACCCCATTCATTAATTCATTTTTTATGGAAAGCAAAGCATCATCTTTAGCAGGGACTGTTGGTGCATTCAAGGATGTTTCAACATGTGGCTACACAGCCCTTTTTAAGCAAGAAATGACCAAATTCAAATGATCCTTTTTATTCTTGTTTGTCATCTTGAGTTAATTTTCCACCAACACAGCTCATCAGTGCTTTGCCTTTCAAAAGACAACCATCAGCTCAAAGATGTCAAGGTGTTCTTGAACGCACCACAGTGGAGACAACGCACTATAAAAACGGTAAAAACTGTACCAATCACAGGAAGGTTTCAAATTTCTACAAATTCTGAAATGAATGGAAACCAACAGCTTTTTACAAAAATGTAAAAACATCCAAAACCCATTTGAGCAAATGAATGTAAGGAGAAAGGCAAATGACTCCCAAAGAGATTAACACCACAAGAAACAAGTAGAGGGGAATGGTTTCTGATGAAATAAACACCATTCAGTCAAGCAAACACAAGCCAGGTATGCATTAATCCCTGCCTTCCTGCTAAATTATTCCAACAATTTAATTTGGCGTTATACTTACTCCTCCCTCTGACCCAGCCAACGCCAGCCCTCTCTCAGCCAGCCTGCGTGTCAGAGGCAGATAGCATTACAAATGACTCAGCTGCACTACAGAGATAGATGAGAGTGAATGGAAAAAAACAACTAGGGAAGAAGAGGAGGGAGGAGATGAGACGCACTTCAGTTTGTATGACAGTTTTTACCTCCTGAGGACCTGAGCTTCCTCCCTTGTCACCATGCTGTCGGTGACAGCGCGGCCACACTTCTGAGGGGTGCATCCTGGGGGAGAGACATGCAGGAGAGGATTTGGAAAATAATAAGAGTATCTTGGCACAGTATCCTCTGGTTTTGGAGGCTTTGGGCCCCGTAGCAGAGAGAGAAAGAGGCTTGTACAGAGTGCAGGGTAAAGAGTTTATTGGAGTTCTGCTCATTAATGCCACAAAAACTCAGGGCTTTCCCTCCAACCTCCTGACGATTATAATTTATTGCTAGAGGCCTGAGCTGCTGTGTTTTCTTTAGACAGTGGAGATGCACCATGCAGCCCACATGTTTATTAAGACGCATTTCCA
The DNA here is from genome assembly GCF_043641665.1 of Enoplosus armatus. Lineage (NCBI taxonomy): Eukaryota > Metazoa > Chordata > Actinopteri > Centrarchiformes > Enoplosidae > Enoplosus > Enoplosus armatus. The sequence continues at coordinate 14,685,395 of NC_092199.1, read as the reverse complement.
TTTTGTACCAAGGATGGTCTCAAAACTGGCAGACAGCTTTATCCAGAACGTTTGGAAGTGTCTGCATTCAAATAAGTTGTGTTTGGAGTTCAATAGAGCTTTGCTTCCAATGAGATAATAAATATTTGAGTAGAATATTTCCTTATTATTCATTTCTGTTTATTTCCAGCACATTGGAATGAACTGAGAATATACGCCAATTTTTACTGGCCAATTGGAAATCTGCCTCTATCATCCGTCAGCCACCTGACTGTGGCCTGCTGGCTCACCTTTACTCACTCTAAGAGCTGAAATGGTTTGTTGATCGAAAGGAAATGAACTAATTTGCAACTATTTTGATAACTGATGAATTGTTCAGGTCATTTTTCATGCAAAAACGAAACATTCTCTGGTTCTAGCCGGTTAATTTGGAGGATTTGCTGCTTTTTCGTTTTATATGAAAGTCAACATAACAGCTTCTAGTTTTGGACAGACAAAACAAGACATCTGAAGACGTCAACTTACTTTTTCCCCTTTTTTTTAGGACTTAATAGACCAAATAATTAAACAATAGTGGTCCTAAGGTGCTATGGATGACATCAATAGCACAAGTAGGACTTCCCCAAGTTCCTCAAGTTTTTATATTAAAACCTTAGCCTTCAGTTTAGTCTTAATTTTAGCCAAATTTGGGGAAAACTGCACTTTTCACTTTATAGTCCAACGTGCTTCACATCAACAAATAATGTCATCAGTGCTGCCTCTCCACATGTGAACTCTGCTCACTGCTCTGACCCCAGTGACTTTTCATGGGTAAGAACACATCTCTATGTAGGAAGCTGAGGTGTGTATTTAGATAGATATTTCGCTTTCTATTGAAGTGCACAAACAAACTGGTTGGTTGGGTACAAATATGCTAATACTGGTCACATAGGCTTGTGCTTTATTGCCATCTAGTGGATTACTTCCAGAATGTTTCAGGAATCAAAATGGTTTGAATATAGTTTTCATAGCGTTCATTGGAAGAATTACATTATTTGGCAAACTACTTTAAGTTCCAGTTTTAGTGTTTGTTATAATGCTGACAGGAACTCATAGAAAGGCAGTATAATGGCGTTTAATAGAACAGTGTTTTTCAACTTCTAAAATTCTCACTTTCATATCATGTCAAACTACTTAAAGGCAGAGCAGAATCCAACACCAGGATTGCCATCGGATTAGCAAGGTATTTATCCCGCCCCAGTCATGTTTACTCAGCAGATAGGCGTCAGCTGATTGCCTGACACAGTACACTGCAAGGACCAGAGTCTCACCTGGATAGCGTTTGTAGTTCTCGTAGTCCTCAGAGCACTGGACGGTGTAGACTCTGGGCTGTGGAGAGACCAGCTCACCCTGGCTGACCAGTGTTTCTGTGATGTCACTGTCCAGAGAGGTCACGTACAGCCACACAGCCACCCCGCACACTGACAGAGTGACCAGCAGCAAGGCCGCAGGCCCTCTGAACCCCCTCCATGCAGATCCCTGCCGCAGGGCATTACCCCTGACCAAGACAAAAAAAAAAGGTCCAGATGATCAACTGTAACCTGTAATACTCCTATTCTCATTCCTACACATTGACTGAAGACATTTATTCATGTCCAGATTAATTACCAACATTTATTTACTTATTTGTATATTTGTGCAATTAACTAGCATTTCTATTTTTTTATTACTATTATTATATTTAGATTTTATCTACTTATTTCAGCATTTATTGATATGTATATTTTATTTTTTAATATTCATCACATTCATTTATTACTCGTTTTTTATTTGGGTATCCTTTTTTTATCATGGTACGTCATTTTTCGTCCTCCATAACACTAACAGGACAATGTGATAAAGTGGTAAATTTAAGCTAGGTGCACTATCAACTCCACCACGATGTACCACGATATGGTACACACAAACACAGCTTTAGCATTGGCATGTACGTATTTTTCCCTCTCTAAAGACTACATTTATATTCATATGCAATTATAGTATAAATTGGATACTGAAGTTACTCATGGTTTTAGCTAGGTCCATGGTGACAGTGCCTGCCTGGCACATCCTCTCCTCCTTTCTCTTTTTGCGTCGTTTCATTCGCTTACCTTTTGATTTTCTTCTCTATTTCAGTGGCATTCGAACCCTGCGCATTTCTCATACGCAGTAACGCCATTTCGACTCAAAACGCCTGCTCCGTAGCATTTACAAAACACCGTCATACACGGTTATTCTTTTTGCCTTGACTGACCATAGCGTGTACACCCCGCCAACAGCTTGCACCACCACCTGAATCTCTCTCCACTTCCTGGTGGACTCGTAATTGCCAACCCATTGGCTCACGGGAAGGGAAAGCACCGTTTTTATTGGACCACGTCTGCGTCCAATGGAGTTCGACTACAACGCACAGCTGCAAAAACAGGAAGTTAAGGGTACAATAGCGCTACATCCTAACCTTTTATTTGATGCTCTGCCTTAAGCGTCACAAACGTTGAACTTTTACATAATGTAGCAGGTATTCTTCCATCCATTGCTCTGCCCGCTGAGACTCAATTAATCGATTACGCACCTACACTGCGTATTTTGCATTGAAACGACGGGAAGCGGTACACAGTGATCTGCCTCATAACATAACAGCATCCTCCTCGCAGTGTCAGTCATCTCTAATATCCCATCTCTGGTTTCCTGGTGAGTCAAACAAATGATCTAATGTTTATTCACAAAAATAAACACACACCCGTAGTTCTACTGTGTTGTCTTAATGTGAAGCTCTGTTCATCCCTGCAGTCTGTAACAGGCAGAATGACGTGTCCACCTTGGCCTAAAGGAAAGAAACTGGTTCACCTCGATTTGAAAGGTGCCCCCCCAAGGGTAGAATACCTTCACAAGGCAAGAGCATAACAGCTTCCTCTGTGATCTGCTGCAGCACATATCTACACCTCTGTCACTGTGTAAATATCATGTTTGCTGTCCACTAATGTGTGATCCATCTCCTCAGCTGGTCGAGCTGTTCTCTCATTTGGGCGTCGATGGCCTGCTGGTGGAGTACGAGGACATGTTTCCTTATGAGGGGGAGCTGAAGCTGCTGCGGGCCACAGCTCAGCCTGCTTACAGGTGCAGTTTAGGATGTAAACACCGGACATTGATTATTCCATTCCTGATTCATGGGCTGGGTGCGATAGTATTTTTATTTTCCTTATCATGCTGTGAGATCCCGTAATAAAGTTATAATCCTTCCTGTGTGGGGTAGAGATTCAACTTAACGGCCATAAAATGCTTTGGTTCAGTAAGTTCAATAAGTGTGTTTGTGTCTGTTCACTGTATGCTCTGTTTTTCTAGCCGAGAGGAGGTATTATCTATGCAGGAACTTGCCAAATCTAAGGGCATGGAGGTCATCCCACTTGTGCAGACATTTGGTCACATGGAGGTGAAGCTCTCTTGTTTATAACTGTTTGTTATGGCTGCAAAAACCCAATTTTCAGATAGAGTTCCATATCAGTGTTTGCCTCCATTTTCACTGTCTCAATGACCGTCCCTTCACTATCACAGTTTGTGTTGAAGCATCGGCCCATGTGGAGCCTGAGAGAGGTGCCATATTGCGTGGGCACGCTGAATCCCCACAAAGAGGAGGGGGTGAGGCTGGTGATGGAGATGCTGAGGCAGGTGGTGAAGCTGCACCCAGGCCTGAACACGCTGCACATCGGAGCGGATGAGGTAAGGAGGACTAGTCTTTTGTAAAAAGTGATGGTTATGGTAGAAAGTGTCATCAGTTCTCCTCCCATCAGTGTCCTTGTCCCTCAATCCCTCAAAGGTGTACATCCTCGGCGAGGGGGAGGAGTCCAAACTGTGGTTGGCATCACCCGGACGCACAGTGGAGCAGCTTTTCCTGAGTCACGTGACCAAGGTAGCCAAGGCCGTCAAGGAGGCGTGGCCTCACATGACCATCATAATGTGGGATGATATGATGAGAGGCATGAGCCAGGACACACTAAGAGGTGAGGAAGAAATAGTGTTGGTCCCTACCAAACCAGGAGATCGCTGATATTTCAAATACATAAGAGCAGAGTTACTCCAAAACAAGGACAGAGGTGTTGTTGCTGTGTGAAGCTTTGAGATTTACTTTAAAACCGTCATCAGGAGCAGGAAACAGCTTTATGGCTTGATGCAGAATTACACGTGTATGTAGTGTAGACAGTGGTGGAGTTTAGCTGGGTACGTATTCTGCTTCATATTTCTACTCAACGACATTTGGGGGAAAATGTGGTTCTTTAGACTCCATTTATCTGACACATGTAGTTACTAGTTACTTTACGAACTAGGAATTTACCTACAAAACATAATCTAAAAATAAAATATGATGCATTGTTAAAGATTAAACTACACTAGATTAGAATTTGGATCAAATTAAAATTAGTTTCGACCAATTGCTACTTTTACTTACCTGGAGGACCTAAATACTTCTATTATAGACTGTTTTTTTTCTTTTGTTATCCATGGGACAGATAGCGGTCTAGTGGGCCTCGTCCAGCCCATGTTGTGGGACTACACCCCTAATCTGGATGTCGACAAAACTGGTAGGAACTGTATACCATGCAAAATTAGTACGCAAACATTGGGCTCTAATGCGTGATCAAATAGTTTCCAACATGCGCAGAGCTTTGTCAGTAGTGATGTATATTCTCTAACTGTGTTGTCCAGTGTCTCTGCTGGAGAAGTACTGCAGTGCCGGCATGTCAGACCTGTGGGCGGCCAGCTCCTTTAAAGGCTCCACCAGCGTTTACACCTGTGTGCCCAGCACACAGAGACATGTGGATAACCATCTGCAGTGGCTGAAAGTGGCTGCTTCTTTATCTGCCGGTGTAAACCTACAGGGCATCGCCATCACAGGCTGGCAAAGGTGAGTATTAGAGGAATTTCTACATTGTTGGTGCTAGTATGGAGGCGGTGGAAGCCTAGAGGGTACAGGACTGGAATTATGATTAAGTTTAAATCCAGGACTGTGTATGTGGTTGGTAGAAATGTGTGTGCTTTCTGTTGAGTATAAACAATTGGGCAAAGTAGCAGATTCCTTTTGTACATCTGTGCAGTGGTGGAAAGTAACTAAGTATATTTGCTCTATGTAAGTACAATTTTGAGGTACTGTATTTCCATTTTCTGCTACTTTATACTTCTACTCCAATACAATTCACATGGAAATATTGTACTTTTTACTCCATTTGTTTGACAGCTTTAGTCAAATCTATCAAATCAAAATCAAACAAATTCAAATGATCAACATATATGAATATGTAAATATATGAATAATCCAGTAATATAATATACATTATTCCGAAATGAAGCTATTCTGCAAAGTGCTCATCACTTTTACTTTTGGTGCTTTCATTTTATTTTGATGCTAATAGAAATCATGTGACGAAACATTATGTCCGCATGCAACCAACACAGAGCTTTTTACATTATCTTCCCAACGGCAGGTATGACCACCTGTCAGTGCTGTGTGAGCTGATGTCTGTAGCTCTCCCGTCACTAGCGGCCTGTCTCCAGACACTCAGCCACGGTCAGTTCAGTGCTGAGGCTCAAAGCAAAGTAACTGAGAGACTGGGTATTTCCTCTGTGGAGGTAGAGGCCATGGGCAGGTGAGGTCCGGCACTGCTCTGTGAACTACACTACACAGTCTCGGCGGAATCTGTATGTATCTCCAGGTTAACAGGATTTTGTTCCGTGTTGGCCCTCAGGACTTCTGCAGAGGACTCGCTGTTCCCGGGGAGGAGGCTGGCTGAGTTAACTGTGGAGCTCAATTCACTGCTGAACTCCGAGGACATCCGATTGTTTGAAAACGACATGTGAGTTACGGGCTGTGATCACAAGATCTCATTTCCAATCGACCTTAAAGAAATAAAGAATGATTTGACATTTTGGCAACTACGCTTGTGAGAATTAGATGAGAGGATTGATACCACCCTCATGTCTGTAAGCCAAAGATACAGCCAGCAGTTATTTAGCATAGCTTAGCATAAAGACTGAAAACAGGTAAACAGCTAGTCTCAGACGTGCCCGCATTATACAGTAAGTTGGTTACTTGCATCACTGCAACAATTTCAACAGTATAGTTTGAATCTTAAAGGAATAGTTCAACATTTTGCTTTAACTAACTCTTGGAGAACAGCCAGGTGCAGTGACTTCTAGCAAGGAATCCAGGAAGTCTCTGCGCCTGACCAAGAAATAATCCAGCACATAACTCCCTCTAGCACCGCAAAATTGTCATTTTTACACATCGGTTTCAGTATCGATCTTCTCATCTCACTCTCAGCAAGAAAGCTATAAAGCTTATTTCCCAAAATGTCAAACTATTCCTTTAACCTTTGCAGAAACAGACAAACCTTTTACCTCTCTATATAAATAACAGCCTGTGCTACTGTAGGTTTGTAAGAGGATGGTTCAGCCCCTACCACCGACAGAGGAAGATGGTAACGCCTCTCATCACCATGCAGATTCACAGCCAAGCATCAACGTGAGAATAATTTGTTATATTACAGCTACACTCTTGGCACACTGCCTTGCCTTTCTGAAATGTGTTAAGAACTCTGTTTAGCCTTTAACAAAAACCCCATGTGATCTTGCTGCCTCAGGTATTTGTCTACACTACAACAGAAGGTGGAGGCCGTGAGAGAGGAGATGGTGCGTCTCTACCCAAAGTCAACAGCCCAGGAGTGGATAGAGGAACACGTCAGGCCAGTAATGGCTCCTTTACAGAAGATAACGGAGGATATCAGAGCCTGTGTGAAGGAGATGGTGCCATAGAATATTTTGCCGGCTCAGAATCAAACAGCTTTTTTTTTTTTTGATGAATTCCGATACTGGTCTTTTAATTTCATGCAACCAGCACTGACATTAACGGGAGTGATTTTATGTGTAATTTTTGCGCTTACCCAAGAGCAAACTGGTGTATGTAAATTGCAGCGAAGGAAGGAAATATTAAAAGAGGACTTTGGGTTTATAAAACAACTTTATAGAATTCCTCCAAATGCATCAAAGTAAACAAAGGCAATAAAATAAACCAACAAAAAAAACTTCTCATTTTCTTTCAAGCAGAGCAGAACTCACTGACATTCACCCCCAGCCATTACAACCCCCTGATTCCTTACACTCTGAAAGAAAACAAATGTTTGACCAAAGGGTTTGCCTGAGATTCAGTCTTTTGGTTCGCCAAAGCATTTCACACATGATTCACTCTTGACTGAGCCATGAAAAATCCCTCATGCTTGATTACAGTTTGCCCATGCATTCATCCGGACTGCGGGCTGGGTATGAATAAACATGCAAAAGGTGATTATCATCTGGGTGGTCCAGAAAGCTGCAAGGCAAAGCACTTTCCATTGACTTTACACACACCAACACAGCTCAGTAGGAAGGCATGGGAAATCTGTAATCTGGAGTGTATTCTCAAATAGTAATTAGCTAAAGGCATAATATTCATTTACAGAGAGCTACATTTACAGTGCGATGACATAATATTTCCTGGAACTGTAAGCCATGAAAACATTTGCATGACAGAACATTTAACTGGTTGATTTTTCTGTCCCAGCTCACATGGAAATTAAATAAAAAATGTAAAAAAATTAAATAAAAAATAGGAAGAAAAAGAGGGTCCATCCTTGGCGTTACATGCACATGCTAACAGTATAAAATGTAATGAGGGCATCACTAAAACGGGGCCCTCTGTAACGCCTTAGCAATGCCATAATGCCCCTAATTTGATCCAAGTTACAGCACGGTCGCGAGACTCCCAGAGATCAGAGTTTGTCTGCTTCATCATCTGAATCACTGCTGTTGTCCAAAGAATCTTCCTCCTCCTCCCCCTCCTCTCCATATTCCGCCTCCTCCTGCTGCTGCCTGCGTTGCTGCAGCTCCTCCAGCCCCAGGAAGCGCTTCAGCAGTGCAGCCACTGCCTCCACATCACTGACAGGTGACAGACAGAACAACACTGTGTTATCTTGTCTTAGTTCTACCAAGCATATCTGTTCTATCTATCTGGCTATTAACTTAACCACTGTCTAGCTTTAATAATCAGGGAATAAGAAGACTGTGGATGTAGGTTTAAGGGCCATTATTTTGATGTGTTGGAACTGTCAGCAGCAGATACCTACCTGCGCCCCCCCAGTGTGGCACTCTGAGTGAGGGGGTAGGAGAAGCCTGCAGCCAGCCGCAGCACCAGCAGGTAGCCCTTCCCCAAATAGCGAACCCTCTCTTCCTGGATGCAGATGTCACACAGCTGTGTCAGATCCAACACAACTGAGAAAGAGAAAGGGGGAGAACAAACAAACTTAAGATCTAATATTCTAGTGGAGGCTACTGTGTCGAACGACCCGCTCTGTGGTGTCACTGACCTTTCTCTTGCCCCTTCCTCCACAACGTCAGGACTAAAGCGTACAAGCTAACGCTCTTGAGCTCAATCAGGTTCTTGGTTTTGTCAAACACAGCCTCCTCCCACTCCTCCATGTTCTGCATGGCAACAAACAGACAGCCGGCCACGTAGAAAAGCTTCCACAAGATGCTGTCTGCAACATATCAAATAAAAAGAACGGAAAGTGGAACGAGTAAGCACATGTGGAAAGCGATGCAAATCGAAAGTTGCGAAGTGATTAACCGATTATGTAAACTCAGTCTGTGTACCTGAGCTGTAGTATGCAGCTGCCAACCCAACAGATGCTATACCTGCAAATAAAATAAGATGCTTACTTTTTATTTTGGAGGCAACACATGGAGATTTATTTCATATTTCAAAGCATAGATTGTATGAACATTTTGCACACACACTTACCAACAAGAAGAGACCAGGAACGAATGCCCGGGGATCTCTTCAGGTGGAGCAGGGTGAAGCTCTGCGTCTTCACTGTCATGTACCCCATCTGAACGGAGGCAAGAATATGAACCTAGTACTTCAATTATACTAAACGCCTATTTTACGTCCTTAAAAAGGGCCAGTTCACTCAAAAATACATATGTTCTTACTTGTTCCTAGTGGTATCTAGCCATGTCGCCAGTTTTGGTTTTATCCACCCAGGTTTTGAGATATCCGTCTCTTAGATTTCAATATGTACCATTAAATCACAATAAAAAGCATAATCATTGTCTTAATGTGGGTTCCGATTCACTACCAGTGAGTCTTGAGGACACATGTCAAGACAGAGCCTCACTGTGTCCAAATCTTTTTGGATTTTAAGATTTTGATTATTTCCGTTTTGAGCTTGTATGTTGCATGTTTCTAAATGAATGACTTAAAACAAACTGTATACAATGCACAGAGAGTGGGAGTGACAGGGGGTCAATAGGGGCCCATCCCTCAGTTTTCCCTCAGCTACCTAGCAGGTTAATCCAGTCATGGTCTGACCAGGTTACTCAGGATAACCCAGATAAGTTGCCAACAACAGCAATTTTAATTGGAACTACTTTATCTCTGAAGAAATAGTCCCAAAACTGAAATCTGTCGACAGTATGTTCTGAGGATCATCCAGAGTAACCAGGACATTATTACTGGAGAGACACATTGCTCTCAAATGGAAGTCCATTCACCTCCATTGTATTAGGGTGGGCGTGGAAAAAGGTGGATATCTGAATACCTCAAGCACATAAAACCCAAACTATCTGCTTGGCTTCATATTACAAGAGGCAAGACAGAAAAATATACAAGAAGAAGAAAGATGTACCTGCTGATGATAGTGATTGGATGTGATGGATAAGATTTAGCCACACACCACTGTCTCACCATAACTATATAAAAGACATAAACTGTGAGACATTTTGTATCACTTACCTTAAACTCTTCTTTCTTTCTGTAAATTTCCGCCTTGCAGATTTATCAAACTCATACGAGGAAACACATGCACTGAATTATAAGGAAGTTCTCTTCATATGTTATTGCAACAACTGTCCTGTATGGGTGACACTTCCTTCCTGGATTCGCCTGTTCTGATTGGACAGGTTCACTATCACGCCGCCTTCAAAATAAAAGCTTAAAATGCATCAATTTAAGAGAAAATATGCATTTGGCGGTGTAGTCGGTTTACGACGCAAGCCTTTCAATTTTCTACAACACAGTGGTACTTTCAAACCAAAATCCCTTTCGTTTTGTAATGATCTAAGCTTAACCTTTCCATTATTTTGACAATAACCACTTTTCCGTCTTGTTTTGTCACACACTTTGAAAAATCAAAGCCTGGCCATCCACCCAGGAAAAGCTTGCCGCGGGAGGTAAAGAAAACACTTCCAGACCAATTTGGAGTTCGTAACATATCATATTTTGTTCATTTTCTGACGCGACAAAGGTCAGCTGCTGTTTTTAGCACCCCAACCAGGCAGGTCAAAGCTTCCGGAGCAAATCACTACTCCCTTTGCGCATGCGCCATGCATTCACCGGGGTGCACAATGGAGTCGGACGTACATAGACATGACTGGCTTGAGTACTAGAAGGCATGACGCTGTTGAAAGCACTAGTTTGTATATTATGAAATAACCGCGCAGGTTCAAGCGAACAGTGGTGGTGACACCGCCCACAGACGACTTGACTTGCAACCTTGAAACCAAAAGAGTGCTGAGTAACTGCCGAGTTTACCTGCTGCTGTGGCACCGCTGCTGTTTTGTGCATGCCTTTGTCTGAAAGAGCAGCGAGATAGAAACCGTCCGGTGAGTTACCTTAAAATTCGACCTTGTAATGTTAACGCAGGGCCTGTCATGCTGTTAAACCAACGCACAGTTAAACAAACACGTTGACTAAACGACCCGCCATCATGGACAAAAAAGACACCTAACGCAATAGCTTATTCTTTAAATCGCATAACGTAACGTTAGCTAATTCACGTTACACATTACGTTATAAATGATTGGTGCTTTCGGCTAAGCTAGGCTGGAATTATCACGAGCTACAGTCACATATTCACCACATACTCGACATTGTCCGTATTTTAACGTTACACCATGGGAGAGTGACACATTGTATTCATAATATCTGTGGGATTTCACAGGATGATAGCCTCCAGCCCCCCTCACACGAACATAATGTGATGTAATGGCTCTTGGGGCTGTTTTTGTTGGCACTGCGTATATGATTAACGTGAGCCATTTGAATTTTAATGACAGGATATTAGTTTGTGTTCATTGCCAGTTTCCCACCATTAAAGAGCTGTTGTGTTTATGATAAGCGCGCAGCTCGTGATAGGACAGGGGGACAGTCAGAGGAGGGTGGAGTTGACAGAACAACACACAGCACCACCATGCCAGTGCTTCAGAGGGAACATGCTGTGATGAAGTGATGAACACTGGGGAGCTAATGGTGCTGCTATCTCTACATATGTCACCCTCAACCTACAGATAAGCCAAGGAAAATGTCAGAGGTCAACGTAGCAAAGCGCAAGGAGAAGTGTGAGAACTGCACCAAACAGGTGAATTTCTGGGTCATCATCGCTGCGCTGTCTTCTATATCAGCCGACACTCTTGTAACATGCCGGATTTGAAAAAGGTTTTCATGCTGTCGGTCATGAATTTGATCATTGATCTTCCACACAGTGCAACAAGAAACAGGGTGATGACGGTGCCAACTCACACCAGGAGAGGGATGAAGCCAATGGAAAGGTAAAGTCTGTTTACTCTGGCAAAATCAGTCCTCATCCGAGTGTTTATTTAAGGGGCGCTCCATTTTATACATCAAAATCAGTTTATCTGTCTCTCTTTTTGAAATATAACATTTGTCTCTTTAATAACCCAACACACTTCCCTCAGGTGCATGAAGGGTCCCAGTTGCTGCTGAGTGCCTGTCTGTCCTGTGATGGCTGTCTATCAGAGGAGGAGAGCCTGAAGATCTCTCAGCAGAGCCTGGAGGAAGTGGAGCGGGTCCTGGCACTCAATAAGGTACAAGGCGCAACCAGTCGGCAATGTGAAACCTGAGAAGGTCAGGGAGCTGTCTTGTTTCACTGTGACACCTTACAATCTCCCCATTGTTTCTCCGTCCCTGTCAGAAGTGTGACGCGTCGAAGCACAAGGTGCTGGTGGCGTCCATGTGTCCACAGTCTCTGCCTTTCTTTGCTGTCAAGTTTGGTCTGGACATCACTGAGGCTGCCCACAAACTCTGCGGCTTCCTCAAGAGTTTAGGTGAGCAAGTGGGAATCATATATCACTGTTTATTTCTTTAAACAGTATTAAAGTGCCCTTTAATGTAGTTATTTGAGCTCTTGTTATATTTTTTATTCCTGTGAAGTGACAGATTTATTTGTCCACTGTAAGGTTTAGCCAAATCAGATCGAAGATGTTGTTCTGTGCCTTCATGTTGTAAGCTTCATTCAATCAGAAATGGGTATACTTTGACAGCAGTTTGTTTTGTTTTGTTTTGTTTTGTTTTATTTTAAGTTGTGCTTGCCACTTTTCATTCAAAAAAGCATTAAAAAGTCAAGACATTTAGCTTCCTGAAACCGTTGGAGACATCTCTTTATTACTGATGTGTAGAAATCCCCTCCTACTCATCGGTATCTGTCACGGACGCTCGACATTCTCCCCGTGCCGCCGCCTCTGCTCTCATCTCTCTGGGTTTCCCCTGCAGGAGTGCAGTATGTGTTCGACACCACCCTGGCGGCAGGCTTCAGCATCTTGGAGAGTCGGAAGGAGTTTATTCAGAGGTATCGCAGGAGGCACCACGACTCCCACGCCTTGCCCATGTTCACCTCCTCCTGCCCAGGTAGAACTCCCTTCCTCCTCACCCCTTCCCCACCGTATTCTCCTCTCCCACTTCACTTTTTTCAGTTCTCCACCTGCCCAACTGATTTTCTGGCCAACTGAACTGCCCTCTAACATTTGCCTCAATTTTCATCTTTTTTTTCTTTTTTTTGCCTCTATCTCCTGCTGCCTCTCAGGCTCTTAACAGTTCATTTGCATGCCGTGTGCTGTATAAAGAGAGACGGAGCTTGTTTTACAAGTAGAGATAGCAGTGGTGTGCTGCTCGGGAAAGATAGAAGGCTCTTCTTTCACCACTCCCTTCATCAGAGATAGGAACAGCAAGAGCTAATGACTTTATTGGCCTCTCTTTTTTTCCTTCTTCCCAGGAATAAATGCATAGACTTCTATTCTATTCCAGACAAGGAAACTTCTAGGGAAGTTGGATCATTAGAAATGTTTACAAATGGTTAATTTCACAGGAATCTGCCAAAATGTTTTAATAATTATACTGTTGGGTAGCAAGTAACAATTATTTTCATTATCAGTTCATCTGTTGATCTTTTATTCAACTAATTGATGAATCACTTAGTCTTTACAATGTCAGAAATGTAAGAAATTCCCATCACATTTCTCTCAAGCCAAAGGTGACGTCTTATAATGTCCTCTTGTTTTGCCCGTCTTACAATCCCAGACCAAAGGATGTATTCCATTTATGATGACATAAAACAGTAAAAACAATAGGATGCAATTAGGAATTTGAGTATTTTGTTGGTTTTGCTTAATAAATGACCCCACAAATAATCAACTATCAAAATTGTTTGCTAAAATGTTTCTGTAGATTCACTAATATTATTATAATATGAATAGATTGATCAATTCATTGACCTTTTGTTTCAGCCCTAAATGATTGCTTGTTGATGGTGATTTTCAGCCCAAAAAACATTCCAGAGTGCAGAGGGTCAAGGTTTATTTTAACCGTGTGTGTGTGTGTGTGTGTGTGTGTGTGTGTGTGTGTGTGTGTGTGTGTGTGTGTGTGTGTGTGTGTGTGTGTGTGTGTGTGTGTGTGTGTGTGTGTGTGTGTGTGTGTGTGTGTGTGTGTGTGTGTGTGTGTGTGTGTGTGTGTGTGTGTGTGTGTACGTACGTACGTACGTACGTACACAGGGTGGATCCGCTATTCAGAGCGAGTCCTGGGCAGTTTGGTCACCCCTCATATCTGCACAGCCAGGTCTCCACAGCAGATCATGGGCTGTCTGGTCAAAGACTACTTCTCTAAACAGCAGGTGAGCCTTCATGGTCACAGCAGCCAGATGCAATCAGTTTGGTGGCGGTACCGCTACACATTATATACAGTACGTGCAGAAGCTGGAGGTAACAGATTGAGTTAAATTAAAAAAAAGAATGAGCTGTGTAATTTGTCTGTGTACCAATAAAAGCATGAACCTCCCTCTGAGATAAATATGTTATTTTGTATAGAGTTACAACGTCGCTTAACTCTGTCCTGTCCAGATATTAACTAAATACATGTTGTGCAAACTGCTTCATAAGAATCTGCCTTGTTATGGAGTTTTTCCCTTCTGCCTCGTCTCCCCGCAGAAGCTGAGTCCAGAGAAAGTCTACCACGTGTTGGTGGCTCCCTGCTTTGATAAGAAGCTGGAGGCTGTTAGAGAGGAGTTTTACAACAGCCTGCTGGAGACCAGAGATGTGGACTGTGTCCTCACCTCAGGTTCAGTCCTTTTTATGTTACACACTGCTGCCCGTGTTTTGCTTCCTCTGTAGGTTCTATTTTGATCTGTGGGGAAGCTGCATCTGCTGCTAACCAAAGAAATCTGCTTTTGTTCTCAGCCATACAGCTCGAGAACAGGATTGTTGTGGTCCCTCACATTTGGGTGCAGGCATTAAAGTTGTGGGTTTTAAACTACCTGTTATTTTGCATGTTATTTGATAGCTTAACAGTAGAGATCAACAGTAAATATGCATAATCCCATTTGCATGTGAACCACACTAAATAACACACAAGGGATCACACAGAAACCAGGCACTAAGCCAAATGTTATTTTGGTTTCAGTACCTCCCATCATATTCTTAGTAGTTGATGATAATACGGTGTCTTTTGATGTTTCAGGGGAGATTTATTACCTGATGGAGCAGAGGAAGGTTTCAGTGGAGGAGCTGGACTCGGTTCCTCCGGACCATGTGTGAGTAAATACCCTACATGTTGTTTAAAATGGCGTCCAACTTCCAACTGTATATTTTCACTGAGTCGTTATGGAAGTGGTTGTTGTTGAGTAGCCTACACTGTCGCTGCAGGCTGGGGGAGGCTGAAGACGTGGCGCTGGTGAGGCACGAGGGCCGAGGTTCCGAGGGCTTTCTGGAACACATCTTCAAACATGCTGCCAAAGAGCTCTTCGGTCTGGACGTCCAAGAGATCACATACAAGACCCTCAGGTGAGACCCACTGGGGGATACCATGCTTTGTACTCCCCAGGTCTATCTATCGATCAGTTTTATTTATGTATCTTATATGTTTTATTTATCCTCCTGTGTACCTTGTTTTTTTGGGGGGTTTTTTTAGGAACCGGGACTTCCAGGAAGTGACTCTGGAGCGGGACGGGGAAACTCTGCTGCAGTTTGCTGCCATCTACGGTTTCAGGAACATCCAGACCCTGGTTCACCGAATGAGAAAGGGACATGTGCCTTACCAGCTGGTGGAGGTGCTGTCCTGCCCAGGAGGTAACACCACAACTACCAACATGATTTTGAAAACATTCATTGTTTTGAAATCTACCCTTCAGCTCAGGTCTGCCGGTGTAAGCCCCTCTTGTGTCTCCCATGTGTCAACTCAGGGTGCTTGAGCGGCCGCGGTCAGGCGGAGAGCGAGGCAGGGGGCCGGGTGGATAAAGCCCTGGTCCAGCAGATGGAGGAGGCCTACAGCAGCCTGCCAGTCCGTCTCCCGGAGGTCAACCCCACCCTGCACACCCTCTATCAAGACTGGCTGCAGGGCCAGGACTCCCCGCAGGCCAGCACGCTCCTGCACACCAAGTATAGAAATCAGAGTCAGATCCACACACAGCCCCCACACATGCAGTGGTGAGGAGAAAGGACGGCTTTTACTTTTAAGACGTGATGGAATGGAGGCTGCCTTTGGTTGATTCTGCCTGGACCATCTCATCATTCATGCGGGCACAATGAAGGGCCAAGCCGAGGACCATGCTGCACTACAGACCAGTGAAGTCTCAATGGGTGCAGTTCTTTGATTTGGCCACGGAGGGTGGGGGGGGGGGGGGTAATGTGTGTATTTAAAATTGGTGGATCTCCTGTGCCAAACCTGAGGAGAGATGGGTCCAGAGTCCAGAAAAACACACACACACGCGGACTGAAACAGTGATGTCAGTAAGCTGCAGATAATAGCAAACAGGAACAGAGGTACAAAGTCACCTGATCTGCCAGCTGTTCCGAGAAAGTGTGAACTATTTATGTGTATTTACAGAGCAATAAGCCACTGAGGAAACATATATAAGAAGCTTTTAGCACAACTGGAGCTCATGGACTGGACGTGTGGATACTGAATGTACATTTGAGGAGTCTTTAATGTATTCCAAAAGGAAACATGCTGTTTTACTTTGTGTTCAAGTTGTCTCCACTGTTCCCCACTGAAAGGCGATGTGTTCTCGAACACATTGATAACTATGCAACAGTGTGATCGTCTTATCTCAACAGTCAGTCAATGGAAAGTGAGGCGGAGGTGAAAGGCCTTTTAATCACACTTAATAACCCGACCTGTTTGCTTATTATGTAACTACCAGCCCAGTGTTTGGTTTATCCGTCCCAGTGAAGAATCAGTCATTATTTTTTAATGGTACCATGATGATTTCAATTTTATTATCACTTTGTTCCCATTCCACAAAACTAGTGTTTTTAAGTTCCGTGTTGTTTTTGTTCTTTGTTTTACAAGATCAATCACACGTTCAGCACTAAAATATTCTGACAAATGAAGTGTTGTCTCGTTTCAATGTCGGTGGACGACGTCGTTGTTCCCTGAACAGCGTCTGCTTCCTGTAGAGTTCAAACTTTGGTAATCCACAAGACACACTGTCAACGGCGTGTGTGGACATTTCTCAATCTGCAAGACGTCGAACAAGACAAATCCAACTCAAGTACCACATTCATATGCACTTGCCAGGAAGTGTCTGCTACAACTTGACTTAAAGGAAAGAGTTTCACCTCCTGATAAACATCATGTCACTTCTTCTGTCTTGGAGGGCCAAATTCCTGAGGCAGAAAACCTCCTTAGCCTGGTCATCCACTCAACACCACCCATGGCCTTGTGCACTTTTTAGAGGCCATCTTGAGGCCACCACAATGAATGAGCTAACAATTAAAGCGGCTGTAATCGATATTCTTATAATGACTCAAATGACAATGTGAAAGGGGTCGCTGTGATACACCCGCTGCACACTACCTCCTCGGCACTTAACAGCAGGCAGACACAGAGACTAGCTGGTGAACATCGCCGAGCATTTAGCAGCTAAAGAGCCAGATGTTTCCCTCAGTAGCTGGTAGAGACCAAAAACTTGTTTGGTCTTCTATTGGACTTCTAGTCGTCCTGTGGCCAGACACAAGACTCCAAATGAATGAGAATGTTGCTGCTTAACTGTTGGATGTGTAAATAAGCAGCATAGTTTGTCACATCACTTTAGAAGGTGTGTTCACTACAAAAATCAGTTACTTCAGGTTTAAATATTTAAAATGGCCTTGCTATAAAGGCTGGCCTGTTAAGAGTCTATTCGTACATGGACAACATTTAAATGTCAATTATTTAACAATGTGGGACACACTATGACTGGTGTATTAATGTATCTCTGGTGCAGTGATTCACTATTTTAGGGACTTGGAAAATTCAATAACCAAGTGACATTTTGATCATCTTTGTGTTGTTTTGCACCATGAATAAATTATTGATAGTTAATTATCATGAATATTCTGACTTTAGATTAACTGGAAATCAACATATTCAGCATATCCAGAACAATGCTGAATGATGTCACTCTCCAAAGTAGTAGTTAGTCCTGGATGAATAGTTAGTTGCCTTGCTAGATTTAAACTTACTCCTACTTTACAGCAAGCCAACGTCTACATTTCTCAGTGAAAGTTTATCCACTCTCATAAAAGTAATTACCTTGAATGATGTCATGAACTGGCTCACAGTTCGGACACAGAAGGAGGGAGAACACACGTGATTTGAATCAAAAGAACGTCATTTATTAAACTATTTACATAAACAAAACAATATCGTGTGGAGAACAGTGAATCAGTAACGTAGGTGTGTGCATGGATGAGTTCCCAGCCCAGCAGCCCAGGTGAACCTCCTCTCATGAAGACCTCCACTCTGCTCGGCTTCTTCCTGAAAGGGGACAAGAAAAGAGACCAAGCAAGCCAAGAAGAGGAGGAGAACTCTTCTGTAGCTAACAGCCTTTGAGAACAATGAGCCAAACGTGTTCTAATGGTTTTCTTTTTTTGTAGTTTTTTTTTTACAATCTCTGCAGGTAGAAACCACAAGACTAACAGTAATCTGACTGAAATGCAACGTCACGACTTAAGAACAGGTACAGGCCGACAGGTTGCCATCGGCTCATTAAAGCGTTTTGAAAGAGGGTTCAGCCACATGAGCTCAGGAGTTCTCAAGATTTCTAAAGGCTCATTACAAACTCCTGCCGTGGTTCACAAGCAGAGGGTCAGGAGGGTGCTCATGGCAACCAAGAGGTCGCTGCACTAAATTATGTTTATTTTTTAGTATATGGATTATATTAATATTGGATTCACAGGATTCCAGCATTATAATAATAAGTACTGTCAGTTAGTTCATTTACAGGATTAGCCAAAAGCCAGCATCCCCATCTGGATATTTCATATAATATGAAATGACATTTACCAAGACAGAAGGTATTTATATTGCCCAACTTTGGTTATTATTGGATATTACAATTACTTTAAGTGCTACTACTAATCCAGCTATTAGTTATTAGTAATGTTAGTAGCCCTGCTTCTCTCCACCTACTAATACTTACTGTTTACAGTCTGTTATGACGACTACAACTACAGCTGAAATGTCACTAATACCACTGACACGTGCTGCTAATGCTCATATCATTGCTCTTAATACTGCCTGCATTCATTTTGAACATCCTCTCTACATTATATTGTATTATTAGATAATAACATATCATATTATTTAGTTAAAACATTTCAGATCTTTAAATACTTTTGCTTCTGCTTGTTAATATTACAACCACTATTACTGCACTGCTGCTACCAGTAGTAGTACCAGTACTCGCTGTAATGACTCAGTAACAGAGAGTAAAGGGCTTTATGGGGGTCTCACCCTCCCTGACCCTAACCCTTTGGCAATGTTCCATCCAAATATAAGCTTCTTGTTGTTCACAATGAAATGTAAACAGGTGTGAACCACAAATGAAAGTGTGTTCTACAAGTTTCAGCCACAAGAGATCAGGAGTGCACAGTTTCTGAACTGGCAATACAAGCTCCATCACAGGAACCCTGTGGAGTCTCTGATCACTGGTGGAACTATGGAGCAATGTTGTGATGACTGGCTTCCTGTTTTGTTTGTTTACATTGTCTGAACTACTGTCTCGGAATTATCCCTAAATACGTCTTTCTATTGGTATATTGGTACATCATTCCCACTGGTGACCAGTGATAATGACTGGGGTCGACAATGCTTGGAGCTTCTTGTTCAGCCTCTTATTGTGTTCTATGGCTCAGTATCCAGATGACATTCACGACTAAAAACAGCTCGAAATGAAAGACAAGCTGAGTGCAGACTGTGACAGAAGTCCATTCAGATCAGACCGACACTTTAGACCTGTGCACTGCTGACCTCTTGTGGCTGAATTGAGTCTTAACATTGTGTCACATACAAATCCAATTTGGTGCAGAATGGGAACTTATTTATTAACATATGCAGTGCAGGAAAAACAGGTGAACTGGATTATTGCCAGTAGACCCTCCTGAAGTCCTTTTCTTCTGTTATGAGGTCAAAATCTTATCTGTATAATATTTCTTTTTTAAAAGAAAGTCAAGAAGGAAAATAAAGATTTGGAGACTCGTTACTTCCCCTGTAAACATAAATGTGTTTTTTTTGTTGTCTTTGTTGTTGATGTTTTAAATAAATCTTTTTGTTGAAGGGTGTGATGGAGTGGAGACGTCCCCAGCAGCTACCATTACTGACCTGTTCAAACCACTAAAGCATCTCAACTGTTTGTTCTGCTGGTGAACTCGTTCTAATGACTCAGTAAGAGAAGGAAAGGGCTTTAGGGGGGTCTCACCCTCCCTAACACTAACCCTTTGACAATGTTCCATCCAAATGTATGTTTCCTGTTGTTCACACGCTGTTTAACAAACTAACATTGGTGTAAAGAATCTGGAAACTTGTTTTACCTGCTCATCAGTGAATATAAAATCAATTAGACATTATTAATACTAATTAAACAGGATTTGAAAGGAACATGGCCAAAAGACCCTCTTGAAGCCCTTTCCTTCATTTAAACTCTTTGTTTTATGTTTTAAGGATGAAGCTGCTGATATTATATATTTGCATCATTGTAAACAAATCTCATGAACAGACCAAAACCAACAATGCATTAGTCCGTCTCTCAGTACTTTCTGACTTCTCTGCTCTGTGTATGCTCCTCAAACAATCTCGGCAGTGAATACAGCATTTGTGGGACTATTTTCACCATCGGATTAATACACACTTAGTGCACTAGTGAGTGTTTCCAGCAGCAGGACGGTGTGTGTGGGAGCGACTCAAAATAAACTACAGTGTGTGTGTTACATGTCACCCAGAGACACGTTGTGACAAATTTATGTGATTTTTGTTGGAAGTTTTTGACCCAAAAAAGACTTGGAAGACTAACCATAACTTGTGTACAAAGCATCTTTTTTTTAGAAGTTTTATAGAATTTAAAATATTTTTTTAATTAACTTTTAATATCCACAAAGCAACAGAAGTAAGGGGCTTTAAGAGGGTCCCACCCTCACTAACCCTAACCCTTTGGAAATGTTCCAAACAAATACATGCTTCCTGCTGCTCAGACTGCAATGTAATGATATAATAAGACACTAATTTAACAAGAAATCTAACACTGGTCGATCAAATCTTGCAGTTCAATTCAACTGCTCATCAGTTAATATACTGAGATATGAATGAATAAAATAGCCAAATAATGAGAACAGATTCATATTTTCTTTCTCTTGTTCTTGACTCATTAAAACTAAACACAGAAGGAAAAAGGATTTGAATGGAACATTTCCTTGAGACCCTCCTAAAGCCCTTTACTGCTTCACAATTTTAAAATTTACTTATTTAAATAAAGTTTGGAAGGAAGAAAAGTTGGTGGACACATTATTACTTATCTAAATCCTAAACGTATCATTACATGTCTATAAGCTAAAATTATCACATCTATAACTTCAACTTATAACTTATCTATAGCCTAAACTTATCATTACTCATCTAAAGGGCTGCGACTAACTACTCATTTTCATTATCGATAAATCTGCCATTTATTTGTTTGGTTAATCGATTAACCTTTTGGTCTATAAAATGACTAAATAGTGAATAATGGCAGCCACATTAATCTCCTGAAACAGCTGTCAACTGTAGTTTTCAACAAACATCACTCAAACAACAGTGAAAAGAGCATTTGTGGGGACTATTTTCAGCGTCGGATTAATACACACTTAGTGCACTTTAAGATTTTGACCCAAAAGCGAGTTGGAAGACCAACCATTACTTATGTACAGTGGATCCTTTCTTTTAGAAGATTTGTAGATTTTAAAATATGTTTTTAATAACATTTAAATAGTCACAAACGTAAAAAAAAAAAAAAGTAAAGGGCTTTAAGAGGGTCTCACCCTCCCTAACCCTAACCCTTTGGAAATGTTCCATCCAAATATAACAAACAATAACAATCTAAAACTGGTCTATTAATTACAATTAGTTTCAACTGCACATCAGTTCACAGACTGAGATGTAAATAAATAAATTAGACATAATAAATAATGAGTATAGAAGAACATTCCTTCTCCTGTTCTTGAGTCATTATATTAACCTGAACACAGATTTAGAAAAGGATTTGAATGGAACATTTCCTTGAGACCCTCTTAAAACCCTTTACTGCTTTTACAATTTCAAAGTTTACTTATTTAAATAAAGTTTAAAAGAAAAACAAAAGTTACTCATCTAGATCCTAACATGTATCAGAAACTTATCAATACCTCACCAACACTTTTTTTTTTTTTTTGAAAAAGAAACGAGAAAAGATTTGAAAGCCTTATCAATACTTATCTATAACCGAAACTTATCACATCTATATCTTAAACTTATCATTACTTATCTAAAGAGCTGCAACTAACTAACCATTTTCATCATCAATAAATCTGCCAATTATTTCCTTGATTAATCGATTAATCATTGTTTGGTCGGTAAAATGCCAGAAAATACTGAAAAATAGTCTTCACATTTTTCTAGAATCCAAAGTGACGTCTTCAAATGTCTCATTTTGTCCAAAACTCAAAGATAATCAGATTTTAATTAATCAGTAATATGAATAGTTGTCAATTCATTTTCAGGTGCTCGACTCATTGATTAATCGACTAAACTTTGCAGCTCTACTTATCTATGTCCTTAACTTATCGCTACTTAACTATAACCCCAACCCAAAAGAGAGTTAGAGGACTAACCATTATCTATGTACAGTGGATCCTTTTGTGGATAATTCTTTCAATTTTAAATATTAATAATTTCTTTGATCAATGTTTAATATCCACAAAAGCAACAGAAGTAAAGGGCTTTAAGAGGGTCCCACCCTCCCTAACCCTAACCCTTTGGAAATGTTCCATCCAAATATAACAAACAATAACAATCTAAAACTGGTCTATTAATTACAATTAGTTTCAACTGCACATCAGTTCACAGACTGAGATGTAAATAAATAAATTAGACATAATAAATAATGAGTATAGAAAACATTTTTTCTCCTGTTCTTGAGTCATTATATTAACCTGAACACAGATTTAGAAAAGGATTTGAATGGAACATTTCCTTGAGACCCTCTTAAAGCCTTCACTTCTTTTACATTTTTACATTTTATTTTTTTAAATAAAGCTCTAAAAAAGTTGGTGGACCTATTTTTATTGATCTAAATCCAAACATATATACTACACATATCAATACTTCACCTGCGCACTAGTTTTTAGGGAGTTTTTAGTTTTTAAAAGAAGCCTTATAATTAATTAAGTATAATCTAAACTTCATCACATCTATTATCACTTATCACTGCTGATTAAACTAATCATTACTTATCTAAAGGGCTGCAACTAACTAATCATTTTCATCATCAATAAATCTGCCAATTATTTCCTTGATTAATCAATTAATCATCGTTTGGTCTGTAAAATGCCAGTAAATACTGAAAAATGATCTTCACATTTTTCCAGAGTCCAAATTGACATCTTCAAATGTCTCATTTTGTCCAAAACTCAAAGACAATCAGATTTTAATTCATCAGTAATATGAAGAATTGCCAATTCATTTCCTGGCGACCCACTCATTGATTAATCGACTAAACTTTGCAGCTCTACTTATCTATGTCCTTAACTTATCGCTACTTAACTATAACCCCAACCCAAAAGACAGTTAGAGGACTAACCATCATCTATGTGCAGTGGATCCTTTTGTGGATATTTTGTTCAATTTTAAATATTAATAATTTCTTTAATCAACTTTTAATATCCACAAAAGCAACAGAAGTAAAGGGCTTTAAGAGG
The DNA here is from genome assembly GCF_043641665.1 of Enoplosus armatus. Lineage (NCBI taxonomy): Eukaryota > Metazoa > Chordata > Actinopteri > Centrarchiformes > Enoplosidae > Enoplosus > Enoplosus armatus. The sequence continues at coordinate 14,661,845 of NC_092199.1, read as the reverse complement.
GTCCCACCCTCACTAACCCTAACCCTTTGGAAATGTTCCAAACAAATACATGCTTCCTGCTGCTCAGGCTGCAATGTAATGATATAATAAGACATTATAAATACTAATTTAACAAGAAATCTAACACTGGTCGATCAAATCTTGCAGTTCAATTCAACTGCTCATCAGTTAATATACTGAGATATGAATGAATAAAATAGCCAAATAATGAGAACGGATTAATATTTTCTTTCTCTTGTTCTTGACTCATTAAAACTAAACACAGAAGGAAAAAAGGATTTGAATGGAACATTTCCTTGAGACCCTCTTAAAACCCTTTACTTCTTTTACAATTTAAAAATGTACTTATTTACATAAAGTTTAAAAGAAAAACTTATCTATATATCTATCTATATTACTTGTTTATATACTTAACTTAATGCTACTTAACTATATCTTAAACTTATGACTTAACAATATCCTAAACTTATCACTAAATGTTTTTTTGTTTTTTTGTTTTTCAAAAGAAAAAAAAAGGAAAAAAGACTTTGAAATAAATATTTACAACATGTGTGAGCGGCGGTGGAATTGCCAGTAAATATACTGTACCTGCTCAGCCCGGCCCCTTTACCTGTGAGGGGTCATACTCACATCTCCGGGCTGAGTGGAGAGTCGTCCCACCATGCCAGCACCTCAGCCATTACCTCGTGGGCAGTGGCAGGTGGGACCCAACGGGGAATGCGGACGGAGGGCCTGGGTCCGCTGAACACGACCTCCACGTCGAAGTACCCCTCGCGTAGACGGCTGCGCCTGGCCTCCTGCTGCCTCTGCCTCCGCCTCCGCCTCCGTTCCCGAGCCTGTTAGACAGATGGACAGAAGAAAAGGGAAGAAACAGGTCAAACTAGTTCAGTCAGAAGACGGAGAAAAGTCATTTGGGTTGAGGGAGATCGTGGAGGTCACTCTGCCAGCAGAAACACAACGACCATTCACAAGCCTGGTGTCAGTGTTTGGGGTGGACTACTCACCCGCTGCTGGGCAAGGGCCCGGAGTCCTGCCCGCTGTGACCCAGAAGAGGACGGCTGGGGGCTCCTCTCTGGCTGCACAGGGGTCACCTGGGTTGAGGGAGACCACACCATTCACAAGTCAGTTACATTTTCTTTTATTGTGAAATGCTGTGCTCTCAAAATGATTATTGATTTGCTGGATTTTCCAGCATTACTGTACGCAACCTCCCCAGAAGGCAGTGCTCTGTGTGTATACATTTCAGCAGAGCGTGTGTGAGTGGGGTGGACTACTCACCCACTGCTGGGCAAGGGCCTGCAGTGCTCCATCCGGTGGACCAGAGGTGGACGGCTGGGGGCTGGAGCTCCTCCCTGGCTGGACAGGGGTCACCTGTGAGCCAGAGGAGGAGGGCTGCGCGCTGGAGCTCCTCGCAGGGCAGGACCTTTTTTCTGCAGGCTCCTGGAGGGCTCCGGGGCTGCTCTCCTGCTCCCTCCGCCTCTTGTTGTCTTCCTGTTGGAGAGATAGAGACAGGGGAAAAAAAGAAGGAATTAACTCAACCTTGTTTAGTTGAATCTCTTTCAGACTGATGCAGCAGAGGTGGATAAATCTATGTTTGGTGTCAAGCTGATCTCATCAACAATACAGAACAGAGCAGTAACTAATATCATCGTGTTGTAATTTGTAAGTTACTTTAGTGGCGTACCAACATCAGATAGTGATTTCCTACATTTCATTTTAAACCCTTTCTTCAAAAATAAATGTTTTTTTCATATTATTTTTTGGATTTCATTAAATTGAGACAGTATCTGCTGTCACATTAAAATGAACAACACATTCTACAAACCTCTGTTGCATTACCAAAATTAAAGACTGTTGATTGATGATTTTGCCCTCACAGATTAATGGTATTTCACTTTAAATTGACCCCTTTGAACTTTAAACTCTGAAACAAAGCAGGTTCCCATACAAATGATATGTACATTATCTGGAGCATTTGTCTCTTCAAGTCTTTGTTTAGCAGAGATTATGTACATAAATGCTCTCAGGACTTTGAGGCTTTCAAAGGCTCTACTCTTAACAACTGCCTCTGGTCCTCACCAAACTGCACAGCAAATATTCTATAAATATATGATAATATACAGTCTATTAACAGTCTCAACTCCTTACTCCTGCTTCATTTTTTTGCCCTAAGCAGTGTTTATAAAAGTCAGTTCTCTTGTTCAGTTCTTTCATTTGCATGATTATTTCTGTCTTTGTCAACTTTCAGTTATTTATGGTCTAGTGAAAGTGAAATAACTATAGCCAACCAGTTATTTAGTTAGCAAACAGTTAATTTCTGCACTAAATTCTGAACTCTGGTTTTCTAGCTTCAAAAGGTACACACGGCCTCTAATAAAAAGACTCTTAAATACTTTAAAAGGATTAGAAAGATTTTACTGTTTTCTTTATGCATAATTTTAATAAGTTACATTCAAATCTGACACTTATTTCCATTAATAATTCCATTAAAAATTAATGTTAGCTAAAAAGCTAGCTAACATTAGCTTGTTAGCTAACATTAGCTAACAAGCTAACATTAATGTCCGCTATCGTTAGCTAACAAGCTAGCTATCGTTAGCTAACAAGCTAGCTAACAAGCTAACGTTAATGTTAGCTAACAAGCTACTTTGAAAGTTTTAAAATGATTTTAAAGGATTCATATTCTTACTTTTTCCATTTAGAAGACGTAAAATAAACTCAGTCAGTAGCTGCCTGGTTCTTAAGGGTTCTTCTTTCTCTTTCTGTTGCCAAGTCACTTTTTAGTACTGGTCGCTCTCAGATCGATGTGTCTCTCGTCAAGTTCAGCAGTGAAATGGTGACGATGAAGAGCTCAGCCGATTTATATATGGAGTCCATAGCAACCATAGAATCCTAACATAATTTCGTCATAACGTCAGTATTTACAGTATTTATTTTATTTATTTTATTTTGTAAAATATTATTTAATGCAAAACAGGTTTTGCAATAATTTCCTTCACTCATTTTTAAATATTGTAACATACTGGATCGATTTATTCTCCATAATTTCGCTGAATTAGATTCATGTTAGTTTAACCGTATTTTTTTTTTCTCTTCTTATTTATCGCCGTTAAACTAAACAATAACCGGTCACGGCAGATGACCGCCCACCGAGAGCCCGGGTCTGTTGGAGGTTTCTGCCCGTTAAAAGGAAGTTTTCCCCTCGTGGTGGGAACTGTTGGGTCTCTGTAAATAATATTAGAAAGAGTGCGGTCTGGACCTGCTCTACAGGGAAAGTGTCGGGAAATAACTTTTGTTGTGGTTTGGCGCTTTATAAATTAAACTTGAAGCAGAAGCTGACAAGTGTTCATGAAGTTACTGCAGGTTCAGCGGCAGATTAACGGTCTCTGTCAGCGGCTAAATGGAAATCCAAGTGCGACACACAGTGGAAACATCGAGTTAGCTGACAAAGTTGTTAGTTAAATATCAACAAAAAAAATGAAAATGAAAAGCCCCCTCATTAAATGAATACATAAATAAGCATTGACATACATACCCAAACGAATTATTAAAAATATATATGTTTATTATTATAAAACTGCATTCCAACCCTTTTTTTGCTATAATCTATTCCGAGTATGTATTTGAAGGCTGGCATATTTATGTATATCACTGTGGAGGGTTTTTCTTTTCTCCTTCTTTTATTTATTTCATGGTCTATTTATTTCAGGACCCACCAGCCTCTGGACGGTGCAGACCACAGGATGAACTGTAATCACCGACGACTTCCTGACTTTCTCTCTGGCGCCATCATCAGGTCAAGTTTCAAATTGTCCAACCAAAGAAATACCTGCACAACTAATGACATTCCCATCATCCTCAGCTGTACGTTGTCCTCACTGCCAATTCACAAATGTTTGCATGCTAGAAACACTAAACTAAGATGTGTTAGCGTTTGCCTCAATGCAGTAGGGCTGCTTGTTAAAATGTCAATGTCAGATTTTTTATTATGGCATTTAAGATTTAAAGTAAAGGGCTTTGCTGATGAGGAAACAGTAAAAGTATGACTCTGAGCCTTCAGTCTCCTCCATGTATTTGGCCCCTGTGTAAATTTCCTGCAGAGTCTTGCAGTGTATATGTACTATGACGAGATGATGTGAGGGTAATAGGAAGCAGCAGAGGACAGGCTATCAACTGAAAACCAGCAGAACCAACCGCCTTGTCTTAGAGAACAGCCATGAAGCTGCAGTATGTGTGACAATTTTCTTCCCTACGACTAATTCAGTCAAAGCCACAGAGTTATGGGTATCACATGAGCTGATCAGTGGAAATCTGCACGCTGATCTGTCTGGTCATATCTAATCTAAGGGTTTAGTGTCCGTGTATATTCATCATAAGTATGTGGTTTTATTAGAGGGTCACAAACAGAAGATAAGCCATATAAAATGATTGGGTTCTTTTAGTCTGCAAGCTGATATTTTCATACTAGTTGTGCCTTGCTTTTACATGGTTAGTTCTGTCTTTGTTCACATGTCAGAGGATTTATGCATTTTAAAGCCCATATTGTAAATGTGAACTGTTGCTGTTGTGGGCCTTCGAAGCCCACAGAAACAGTGAATTTGATTTCAGCAATACAAATAAACTGCTCATAAAGTTAAAGCACTGACTAAACCAGAGGAAGATGAAGGAAGAAGGACTTTTTTATTCCACACTGCTTGATATAGAATAATGTGTATGCTACACTACTACTAGTGTTTGTATGTTAGCAATGATGCATGGGTAGAGAGGAAGATACATTTTAGATAATTCAATACATTTTTTACATAGATGGATTCAGTATTTCTCCACCAGAGTTATGGAGATGGCTATGAAACAGCCTTTAAACCAACACATAGGGAAAGTCCAACAGTTAAATGACTAAATACACTTACAGATGCCCTTACTAAAAGTGTGCCTCTTATGGTTACTTCCCTTGGATGCAGATTGGTGTGTGGGCATCACAAATGTCGTGAAAGCCAATCAGGGTGCAATATCCAAATACATTCAAAACGAGACAAGCACATGGTGAGACTTGAAACCTCCGGGGACTTTTTCAGTGAAGGTGGAGTTTTGAGACTTGACATGACGGTGCAGCGCAGTTTTAGGACGCAACACCACAGCTCTGAGCTTTCTTACACCAGATGTTGGTTTTGCGTGAATCAGGTCGGAGTTCAGTTTTAGATTTCCAACAGTAAGTATTTAATGGAATAAAATACAAACATCCTTAAAACTATCGGTGTGTTTAGGTGTACTTGTGTTAGACAGGTGGTACAATAGACATTATAAAGTTTAAATGTAGCTTTATATATAAATTAAATAAGTTAAAACTGCGACTTCTGGCTGCATTAGGTTCATTTCCACTGGTGTCCTATAAAGCTATAAACCCCAACCCTGGTCATATATCATCAAAATGAGATTCAGCTTCATCACAACAAATCTCTCATTTTACCTTTTACGTTTCTATTTACAGTCACCACATCCCTGCTGTGTGGGAATCAACCAAACATGACTGATAACAAAATAGCGGCTGAATCAGAGCCATTCGCGACAAAGTGTTACAGTGTGCAAAGTTTACCTCTTATCAGCTAGATAAGCACATGGGGATCTTATCTAGACAAGACTTCAACGTTGTCTAATCATTACTAGTGCATGTTAGCAGAGCACACACAAAATCCCTTTCAACAGAATAAACTGACTGCAAAGGAGACAAACAGAAAGATCCAAGTTCAGTGTCTCTTGGCGTCCTTTACAGTCTGTGGTGGGTTTGTTCATATTGACAATGTCTCTCTCACTGGTTCTTTGGACGAGCAGGCGATGGTGCTGTCATAGATAGTGGAGAGCGACACATCTGGACCAGTGTTTGAAGGTCTGCTGTTGCCTGCGGGGCCCTCTCTGATGGAGCCGCCGTTCTTTCTGAAAGAGTTCCTGATCCTGCTGGAGAAGCGGTCGGACACACGCCTCACCACCCGGCTGAGTCCGCGGTTCTTCAGCTTGATCAGGCCCACGTCGTCCTCCAGCTCCTCGGGTGGCACGTCGATGTTCCCGGAGTACCAGAACACCCACCAGATCAGGCTGAGGAAGATGATGATAGCCCCCGCGTAGATGAACAAATCGTGGATGACAAGCCCGCCAAACACCCCCACCATCATGATGAAGACGCCGAGTATGTCGTGGGCCACTGCGAACCAGAAAGAGCACTTGCAGCGGCCAACTCCTTCATACCTCCTCTCCATGACTGGCTCTACCTGTACAGACGTTGACATGGTGGCGGTGGAGATCCTCCAGAAAGAGTCTGTCTTTTCCCAGAGTTAATCCAGATGTGGAAACAAGTCAAAAAGCAACATGCGGCTGGCAGCTGCAGGACAGTGAAGTGTGATCCTCACTGACTGACAGAAACAACCTGCAGTCAGTGACACTGGTCAAAGTACAATGCACACGAGCGGTTATCAGCAAAAACCACAGCAGCTTTGTGACTGTATGGGTGTTTCAGAGGAAACAGTCACGTCATTACTGACAAAAATATGTTTCCACTTTCACACAGTCATTTCCATCTTCTATTCAAGCCTCCTGGCTGTACCGTCTCCGCCTCTGCTTCTCTTTCAGAACGGGGATCCACACCAGCCCCATCACCACAAACATCAGCCCAATGGAGAGGCAAGCTGAGGCTACAGAGCGGGAAGCCTCAGTCACCCCCAAAGACTGGAGCAGGAAGAGGAGTCCGCCCGCAGCAGACATCAGAGATCCCATCACCATCACGATGATGGCTTTGTGGAGGTAGGCCCAGCCTGGGGCCACTGCAGCACCCGTGTGAGGGCCTGGACACAGGCTTTGACTCCCGGAGTCATCTGGAAATGAAGTTTCACCAATTGCTTCCATGGTTGCTCCACAGAAAATAAAAAATGCCTGTTACCGCTTTGTTTCTCCCCTCTGAGAACCTTCAACACATGAATAATGGAAACACCGGCCACTGAGCATCCATAGCTCCCCAACTTCTTCCTTATTTCTGTCTTGAGCCGTCCTGTCTGCTCAGCACGGCCCCTGTTGAAATCAATGCAGCCACCTTCCAACAGTCATATGTAGGAGCTATATCATGTGTATGATCAGTAAGAGAGTGTCTGCATGATGCAGCTCTCATCCTCCTGCCCAGTAACCCGTGAACACACTGTAATTCCAGATGGCCCACCACACCCACACAGCAGAGGGAGGGCTTGGATGAATAGAGAGACCCAGCCCACCTGTTGCCACTGATTGGCTGGCCACTTACGTGACAGTCATCTTGTTCCTCCAAAACAAATACACTGTGTTGAAAAGCAGGAAAATTCATATTTGAATGTCACAGATTTGTGGGTAGAATCCATGTTTGGCATCTTAAGGTGCTGTGAAGATGAAAAGCCTCATAGGGGATGTACCTGAGCCCACGTAGCATTACTGCATGCGAGCGACAGGCAGCAGCTGTACAAGCCCGGGTATGATCTCATTAACAACATGCATGTCATCTGATACAGCTGACAGCTATACAGGCACAGCTCTGATGGCTGAATTCATTGTGAGCAAACAGTTCTCAAGGTCAACGCACTTCAGATGTTAAAGTACACACACGGTGTATAAACAGCTCATATTTAGTAAGTGTACTGAAACACTGCTAACTATCAAAGTGTGACTCATCCTGCAAAGTCATGATGCCTGAACTCCCATTATGAGAAATGCATTCTTAGAGCAAACAAAACACACAGGACGTAATTTCAGCTGTGCTCGATTCGATGATTAAATACCTATAGTATCTGTATTATCGCTTCAATTCTCACAAGAATTAGTTTTCCTCAGGAATGTCTGACTGGTACCACTACCCTAAAAGAATATACAAGAGGAAATGTAAAATGTTTAAGAACGTATTATTTTCTTTTGCCAAGTCAAGAATAACGCCTATATTCCCTGCAGAATGTGTCCCATTCAAAAAGAGGTGACCAAAACAATATATAAATCACCACTTTCACAATACATGAATACTTACTGGCCAAACCATTTTATAAGGTTTTTTAACAGACATTTTAACATAACAGCAAAGCCATGGGTGTAATTAATAATAATATATTAACAATTGATAAGCTCTACTCCAATTAACTTGTAGTTTCAGGTCCCCTGCTCACTGACAGGGCTTAAACAAACACTTCAATGAAACTATGTTAGTTCTGCCTGTGCTTTTTCTGCTATGATAAAAAAATGTCTGCTGTGAAAAATACATTGTTACAAAGCAGTTAGAAAACACAACACAGCCACAGATCATTTCAGATAACAACGTTTATAATCTGCTTCATTCAAGCAAAAACAAAGACAAAACAGAGTGAATATCTTGTCCATTCTGTGAACGATCGGGTCCTGTGTACTGTGTAAAATGTCCATGTTGAGAAGGCAACGTGCAGAGACGCTCGGCTGGGAATCATTTCACTTTAGGCACTTTTCTTTTTACTTTGGAGTCAGTCTTGCCAGCCTTCTTGGTCAGTTTGCTCTGTGCTTTTTTTCCTTTCTTCATGACAGCAGGTTTGGGTGCTTTCTCCAGCTGCTTCTTCTTCTTGGATGGCTTCTGCAAGAAAGAAAGGCAATGAGGGTCTACAGTCCACTGACTTAAGATGCAGCACTGTGTGAATTTTTCCAAAATGTCAGTTGAAATATTTAAAATTAGTAGGTGCTAGTATTTCAGTCGAGCAGCTGCGAGTGGTACTGACCTCCAGTTTAGGCTTTTTGCTAGGTGTTGCTATGGGAACCAGCTGTGGGATTTCTTCCTCCTTTTCTTCCTCTCCCCCTACAGTGGCATCTGTTTGCTTTGTGTCCGCCGTCTTGCTCTTCTTTGCCTTCTTTTTGGCTGCAGCCGCCTTAAATTCACAGACACATGAGGTGGTTATTTTACACTTTGTTTCAAAAATAATCTGGCACCGGATGAACATTGGAGTATAAACTTGTTCTCACCTCTTTCTTGGGAGTCTTAGCCGGTCTCCCTGCCTCCTCCAGCACGCTGAGGTGGCTCAGGTCTGAGGTGAAGATGGGCAGGGCCGCTGACGTTTGACTCTTCAAGTGGATGAGCTTCATCACTGGTCCTTTCTGTACACAGTAATGCAAATGTAATACATAATCGGGATAAGGGCAAAGTTACTATCCTTCTATTACAGAGTTTGAAAAAAAAAGCAAGTAATATGTTGCAAAGCACAAGAAAATAACATATTAGGAAAACTAACCATACGTAGTTTGGCCGCCACCGTCTGCACAGCAGCCTCGATGTTTTCCGTCACCTCATCTGCTGTCATGCCGGAGTGGGCAACACGTGCCATGCTACGTTACAGGCCAATCATGGAAGACAATGCAGGGTTACCATGTGAAACTCTTAACAGCTTCAATACAAGTAGTATAAATGCAGGGATTTTTGTGAACATTACATATTGTGTATCAAAGTTGTAGAGACAGGCTCCACAAGAAGAGGAGGTCCATCTGGATTTACATTGAATCTCTATGGCACCAGCAATTGCCCGTATCAAACACTTAACAGAATCGACAGGGCTGTTGAGAGGTGCTATTCATTTTGCCACAAGACATGAAAACATTCTGGAAAACTCACGTTGAAGCGATATTAAGGACAAGGTGTTTTCTTAAAGCCCAGAAAGCTGATTAAAGCAGATTCACATTTTATGAGGAACACAAGGAGCAGCGGAGCGAATCTCACCAGCAGCAGCCCTTGTTGGTAACCTTCAAGCTGGTGCCCTGGATGACTCTCTGGATGTCTCTGGCCAGATGTTTGCTCTGAAGGTTCACAGACAGCGGCTCTCTGGTAGAGACAGAAATTAGATAAGAATGCAGCTGCAGAAATACCCAGTACAAGGAAAACCCAGGAGTTTAAAGAACATAAATATGCAGATTTGTGGGGAAAAAAAACTCAGTTTGGTACCAAATGTGTAAAAGAACTTGTGAGCAATGTCTTGGAAGAGAATCCACCTCAACTGATTGACTGGGAACAGAGCTGACAGTAATCAACAGCCAACAGACAGCACAGCTCCTGTTCGCTGTGGTTTTGTACTGAAGATATTATAGTTGGAACGTCGGACAACACTAGGGAAAGGGTCTCACTTTTTCCTCTGGTAGAAATGTTTTCCGAGGTGGGATGGGAGCAGCCGGCGGACGCGGTCGTCAGAAAGGAACATGTCAAAGTTCCCCAGCAGCCGGCGCTTGGCTTCATACGGTTTGTACTCTGTCCTCAGGGCCTTGTACGGGATGATCTGCTCCAGATACAGAGACGCATCATGATTATGGGTACCATCAATACAAGGTCTTAATTAATGTAAGATTTAGGACTTACCAGCTACTGTGGCTGGTCAACCAACTTTGCTCTTGTTAATGTATATGATATTTATTATACTCCATTGTAAATTTATTCATACTGAGCAATGTATTTGCTTTAAGGACTCAGACTGGTACATACCTCAGTGATGTTTTTGACTCCCTTCACCTCCAGCAGCTTCTTATAAAACCTCTGGGTCTGTTCTGAGGTCATTTTGGGCTCATCTCTGGTGAAGAGGCAGACCTCGTCTGAGTCAGGCCGCTGGCCATGGGGCAAGGGACTGAGGGCGGAATGAAACGTCAATATTAATGGAGTCAGATTAGAGCTAATAATTGCTACAGAAGAACTACAGGTCAGGCATGAAGGCAGCTTTATGTTCCTGTCTGGTGGACTCACATGCGGATGGTCTGGGCCTCTTTGGGGATCTTCCAGAGGGTGAAGAGCAGGCTGATCTGCTGCGTCTCGTCCAGGAACAGGGAGTCACCGGTGGACTTGGATTTCAGGAAAGCCTGTAAAGCTTGGACGGCTTTTTTCACCTGACAGAGACATTAGAGTTACAAAAGACTATTCAGACCCACCGACAGAACTCCAGTTTTCTTCCAGGGGTCTACGGATTCACACACACGCTCCTGTGCCACGGTGAATTAGCTTCACTGCTAAACCAGTCAGCAAGTAAACAAGATGGCTAAGGCTAGCTAACGTATAGCTGCTGTCGACTCACGCTAATATACTTTGTCACAGCCGTGTAAACTTCTGTTAACCGACATGCTACTTATAAAGAGTTCATAACAGCAAAAAGGTGTTTTTTACCTGTGCCTGGTCCAACGCCACTTTTCTTTCCTCTGCCATGCTGTCTGCTTCACGTGTGAACAGCCGCCACGCATGCGCTATTGGCATACTTACGTCACATAGTACCAAACAAACTTTATTTGTACGACAACTCTGAACAAAAGTCACGAAAGTCTCAATTGAAGTTAAAATGATGGCTACAGATACTGCAGTCTTAATATGAAAGCACTGAAGCTTAATGCTTGAATAAGTTACACATGTAGGGAAGCCCAGAAGGGTAAAAATGAGTTGACAAAGTTAGCAATACATCCAATTATAATAATATTAAAATGTGTAAATCAAAACAAGATAAGAGACTCCTGAAGTACTGATATTTTGGTGCTGTTCATTTTCAATGCGAAATGTCAAGTACAGTGAAGTACAGTTTTGAGGTACTTGTACTTTACTTGAGTATTTTCCATTTTTTCCTGCATAATTTCCCTCCAGGGATCAATGAAGTATTTCTGATTCTGTATACTTCTACTACACTACATTTCAGAGGGAAATATTCTTTTTCCTGCACTTCAGTTATTAAACCAGATTAGTTACTAGTTACTTTGCAAATTCAGATTCTTAATACAAAATATAGTCAACTAATAAATTAGGATTGATTGATTATGATGTATTATGGATTAAGCCACCCAACAGTATGTAAAGTAGTTGAAATGAGTCCCACCTTTACCCGCTGCAACATCAGTGATGGTTACACTTTAATGCATCAATAATTATAATCCAGTGACATGATGTACATTACTTGGATGGGCCATTCTGCATAATGAGTACTTATACTGTTGGTACTTAGTTTTACCTTTCACTTGAGTATTTTTACACTGTAGTATTGCTACAGAGTACTTCTTCATCCCAAATGGGAATACTTTTACTCATTAAAAAGGAAAACAAACACACCTTGCAGTTGCAGCTTGATCATTTATTTTCAGTTTAGATTATGTAACAGCTGTGTGTGTCTGTTTGTGTGAGTGTGTGTATCCATGGTTCATCAGAGTAGTATGTGAGCTCAATCCAATCAAACCATCTCATGTGGAGAGAGACCAAACTAAAAATTTTGGTACAGCAATCCTTAAAACCAAATAAAATGTCCATTGGATTCTAAATCCCACTCTTAAAAAGGGAGATGTACTTTGCAAATTATAATTACAGGCTAACTCTGGCCTTCTGCAGGATAGGAAATCATTCTGTAGTTTTTGTTTTTTCCTTCCCCAATCTCAGTAACACTGCATCCGTCTCCATTCTAAAAACAAATGGCGTGGCCAGCCGACAGTGCGGTTAGCCGTGGGAGTACAGAAGGGGGACATGTAGCTACATTAGTGGCATAGCTGAGCTCTCAATATGAGAAAGCTGACACACTGGACTTGGTCTCTCTTGTTCATCATAAAAACTGATTCAGTCTCGTTTTCTTCATTTTACACGATTTTTATTCTCCGTCTTCACTCCTTGTTGTCGTTGTTCTCCTCTTCAGCATAGTTGTGTATAAAGAGAGAGTAGCTGTTTGGGTCGGCTCTAGCAGCGTTTCTCCTCTGGTTAACGAGTGGAAGAACTCCATGCATGCTGCCACTGTTGCATTTAGTCCTTTTCTGGCACCAGCTTCAGCACTTTGCCGATGGCGATAGTCTTGCCTGGTGGAGGAGTGTACGAAGATGATTTATTATTTATTATGTCTGCTGTAACATCTGTGTCCAAGTGGTGCAACTTATATTAGCTGTTCTTAAAAGAATACTTAATGAACATAGTCAGTCACCCGCAGTGTCCTTACTGTACCTTCGTCTCGCAGTGTGAATCGTCCCATCTGAGGGAAGTCTTTGAAGGTCTCTAAGCAGATGACTCCTGCTGCTCGGAGCCTGGCGATACACACCTGGTCCTGCTTAACGAAGCGTGGTCGCGTTTTGCTTTTCTCCCCCGTCTTCTTGTCCACCAGACAGATTAAGGCCTGTAGTTATGGATTGAAAGAGTTGAACCACAGTGCAGCAAGGCTGGGAGAAAATCGAATAAATAATAAAAAAGACAAGCAGCTTGGGAAGTAGAGCGGTAACGTACTGTGATTTGCACTTCTTCAATGCAGGTGTGGATGTGAAGGACCGCATTGTAACCAGGGCAAATGATTGATTTGTGCTCAATGATGACGATCTGAAATAAATGTGAAGTTCAGTTGATTTGACATATTCATAATACATACATATATTCATATATTGTGCTGGCACAGAGCAGGATACATTAATTTAAATATTAGTTAATTATTCATACTCTCCCTATCTCTTTATATATTTAAAGCTGCTGAGTGCCAAATGGGTTTAAAATGTGTTTTTAACTGGTCAAATCAGTCAGCATGAGCTGACATATTTGAATGCCTCATTCTCAACTGTTGGGACATCTGGCTTCCACTTGCTCTAACACCAAACAATAAATCTTTTCTACTGGGATATCAGTAGATTAAATACAGCAGCGTGTGGTGGAGAGTTTACCTGCTCATGGAACAGCCTGTAGTTGCCTGCACCTTCAACCTGAAGACTTTGATTCACACTCTCCCCCAAAACTAATGACTAATGAAAGTCAGATGCAGTGACTTTGGCCATCTCTTCTCATTTACCTGCGCGTCAAAGGTGCGTCCGGAGTGGCAGAGGTTGTCAGGGCTACAGAGGATAAAACCAGGGAGGATTTCTTCCTCCTCGATGCCCTTCAGCCTCAACTTCAGATTCTCCCCTGGACAGGCATCGTCCGTCTCCACATCGTCGCTCAGCAGGCTCAACACCTCCACTGTGTGCTACAACACACACACGGCTATTTGTAAATATTTTAAATAAATGCTTTAAACACATTGTTGCTGTTCTGAAACAGGATATATGGCTGGTGTTAGAACTGAAACTAAATCCTTCTGGTTACAGGCTGCGGCACATTTAAGAATGAGGCCTGGAAGTTATTTCTAGTAGAAGGTTTATGAGTCCCTTGTGAGAAGGAGCAAAGTCATACAGAGAGAGATCTCACCCGGTTTGGCATCATGACCAGCTGCTGGGCTTTACTGATGGATCCAGACTCCAGCTTCCCAAGGATAACGGTGCCCATGTCCTGCAATTTAGAGAAGGACCAGAGCAATTCAGTGTTAACCATCAGTAACTGTTGATGCATATTAGTCATTACGTAGACTAAGTGATTAATTGGCTAAACAAGAAATAAAAAATAACAATATATTGTTATTGTCCAATGAAAACCAGGTATCTCCAGTTTTGGTGATTTAGATTTTTTTCAAATGAATTGAAGTTCATCATTATAGTTCATAATTTTGGGAGATGTGCTTATCCACTTCTTTTTGAGAGGCAGATGAGAGGATTGACACCACTCTCATGTCTGTATGTTAAATATGAAGCTACGACCAGCAGCCAGTTAGCTTAGCTTAGCATAAAGACTGGAAACAGGGGGAAACAACTAGCCCGGCTCTTACTGCCTACCAGCACCTCTAAAGCCCACAAATGAACACGCCTAGCTGTTTCGCCCTGTTTCCGGTCTTTGTGCTAAGCTAAGCTAACCTGTTGCTGGAGGTAGCTTCATATTCAACTGACAGATATGAGAGTGGTATCGATCTTCTCGTCTAGCTAGCATGTAAAAAACGGATGAATGATCATGGTGAGTGTTTTATCCACAGCTGTGTGGATCTGCGGAAAGCTTGTTGTATGGAAGTCTTGGCGGGGCCATTAGTACGCAGCACCCATTTAACTGTTCATAATCCTCTTACATCAGGAGAACACCAGTTGCGATTATTTAATCATGTAACCACTACATAAGGCTTTTATGCAATCACAGAGTTTAAACAACTTAAAGACAAGAGGATAAAGAGAAAAGACGACATGTGAAAGAAGGAAAGAGCCGATGATTAATGTAGGCACGACTGAGAGAGCTCCAAAATAACTCAATTCCACCAACACTTACAGTGTGTGTTGAACTGCTTCCAACATCGAAACTGAGGCGAGTGCCAAGAAGCTGAATTATCTCAAAGAGGAATGACTATGCAGAGGCTGCAGTGTGTTTGTGTGTAAGCATGTTGGTGTGCTCTTGGAAAATCACCAGAGAGGAAGGAGAATGACAAACTGGAGAGGGAGCAAAAAAAAGATTTTGGCCAAGTGAACAAAAACCAAAAGAAATTTCACGCCCACTCCTCCGCCGAGGACAGAGCAGTGAAGAAGACAAGCTGCCACCGATTTGTTTTTCTCTCTTAAGGAAGAGACTCACTGGCCTCCAGCTGCTCACCTTGTACTTGTCGACGATGGGTAGTCTGACTGGTCCATCGCTGGATCTGGTGAAGTTTGGCAAACTGTCCAGATGGGCAATAAATGGCAAACCCCTGGAAAAGAACAAAAAAGGAAAAGACTGTCACAATAGTGCTAAAAATTCCACTTCCACACATATTTCTGTTGTCAGAAATGTCTACAAGAGTGCAGCTCCTGTGTCGTACCATGGCCTGCCATGGGTGATTTGTGACAGCCTTTGACTCATTTCAAGGGAATTCTCCTTTTTATTACATTACGTATCAAACCACAGTGGAGTATAAAGTTTGGAGCAGCAGAAACAGCTGCATTTTAAATGTGTTTTTTTTTATTAAGATCTTATTTATGAAACCATGTGCACAATGAGGATGTCACCATGCCCTACAGATGGTAAAAATCATCACTAAAATGTTTATGAATATTTATATATAAATTGTGACAGTCTTTCTTTACTTGGAGCAAATGGCTAGGTCGGACCAGAAGGCCTGTGATCTCATTTAACAATCACCATAAAGAATAAGCACTACGCAACATGTTTCTATTGTATAGAGCTGCTAAAGAAAGAGTGGTCCTAACCATGTAGTCAACATTTCATACTGGCTTTTTTGTTCAGTGTCTCATCATGTCCTGAGTTAAAACATGTCTGCTGAAATCTAAATAAACACTACAGTAGCCGACTTACGTGTACCAGGGGCATTCAGGTACTGGGTCCTTGAGGTTGGCACCTGTGAGTCCGGAACAAGGCATAAAGTGGATGTCCTTCTTGGGATTGAAGCCCACCTTCTTTAGAAACGGCACCAGCTTCTCCTTACACTCTTCATACCTGCAGGAAAGTTAAGAAAACATGGGATTATTTGCTAAAATATAAAATGTATAACATCAGGGGTTTTCACTGAAGGAGAAGTCACGTGGGAGCCATAAGAGGACATTTGTTGTGAACATATAATTAAACAGAAGGCCAATAATTCACTGATTACATTCTGCCGCCAATCTGCCCTATCTTTGTAACTGACAATCTTAACACTAACATATGACATAAACACGTCATATCTACGATCACCCGGTCCCTGTTCACCTTTCTAGGCTCCAGTTGACAGTGGGGTCATCCATCTTGTTGATCAGGACAATGAGATGCTTGACTCCAGCTGTTTTAGCCAGCATGGCGTGTTCCCGCGTCTGTCCTCCCTTCTCAAAGCCGGTCTCAAACTCCCCCTTCCTCGCTGAAATCACCTGATACAAACCAATGACGGAGGTGGAAGTAATTCCACCGTTTAGTGACAAACATTTAGAAAAGACGTTGTCTTCTTGAAATAAATGTGAACTTATGTACAAGATATATATTAAAGCTGGACATGGGGAAAAATTTTCACGGATGTTTGTATCTACTTTTTTCCAGTGGTGAAACGTCTCACCAGTGGGATCATTACATAAATGTGCACAATGTATATCAAAAGCGACCCACAAGAATCTCTGTGTCAGTACAGGATTGAATCTGTGTGTCTGAGAGCTAGTTAGCGTTAGGGCTGACTGGATGTCCGTGTCCATCTCACCAGGACTGCCAGGTCGGCTTGTGACGCTCCACCAATCATGTTGGGGACAAAGCTCTTGTGTCCGGGGGCATCCAAAATAGTGAAATGCTTCTTCTCTGTCTCAAAGTAAGCTCTCCCGACCTCGACAGTCTTCCCCTTGTCTCTCTCCTCCTGGTTTGTGTCCAGAGCCCACGACAGGTACCTGCAACAACCGTGTTCATTTATCACTTTATGTTTTACAAAACTGTACTTAAAATGACATGTGTGGCAAAAAATCCCGCTGTAATCAAAACCGTTGCAATACTTGCTCTGGTTATTGTTAGCTGCAGGGTGAAAAAAAACATGCAAAATAACAAAATACAGAAGGTCAAATTTAGCCCTTCTGAGGGCTTTCATTAAAAATATTTTAAGCAGCTCACTGCAATTTATTCACATATATTTATACTAAACATGAGGAGGGAAAAATAAATTAAAAGGCATGCTGTTTCTACACAACACAAGCCTTTCTCACCATGTCTCCCTGTTCTTTTCTTTCGCTTCTCTTTCATATTTTTCCAGGGTTCGCTTCTCCACCATTCCAGTTAGGTACCTGACAGGGAGAACACAAAGGCAGTTGACAAAACAGGCGACCATGCAAGTGAAGGAATACTTATCTTATCTGTAGCATTATGGGAGCAAAATTTAAACTGACGCTTAAACTGAAAAATGTTGCTGTGCAAGTTTTTTTGTTTTTAATTTTCTGGATTTGAACAAGATAAATTAGAGGACAATACAGTACGTTTCAAGTATACGATATATACAGTATTCAGAACCACTAGATGCAGCACCAGAATCTCAGAGCAAAACAAAAGGGCGTCGGCCACACCTCTCCCATAACCTGAAACGGCTATATCACTGTCCTCAAAGCCACCAGACTCCATAGACAAAAACACAAATTTTACCTCGCAGCTCATCGTAAAACACACTTCATTCAAACTAGACAGAAACAAAATAAAACTCATCTATAAATAACCATCTATAAATAAATAGTAAATATTCAATTTGAGTGTGTCGCAGGGCTTGTAAGTACTTCATAATGCACTCATATTTTTATTTACTGTGCAGCCCTGCAGCACTGTGATCAGCCAACACAGAACATGAAAAATGGATTACTCACATGATCTGTCCTCCAATAGTTGATTTACCAGCATCTGACAGACAAAGACAGGTGTAAACATTATTCAACTTTCTATAATCTTCCTTAGAAAAATGAATATACAGACAATTTAGACGCACCCACGTGACCGATGAAGACCACGTTCACATGTTCTTTCTTGGGGGCATCAGGAGGTGGCGGGGCCACTTTGGGCATGGGCATCTCCTCCTCTTCCTCCTCCATCATCATCTCCTCGTCCTCTTTATTCGCGGCGCCGCCCTCCTCACAGGCTCCTCCGGAACCCAGGTCCTCCTGTCCTCCGCCTCCTCCACCTCCCCCTGGCTCCTCCTTCTGCTCCCACGTCTCTTCCTCTGTGGTCATGTCTGCCTCTGTGCCTCCATTTTCCACTGGAGCTGGAACGACACCCGTTTACTGCACCTGTACAACACCCGCTTACTGCACCTATACGACACCCGTTTACTGCACCTGTACACCTGTTGTTCCTCTGTGATGTCTGGAAGCTACAGACGACCCTCAACTTGGAGGGAGGAGGAACTATTTAATGATATAAAGAACCTTTTGGCTGGAATGAAAATCTGCAGACTGACCACGTGTGGATACTGACTGATTCTGAATCCTGGACTTCCTTCAAGCTGTGACATTTCTGCCAGTTTTATATTCGTACCAAACTTATATTCTTTTTACCACATTTGCACACTTTGGACACATACTGAAACAATTCCAACTTCAAAGGCAGACCCGCACTGAGCCATCTTATTCACGTATATGTCCTACACCATTATCATTCACATGCTCCGTTTCAGACATTGTGTTTCTTTTCTGTGTTATTATTGGTAATTATTCTGTATTATTTCTTTCTTTCTATCGTAATATTATCTTGATTCCAGTGAACCCGCTGTAAAACTGCCTCTACCAAAGTTTATCAGGAAAACTAATGTTTGACACAAATTTTACAGTTTAAATGAAATAAACTGTAACTTCAATATCCAATCCGTCAGAGTGAAACTAAAGATTTGGCTGTCACAACAGCTTCCCAATCCCTCTTTTTTTTTCCAACCTTAAGGGTCAACTTTCTGTGTCCTAGCATGAATACTTCTAGGATTGTTTGTCTTTTGTAATCTCCTAATCTTATTTATTTTTAAAATCTTAACTGCGGCAAAAATGGTAATTGATTTCCATGAGCACCAACTACTATTGGAGCTGTGCCTTGACTCTACATGTGTAATGCGTGTTATATAAAGACCTTGGGTATAGCACATGCTCGTAAAATTGATTTGCCTTCACAGATAATCTAAACAGTTGCAGGGCTTCGCTGTGTGTGGCCTGCGGTTCATTAGTCCGTTTCACTTGTTACAAACACAATCAATGCAATGTTCTGCCGAGCAAACAAGTACAAGTCAAAACAAACAAAAAAGAAACTGTAACAAGAGTATACTGAAATCTGCTGAGCCCTGCAGAGGAAGCACCTTCCCATGGCAACACACGAATAAGCTTCCCATTTCCGTAACTATGAATTATGCAGCCCAGCAGTCATGTACAATGCCTATTTTCTTCTCAACCCTCGTCGTTTCTAATCAGCCTGTGAGATATTGCCGCTGGCAGCTCAGAAAGCCATTCGTGCCTTGACTTTGTGGACAGTCTCATTATGCTGTAGTTATAATTTGTCTTTCAGGCATGTTCAGAGCAATTTGAAGAGGCAAGTGTTAGAACACGGATCTCCATGAATATGTCGGTAGGAAACGTGAAAAGGAAAAGGTTTCTCCAGTCCCCGGATCTCACATGTAATCATTTTGTTTTGTCTCCTTATGTCAGTCACTCTGCTACAGCTGCAGTGCTCAGCCGCTCTATTAAAGAACAAAAACACCACCTGTTCTCTGTAACTTGAGCAGAGGCACAGCATCCCGGGTCAGGCCAAAAATGTGAATGAACCTGAGTCGGGAAAATTAAAACTAGTCAGCACTGGAGTAACCAAATACATCCAAACTCCTCTGACACACAGCAGACCAAGACCTTGGACATGCAGAGCCTCACACATATCAGTGTGTGCCAACGGGATGTCTATTTCTGACATGGACAAGTGAAGTTGCATCATATTATACGTAGGCCCGTGCACATGGGTCTACCAGGGCCAGCAATCCAAATATGGCTCAGTAAGTGAACCTACAAGCAGGGACGCACAAGCGAGCATCCAAGCTATCCTAGTCTGCATGAGGTTTGATCTGAGATTTCAAATCTGGCTGCAGGTGAATGTGCACACCTGAGCCTATAACCACACCTGTCCTATGGCAAGAGCCTACCTGACAGCCAGATTGTAACTTAATAACCTGAACATGCAGTGCCTGGAGCACACTGTGAATGCATACCGGCTGTTTCTGCCACCTCCATGCTGGCAACCGGATCAGGGGCACCTTGGAGGAGAGAAAACAGAGCCTGTCAAACTTTCATAAATATTTATTAGACAAGGATGGTCACGTTGGACGTTTTGCTGTGACTGTTGCTGCGTTATAAATAAGCCATTGCGCTATTACAACACATGACTAACACTCGAGTCGACTTGTTGATTAGTTAGTGGGAAATGCGATAACTGTGGCACTGGCTGGACTGAGCACAGCGAGTTGCAGGCAGGAAAGCTAACTTAGCTGGATTAGCAAGCAAGCTAGCAAGTTAAGCTAACTTCAAGCCAGCTGGCAATCACCTACCGTCTGAAGCCGGCATTTCCACGGCGCTGGGTTGAAGGAAGCTCGGCACAAAGACCGGGGCATTAACG
Organism: Enoplosus armatus; assembly: GCF_043641665.1. Lineage (NCBI taxonomy): Eukaryota > Metazoa > Chordata > Actinopteri > Centrarchiformes > Enoplosidae > Enoplosus > Enoplosus armatus. The sequence goes on along the minus strand of NC_092199.1, from coordinate 14,640,952 downwards.
TTGGGGACAAACGGTTTGGCGTTGACGTTGAGGGCGGCGAAGGCGGTCGGGAGCCCCGCCGCTGCAGCCGGGGCCTCGGCATCCTCCTCCAGCTCCCACGAATCCGGGGCTGTGTCTCTCGGGTCCATCGCTCCTTTTTCCAGAGTTGACAAGCTTTCCACTACCACGGAAGGTGGATGATTTTTATGGTTCCGCTAAAACGCTTAGTTGCTGGTGTGTTTTAGACTCTTAGCAGCACGTTTGGTGAAGTTCCCATTGCTTCGTTAAGCCTTGCTTTGGCCACCATATGGATCCCGTATCCGACGAGAAGTGGTGAAGAGCCGCTGCACGTCCTGCAAACCCCGCTAGAGGCCAGCACCGGACTTACCATCACGTTACCACTAACTTTACATTTCTCTGTATCTCTGTAGGTCATTTGAGCAATCTCACTGTCATCAGGACAAACTATAAAGAGCAGATAACAAACTGTTGTCTGTTTCTGTTGTTGTTTATTTTAACATCTCTAAAACACAGGGAAAATACCACAAAGCGTATAAATAGAATAAACACATCAAGTGTAACTTTAAGAGGTTATATACATTTATAAAACTCAATAAATAAATTCATTCAAAGTACCTTAAATAACTTGACACAAACAGGGAACTGTGCAAACATGTGTCTCTCTCATCCTTTTATCTTTCACTCTTTGGCATCAGTAACGCCTCCAGCAGAGATGGCAAAAGTGGCCTCATTCTCAGGCATATCGGGACTAGAGGAAATCAAGGAGAGTTGATGTGACGTCTTGATAAGTTATTCTTGAAGATGGATGAGTGTTTAATATTCAAATCATAAGACACATTTCGGGTGGAACATTACTTTAGGACACACAAAAAGCAAAGTTAAACTACAGTCAAGGTGCTTTCAGGCCTTGAGCTTGGTGACGTTAGGAAATAAAAATAACATGATGGCCAGAAGACCTTGTTGTGATGTCACAACATCTATTTGGGAAAATAACATGTCAGTTTGTTAATCTCATCTGACCAGATGGTAACAGGAAGTAAAACTTCAACTGTCATTTGCAGATGACATTCTCAAGTATTTAAGAAATCTTTATGGCAGAAAACTCACTAATTGCTTTGTGTCATTATTTTAGACTACAACGTGTGTATTATGATTCACTAAATTGAAAATCCTGCATTATCGACATTAGAAATAAAAACTGTCAACTACCTGTCAAATATTTTGGCGATTCTCATCTCCCCACGCCCCTTCCTCAAGCTGATCCGTGTGGTGGAGGCGTGGGCCAGGATATGCCCACCAATTGGCTTCTTGGGATCAGCTTGAAACCTAAAACATAAAAAAGAAAAAAAAAACATCTAATCAAAGCTTCAAACAATGTTGCAATCATATGTAAGCAACAAAACTGAATTTCAAGCACAAAACTTCAGATCTGCCGTCTCTTACGTCATCCCTGCTCCAGGATCAGCTGTCATTTGGTTGGTGACAAACACTGCTACGTTGTACTCTAAGAAAAACATAAATGAAAGCCAATTTAACCATCCGAGTGATACAAACGCTGAATTAGTCAAGAAATAGCAATATCGATTTCTGCAGATATATCTTATATCTTATCTATATATGACAGATAAGATAGATGGCTGATGTTAGTGGCTTTTACATAAATGCACAGTCCTGGTTCAGACCTTCAGAGATCTTCTGCAGCCTGGAGAGCATCTGGGCCAGTTTCTGCTGCCGCTCAGCCAGCTCGCCTCGACCAGAAAAGTCTACTCTGAACAGAGCCATGATGGAGTCGATGATCTGACGACAGAGAGCAGCAGAAAAGAAGGAGGCTGAGAGGCTGAGAACGCAAGGAAGGAATCCAATCCTTTTAAAATGTGTGCCTGTTGTTCAACACTTACATTTCCTCGGGGAAAAAAAACAAGAAAGTGCACTTCCTCGCCCTCCAATAGCTGAATGAGTGCCCAAAGAAATTCTGGATATGTGAAAACATGTTTTTAGAACTAATTATTTTACTCACCAACAGCTTGAACACTCCTCCTTCCTCGTGGAATTTGGCTGCTACAAAGTCCAACAGCTCCATCTGGTGTTCACCTGAGAAGTGAGCAAGACAAAGGTTTAATACACCTTGCCAGGAGATAAGTGTTTCAATACAAACTGCTCTGCCTTTGAACACCGCAAATGCGCCAAAGCTTTCTGGTTTAAATTAATGAATGTACGTTCATACTGGTATAGGCCCGGGCGTAAAGCACATTGTCCAGCACAGCATTGTGGTCCACATTAAACCTGTCAGCTATGTCTCTCAGTCTGTCTGGACGACTGGAACCAGACAGATACGAGTCAAGGATGTGAAACCGAATCACAAGAATTAAACACACAGATACACACATGAACAGTCATTGTATAGTCACATTTTTTCAAAAAACACCAACCAAACTCCACTTCAAACATTGTGTGGTTGTTCCCATAATTGTGAGGATACAAGGTGTTCTCTGTGTCAATGAAGATGATTTTCCCGCCTGAGTAGCCATCCTCGCCTGGCAGCTGAGCAGTGACTGGACAAAAACCATACAGAATCTGCTTTATTCACTTTATGTGACATGTGCAGAGTTATCAATCCATTTGGAGAAGCCATTTTCAAAAGGCTCCTCACTCACCACAGAGTGTGTGAGACAGCTGGGTTTTCCCTGTGCGGAACTCTGTGGGATGAAATAACGTTGGAGGTTTTGAGCCAGTGCTACAAACTGACTGATATTTAAACCATTTAACCATACAGTGTATTTAAGACATCTCCTCACCTCCAAAGGCCTCTGTGATAGCCATGCTCTCTATACCTCCACCCAAAAGTTTACTGCAGAGATAAAAGATATATGTTGCTGTAGACAGATTAATGATTTTCATCCACCTAACCACAGTATCAGCTGATTAATATCCATGTTTTACAGATTTTACAGTAAAACTGAATGTCCAAAGTATCCAGTGTATCTAGTAAAGTTGCATAATTTGTTCCTTGATATCGATGATGTGACAATATTTTGGTTATGACCATTGTTGCCCTAACAAAACAATTATTAGTGATGTTGATTAAATAACCTAGTAAATGGAGGTGTTTATTATTCATTTCGCTTTGCTAGAAAAGTCTAATAAATCATATCACTTAACTGTAATGTAGCCTTTAAGATCATGATGATTATGTTAGTAACATAAGTTAGATCATAATATTAAATATATAGTAATGTCAATCATACAGTCTACATCAATGTTATCAACATTCAGAGTAAATCTTAACTCAAACTCTTGGCTCCCAGTTGTGATGTGGAACACCTGCTTCCTCTTCGCGCTGTACTCGAAGGCGGTCTGGAAACCAACATTCTATAATGTAAAGAAAATGATCTAATACACAACAACGTTATATAATTCATCTTTTCTCACGTAGAGCTTAAGAATACAGTAGTACAGGTTGAAGAAGGTTATGAAATTCACAGTAGATAAAAACATTTTACCAGCATTTTCCCAGCAGCCTCCTTGATTTTGTCCACTTTTGCCTCTGACAGGCCCTTGATGTTGCACAAAGCCTTGCGTGTAGTCATCTGGATCCCTTTCACGGTGCAGATACCCACTGACTTCAACTTTTTGATGTCTGCCATATTCTGTGGTCACAGGTGTGTGTGTGTGTTGGGGGGGCAGAAAGATGCTCACATTGACAACTGACTTTTGATCTGATGGGAAACTCTGAATGTGGTTCAGCCTGTTTACTCACGATCCCATGTTTCTGTAGGAGGTCAATGTCTTGAAAGAAGGACTCCTGTTTAGTTCAGAGGACAGAAAATCTTCATGAGGTAGTTGCTGAGGAGTAAACTTTTATTGAAGAAAAAAAAACACCCGTAGCATAACTTACTAATACATTGTTATTATTATTATGTAACACTGTTTATACATTGTACATACAAAACTGTTATATTAAAATATTGTATGTAAAAATTGATATCAGTTCTGTAATTTGAACAGTTTTTACATGGGATCATAATCAACACTGATGGCAACGTATTTAAATGGTTTGCAGCTGTGGGGGATTTTCTTGTCATGGAAAGCCATTGTAAATTAGCAATATTTAATTGAAATTCTCACCTCACCATCCTGGAAGGCAGAATCATCCTCAACAACCTGATCCTCTGCAGCTTTCATTTTCAATGTGATATGGGTCCAACGTTGAAGATAAAATGGATTTCGCCGGTTCAGTTACTGTCAACGGAGGAGTATCTTTAGCCAAAGTCAGCGAAGTTAGCTAACGTTAACCCTTGTAAGTAAGCTAAATTGCTAACTTAGCTAGCTATACTGTAGTCCTTCAACTGCTCACGACACATATAATATTGTCAGTAAAACTATCAAAACTAGACCGTTTGCTTGTTCAGTTACGTCAACTAGAAAGCGACAACAATCTTCAGGTACTGACATAAAAAATACAAGTTTAAGTTAAAAGTGTTCTTTGGTTCCTGGAGCGGCTCGCGCGCAGCAACTGGCGGGAATTCGTGATTTTTGTTCCATTCAAATGCAGTCGGAAATTATAGGTTTATCAGTTGAGTGAACATAACATAAACATGACTGACCCAACACTAATTCATGGTTTCAAGTGCGGCGGAAATGACCATGACGAAATTTCAAAAATGCTCATTAATAACTGCTCTGAGCCAAAGGGAACATATTCCCATTACACCCATCAGGAGTAGGAGCTAAAAGAAAGAGCTGTGAATGCAGCATTGGACACTGGCATTAAAAAGAATGTGTGCATAGATGTTCTTTGTTTGCTGGACTTTTTGGTAGTATTGTTTGAAAGTGCATGTGCTGCATTATGGATATGGTTTATATTGATTTGTAGTATCTTGTAAGTAAAATTATTAAATATGTAATTTATAACGATTATAAAAATTGAGTGAACATGTGAAATATTTAAAAATGTCATTGCCTACTTGTTCATGTCTTTAATAATATAATCATTTAGTCTGGTCTTTCATTTATAAATCCTTATTTAATGCTTTATCTGCAGTTTTATAACTGTGTACCTGATCAAATACACAACCAACACGCTGAAAGCAAACACCTGGCTTTCCATTTGATTTGGTGTTTTAATTTCTGCACTCATACTGAACACAAAACAGAGACCTGGGATTGCTTACTGAACAGAAGTAAGAGACTGTAAATCATCACATGGACAACAACAGAAAATAACATTCTCTTAAGACTGGACATGTCAGGGTAATATTGAGACTTTATCAACCACCACAACCACATTTGTCCAAAAACTTCTTACACATTTCCTGTCTTAAATGACAATGGCAAAATTATTTTGCAATTCACATACTATCAATGGAAGCGGACACGACAATCTTTGAATCATTTAACAGCATGGAATCTGGTGTTGCTGCATTATACAATCCATTGTTTAAAACCAGAATAATATAATAAAACTAATAACTGTGGCTAGTGAGAGGCATTGCACACATGAGAAATGAGACATGTGACAAATGTACAGACAGAAACGCACCACACAGAAAAGAGTGTCATTTACTTCAAGAGGCCATTCTGTAGACCACATTCTTATCAATTAATATACTCTACAGTATGCTCCACAATGCATCGGACCCGTCTGTCAGATATTCTATTAACATAATTCTCCACGTAGAAGTGGAACCAGCCAGCCCATGATGACGGACAAAACCGCCAATGTAAAGTAAGTATAACAACGTTCTTCAGACTGCAAACACCAAGACAATGAATTGATAACCTTCAGATGTATTTTCTTTCAATGTATCCACCTGTACCTGCTATAGAACACATTGTCTACGTTGATATAAGTATTTATTTAAAAAAAGAAAATAGAAGCGGTGCTCCTGGAAATAAGTCTCTGCATGATTTGAGTAAGGAGAGACAGTGAGAGAGAAGTGTTAGAAACGCACCGCATCCTCCATCCTCCACACGTCGGAGTGAGCCTAATGTTGCGCCGTTGACATACGGCTTTTGCTTCTTCTTTTTTTGTTTTTAACTGCAGTTCTTTGCCCTTCTCCACAGACTCTCTGTCTCTCCTTGTGACCAACCCCGCTGTATTGCTAGCAGCAGATCTCAGGTTCATGTTGGCCCGTCCTGCCTCTCACATCTTGCCAGGTGCAGGAGGCATCATGCCCGGCATCCCACCAGACATTCCAGTGTTGGGCCCCAACAGGATCTAGAAGGGAAACAGTCAATCATTCAGGTTGTTCAACGATAAACTGGTCATGTACAGCACATTGTCATAATTTGCATAAGTTGTTCATCTGAAATGCCTCCCAAATATCTGCTCTCTCAGCTGTTGCTTAATGCACATGAACACTCACCTGTCTCTGCTGTTGTAGCTGCTGCTGCTCCAGCTGTAGTCTTTCTGTCTCAAACACAACAGGCAGCACCAGGATCATGAAGGACGTAGTGCCCACCCAGAGCGCCGAGCGGGAAAAACTGAAACAAGTTAACAACCTGATTAGCTTCTGCTGTTTTAGATGTGCCAGTGCAGTAAGATTAGCTTCCAGTGGATTACACTGTGTAACCATTTAAGATGGGAATCTAGCTCAAGAAAACAAAGACAAGACCAATGAAGCATAAATTGACTGTATAAATTAATGCAACAATAAGATGAAAATACCGAGATATACCTGTAAAACTTCTTGGCCAGTGAGACAGAGCATTGTGCAGACACCTCAGCAGCGGAGCGAACTGTGTCAGGAAACATCTCAGTCAGGCCCCACAACCTCTCCATCAGTGTCTCATCCAGCTTGAGGAGACAAATACAAAATATCAGACATGGAACTTAAGGGCAAAAAGACTGAGTAGGTAAGCATCGTATCTCATGAATAAAAACGTGCAGAGAAAATAAATCCAAATTTATTTGTCAATTTGGTTAGTTTGTCAATCCTCAAATTTGCCACACAGGTTGGTTAAGCTGGTGTTAACAGTGAGATAATAACATGATAGTGAAATTAACTGCTAGTTAGATACAATAAATAATTTTACTACTTAACCGTTGTTTTATTCTTGCAACAAAGGTTTTGTCCAAGCCAGAACAGACTGCTTAAGTAGCTAGCTAACTAGTTAGCTAGCCATCCAGCCATTTTAGCCAGCCGTGTTTATCCAAGAACAGGACAAACTTGAAACAAGACAGTGCAACTCTGTGTTAATGTTTTGCTCATGTCCGCATTTCTGAAGTACCCCAGAATGACTAGCCACTTACATCTTCATCTTCATCGTCGTCAATCTCGTCCTCGGGGGGGCGGGTGGACACCGGGCCCGCAGCTGGGGAAAGCTCTTCGATTCCGGCCATGTCTCCTGCTAACCCGCTCGTCTCTGTTGGGTTGTGTGAGCTGTGTGCGCGGCGAACAAGTCGCTGTCAGTTTAGTGTATTTCTGATGATTTCCAACCAGCTTTCTTTAAAGCTAATGCTAGGAGGCGTGCATCGGTTCAACGACAGTCTGAGGTCACAGTTAACAAAACGTGAGGCTCGTCGGGGACGGATGACGGCAGCAGGGCAGGGGTCATTTTGTACTTAGCCTAAAAATAAACTGCGCCCCCTGCCGTGGAGGCTGTCTAATAGCATCCTGTGGTGTCAAAAATGTGAACGTTATTAACAAAAATACAAATGTAATGTATGTTCGTTTAGCCTAATATTGAGCCCAGGGCCTCCCTAGTTGTCATTAAAAGATACATCTCTCATTTGTCTGACCAGATATTTGAATAGCTCATTTAAATTGCAGATACAACTGCATCTTTTCAGAACTGTGACTTATGAAGAGCACAAAGGAATCACGACAGCATGCCAATCTATGTCGTTATATCTCCAATTAACCATTGGTAATACAATTGGTAAACACTGGTATATTGTTAGAACATTAAATTAACATTGTTAGAGCACTAATACATAGTTGTAACATCAAAATATTGGTTAGTACATTTAAAAAGCATTGGAACACTAGTAGATTGTTAGAACAGTAACAACAACATAGCAAAGCAGGTACCTTTGGCTATATTGTAATATGTTCTATTTTGGGCTTGACATGACAAAATTTACCACTGTTTTGCCACTCAAAGGAGATGGGTAACAGCCAGGAAATATAGCAATATAGAAATATTTTCCCTTGTGTGAGGATCTATGTGTGGTCAGTTCAAAGGCAGCCTTCCATCCACCTAGGACAAACCAATGAATGGCATTCACTCAAAATATGTGTAGTATATTTCAAAGTGGAACCTTTGCTCCTAAGCCCAATGTTCAACATTGAAACAATGAAAATACATTTTGGCCATTTATAGATATAACTCAGTTTAGCATATACTGAAGTAGGTGAAACATGCTTTTTACCCTATGGATTTTCATTTATCTTTCTAATATTGCCAGCTACATAAGGTTCCAGGAATCTTGAATATCATACTGTATAATTAACCTGTAGCTACATAGAATAAAATAGTTACCAGCCCTTATTGTTTTCTGTGATTTTAAAAACAGACACACAATTGACAACATCTACATCAGTGTCTATGGTGCAGCAGTCAAAAAGACTCTGCCCTAAATTTACTTTTCAGCATATACTGTAAACTATGAGAGTGTGTGTGGGGTGTGAGAGTTTTAGCTTCAGTGTTTGTTATTATTGTTGGATTCTGCTAGATGTTAAACTTCACCATCTTATGGTTCCTATTGCTAAACAGTGTCAGAAAAGGGCGACTCTAAAGCCTCTGCCTGTGTGTTTTTCTTCTTTCAGATAAGCTGTTGTTGCTGGGAATAGCGAAGGGGGGCTGGTCATGGAAAAGTTCTGGGATGCAGGGATTCCTTGTTTACATCCTCCCAGAGTACGCCGCGGGGGCGGGGTTGGCTCCGCCTTCATTCTTTAGACCTGACGTCATTGTCGCTTGTGTTTTTTATGAATGAAGGAATCCAACCTCAGAGAGCAGCGGAGTAATTCCGGGAAAAGGCGGACTGACATTTTGTCGCCAGAGTCGCTTCGACCCAGCAGGTAAATGATCATTTTTTACAAAATATTAAACGTTAAAATATTTAGCTGGAATTCGTTGCTAACAGCCGAACGTTAGAGGGCTGGTATCCTGACCAGCCAACCAAGGACAAGGCAGCTGTTTGCTTTAATCTCCTTTAGCTCGTCAGAAACCGTTGATGCTAGGTGCTAACAGTTAACATTACTAGCATGTTTAAGATGATGCGGATAATTTGGCCCTGTTCTTCATATTTATGCCTCTATACTCGTAACATTTGACAGCCAGAGGGGGGTTTCACTTCCTTGTTTAACTGTATGCTTTAAAAGAATTTAAATGGATTATTTAAAGTCTTACTAAAATGGATGTCGAGGGCACTCGTGATGGCTGTTTACTATAGCAGCAGCGCTTTTACCCCAAGCTGGCCAGCTCCTCTCCCTATAAGGATAAGGGTGGATTCTGGATGTAGCTAGATAAACAAATACCGTTTTCAGAGGTGGTCTGTGTTAGCTATTTGTTATTTAGTCATTTAATATTTCACAGGATAGACATTATGGTGTTTAAACCCTATTTACTAGCTTGCGTTTGGCAGTGCTGCGTTCACTTGTTGCGTTCCACTGTGGTAGCGTTACCTAAGAAGTACTATGTCCTCTAAAGTGATATTTATAGGAAAGTACGAACGTGGATATCCTGTGCCGTTTGGACAAACACAGAAAGACGTGGTCACAGCTGGTTTTCCTGCGTTTGGACTAACTGGCAGTCTTGGTGGAGCTGAGCAAACGGTTTATTGCTGAATCACCCTGACTTTACGAAACGGTGGCGGTCTCCTCCAACCGGCTGGTTGGACAACCGCTGTTGCTGCAACCTCCACTTCCCACGCCTTTCGGGAAATGCAGTTTATTGTCAGGAATCTTTTAGACCATTATAACAGGTGTTTTATTTAGCTTATGTGTATCAACACATAGTGTACATGATGTAGGCCTACATGTGCAGTTAAAGCCCGTTTTACGGTTAGTCATGTTTCTATGCCTAAATACCTCATTTATAGAAGTGTAATGACCTTTTTTTTTTTTATAATTGGGGGGTCTTAAATGTAATCAAAGTCAGTTTATCACATTCGAAAGCAAGCAGAAAACCAATTTACCTTAACTTGAAATGGTCTTAAATAACTCACATTAAGTCAGTTAAACTCAAAGGTTCTGTCACACAGTGCCTTTAAAACAAAGGTCATGACCATATCCTAAAGACTTTGTTGTTAATAGATGATGATAGAGGGAAGGGACAAATATGGCGTCAAAGATCATAAATACACCCAGCGAAGACTGTAATCAAGAAGGGGTGAAATTCGGCTGCGGCATGATCTTGGCTGGATCAGTCTGTTTCTCAAAGAAAAATGAAAGTGCAAGGAGTGAGCTCACCAGTGAGGCTGCCTAAAGGTCAACAGCAACCTCAAAGGAACCACAGGACTGCCTTTTTATTTTTTCATCATGTAGCCTTTCTTGTTAACATGTTTTCAGGCTCTTTTCTACACTCAAAGAAAGCCCTTTCACTCTAATAAGAAAGTCCAATGTTGCAATAAATATGACGGTGAACACATTCACTCTCCCAAAGCCATGTGGGGAAAGCACCCTGTGGTTTGATGATGTCAAGGTAGTACTTGTCGGTCTCAATTAAATGTTAATGTCAGATATCTTTGCTCTACAGTCAACGCAGTGTGGCTTCTCATCGACATAATATGTGGCCGTTTCTATCCTGTGTATGCCTGGTCAGGATGGAGGCGAAATGAATATAGTTAAAATGGCCTCAAGCTGAAGTGCAGAGTCATTTTATCAACATGACAGTGATCTGACGCGCGCAGCCAAATCAACCAAGAAGTAACTGAAATGTTCAGCAACAGCATTTGTGAGCTGACCTTAAGAGGAGTGTAGGAAGTCCCCGCGCAGTCGGTGTGTGAACTGTTCAGCAAGAAGAATGGGAGAAAATGTCCAAATACAGTAGTGTAAAGGCGGTTCAAACCTAAACAAACACTCTTACTGCTGTTGTTAGAGCTTGTTACTGGAAGCTGCAACTTAAGGCTGCCCAGTGTTGGTGTTTTTTTAGTCTCTTATTTTGAATATAATGTCAGAAAAGAGCAATGTTGGAAAAATGATTTAATACGTTTTCATTTTAGGTTTCAAGGCAAAAATGATGAGCAGTTTTGAATGTTATTGTGATGTAGTTGTGTTCCTTTTCACTTAAATATGTCCCATAAAAATAGTTGCCTGTCCTTTTAGACTTTTTCACAATGGAAGTTTTGAGCCGTTGGTGTTGTGTTGACAAGAGGAAGTGTTGAGGGAATTGGTTAGGACACCTGCTTTGAGCAACCGAAGGGCACACACATGATAACTTCCTCCCCCGCTATTCCAGCTAACGGGGAAAGGCGTGTTGCTTTCAAAACCTCCTCTTCCTTTCATATCAAACCGCAGAGTTTAATGAGAGAGCGCATTTGGAGAAGCATGAAATATCTGTGGGTTCTCCTTTTCTTTATCGTGCATGACTGGCTGTCTTGTGAGCGGTTGGTAAATGTCAGGCCAGACATTGGGCCAAAACAGCATGATGTCCTGAGTCACATGTGATAACATACCTTTTTTTGTGTGTGTGTGTGTGTGTGTGTGTCCTGTTTCTGTTCTTGCAGAGTGTCTGTATCTGTGTTGACTGGTGTTTGGTGGGAAAAAACTGAAGACAGTCGGATCATGACGACAGAAAGAAACAGCAAAGCCCTGAAGGTAAAACACAGCCAGAAATAAAACTCAGTTTTATTATCTCCTATGTATTTTTACAAGAGCTCCTGATCAGTTATTTTTAACATGATTTGTGGTATTTTTTCTTATCCTCCTTCTACATTCTTCCTCTCTCTCCTCCTTCCTCTTCCTCTTCAGGTGAAGCAGGAATGTGGCGAGAACGTGCCTGTCCTCTCGGACAGTGAGCTCATGTCCCTCTCAGTACGAGAGCTGAACCTCCACCTGCGCGGCCTGTCCCGTGAGGAGATCCAAAAGCTGAAGCAGCGCAGGCGCACCTTAAAAAACCGGGGCTACGCCGCCAGCTGCCGGGTCAAACGGGTGTCCCAACGCGAAGCCCTGGAGCAGCAGAAAACGGAGCTCCAGAGGGAGGTGGAGAGGCTCGGGGCGGAGAATGCCGGCATGAGGAAAGAGCTGGAGGGGCTCGGCGCACGTCTGGCCGCCCTCCAGAGGTTTGCCAGGGGCCTGGAGGCCGGAGGAGGCCACCTGCTGGCTACAGCCCCGCGACTCAACACCGCCTCAGTCATCACTATTGTGAAGAGTCCACCACAGCCTCAGCCACAGAGAGAACAGGAGCCGTCCTAGAAGGAGCTGCTGGAACCAGACTGGGGGAGGGACACACAACCTGCAATGCAAACACACACACACACACACACCTGCAGGCATACATATACTATACACACATGCCGAGAACAGGAAGACGATATTAGTAGGAAAATACTAAACACTTGTTTGCGTTACGCCTCGTTCACATTTCCAAATTCTGCTGGGTCATATATCCAGGAGTCATTCAGGGCGTTGACGGAGTGGTGTGCACCGTCACCAGTCAGACAACGGCTATGCTTACTTTTCCAAAGTAAAGGCCAGGAGCGGTTTAAACATCATCTAGGACCGGTGGAGGTGTCCTCCACCAAATGCCGTTTTACGACACTGCAGCTTTCAGTCGACTGAAATTTAGTAAAGAGCATTTTGTTCAGAAGCTCTCAAAGTTTAGAACGATGCAGCCGGTTCAATGTGAACGAGGCGTCACGGATACACATGCCCACTCCCCCGGTCCACACGGGGCGCAGACTAACTGGACTCTGACAGAAGCCGGACCGACCCAGAGTTACTGTACATCTTCACCGCTCAACGCATCCAGCTCTGACGCTGCTTCGGCTTATGGCACCTGACCAACAGCAGAATGCCAAGGTGGAGCGGACGTATGCACAGCTTCCTCCAGCTCCACGACGTCCGCATTCCTGGCACAGCTGTAGTCTGAAATTACTATACCGGCCCGGGCCCATGTGTCTCTGCTACCGTGCAAGTGTCCCAAAGTGTGAGTCACTTTTGTTAGTCATTAATGAAGAGTTTCTCAACCTCGGTGTCACCTGATGTGCCGGCAGGGTCATGGGATTTCTAAGGCTTAAATAGTTTTTTCTTGAGTAGTTTCAAAAGGATCATTTCTATAATCAAATCTTCACGCTCTTGAAAACATACAGTATGCCATACTCAGATTCACTTGACAGCTCTCCAACTGCTTGGCTCATGAGGATTTTGGGAGCAAAAATGGTCACACAGTCCAGAAAAAAGGTTGAGAAACGCATTCACAAACCACAAATTGCTTCAAACTGTCCATTCAGTGAGAAACTTCACCTGTCACCGCTCCCTCCCTATCTGTTCTACCCATCCCTGTGAGGGGGGAAGTAGTTTTCTACTGCTTGTGTACACATTTCTCACATTAATGCAGTGCCTTCAGTGTATGTTGGAGCTCCAAGAATGCAAACCTAAGAGGGGGAAAAGGTTCAAAACAAGACTGTAATCGCTCCTTCTCGACTTTTCACGACCGCACATTTCTTTTGTTTAGGATTTCTCTGGATTCTCCCGTTTTCTGAGCTGTGATCCCTCGTCGCTCATTTCACAATCCCTACCGTGCAGTAACTTTGCTACAGTCTGCTGTGGCTTCCTTTTTCTTTCATATCTGGTAGACTCCCAACAACAGATGTTGGTCATTTTGCTAAAAACATGTAAAAGCGGAGTTGCATCTGGTAGGAATTACGCTCAAGTCGATGCAAATCCTCTGCATACATTCCCGTTCTGTGTTCTTATTTGTAATGTTTGTATGTGCCGTTGAGAGACGAAAATGTTGAGTGACATTTATCAGAGATATATTCTATATTTTATTTGTATTTAAAGGTAGATATTATGAAAAGACAAGCTAACGAGTGCTGTGATGTTCTATATGTTTTCAGAAGTACTTACTTATGACTAGTCCGGGGATATTCTCATGTCTAATTATTGTGTTGTGTGGCGACGATGATTACTTTACAAAATGTTAATTATTAGCTATGTAGAAATATGCTCAAAGCCAATGGCCATATTGCTGTATGATGATTTTTGTGTGTGTGTTTTTGCCATGTTTGTACTGGCTTGTCATAGTGGATTATCGGAGGGATATTATTTTTCTATGATGATTTGTAATGTTATTTGTGTGAAAATTTGAAGGCCACTTCTGAATTGGCCGGGTGGGCAGATCCACGGGGGTGTTAGAGGAAAACGGGACACGTGGGAAGAGAGAAGGAGATGAGGAGGAGACAAGAAGGTTCGAGGGGTTGTTGAATGATGGTGAAAGAAAGTTGGCAAGGCGGGGCTGGGAAAGAAGGCGGAAAGAGGTGGTGCTTCATTCACTTGAAAACCTCCATCAGTCACGGGCCTGTTACAGACAAGACGTGCTCTAACAGGCCTGGACTTCATGGAGTCTAGGCCACTGAATAGTGCTAGCAATATCATTTATAAGCAGGCATTGTAACGCATTAGACCGTGTTGACAAATAACTCCTAAAGATATGAGGCATATATTTAGCTATATGAATATCAGTGTGGCAAAGCATTTATTCTCAACATTTTAACGTCTCACATCTGTCAAACTGTGCTGGATGTTTTGTAATACTTGCAAAACAAAAAATGGTTTTTGTATTTATTACTTGTATTTTTTCTATTGTGAAAATTTAAGTACATTGTCTATTTTATATATTAATTATAATAAATGTTGTACATATTGTACATAACATGGTGTGTGTGTGGTTGTGGGCTGGATTGGAACACGTGGTACGGAGAGGAAGTGGATCCACAGGATGTGTTGCACAAGTCATCTCTCCGGATCAGAAGATTAAACCAGAGGTTAAAGTGTAGACATAGTTTTTGACCAAAGATGAAAAGTAGTAAGACTGGAAGTCATTTCGAAACAAATGCATTGTCAGATATAACTCGCACACGATGGCAAAAAAAAAAAAAAAAGGTGACTCAGACACACCGGCACACACTGCTGACGTTTACTTCAACTCTGCTAAATCTGTCCGAGGTATTTTGGCTGTGGTCTGGTTGTTTTTGTGCAACGTAGTGTGTTTACTACAACGTTACGTTCATGTCTTCAGCATACAGAGGCTGACATTGATGGTTTTAAAGCAGTGTTTCTACAGTGGGGTGAAAGGCCATCAGACATCGCTATTGTGGCAGGAAGCAGTGGGGTTATGGGAAATATTAATGTCATTCATTTTGAGATTTAATACCACTGACATGCACGGAGGTTACTTATTGTCACTTCACCTGGATGTTTGACCTTGTGTGAGGTATCATATCACCATATCTGGAGGGGATCTTTAAACCCTTTACCTACTGTGGCTTTCTTAAATATATAGCAAAACAAAACAAACCAGCGGTTACCTTACATACCAGACTAAATATCTTTTATTATTTCTTATACTTATCCATTTGACATGAAATAGTAGCATCATGAGCAGCTTTATAATGTACAAAGAACTGAAAAAAAAAAAAAGACAGTTATGAATTAAAAATACAAAACTAGATATTTTTCTTCTTCCTGTGCTCGACCTTTACAGCACGTATCACTACTCCTCCTGCTGTAGGCAGCACTGCAACCTGTATTTACAACATTAGTCTCCATGCATTTCCTCTGCTATACTCACATACACCTCATCTCACACGTCACTAAAGAACCAAGACGTACAGAAAGAGGATGAAGAGCGACTTAAGCTTGAAAGTGAATTATGGCACTCAAGGTGCGGTACGACTGACATACTGTCTACTCTGCCTTTAAACAGTAAATTATTGTAAAATCAGGCAAGTAAAAAAAACTGCCTTCAGGAGCTGCAATTCAACAACAAAAAAATATAGCATGAAATGTCCAAATTTAAAGTAGCACACCAACAGATGCACGAGAGACTGTCATTCAAACATCTACGTTGTTCAACATGAAAATGCATTTATATAGACAAGAAACTGTAGTTGCAACACCAGGAACTGACGAGTGCTTTTAGAAAGGAATACAGGTTGATTTGTAGCTGGATGTAGCTCAGTCATGGTCAAAATAATCCACTTTGTATCCATGTCAAAATGTAGCAACCCCATTACCCAGACAACACTCAGTAATGTCTAAAAATAGGACGCTGCTCCTGTGCACAGACGTGGCTCCTGTCCTGTTTAAAACCAATATTATGTCAGCCAGAAGCAGACATTAAAAAAAACAAAAAAAACAAAACATGACCGCTGTCTGAAGCTGGGGCTTGTTTCCATTTTCCGATGAAAAGACACAGACACGCAGAGTGATGAGAAGAGAGCAAAGTGCCAGACTGGTCAATATGAAGCCCCCCCCCCCCCCCCCCCTTTCTGTTACATGTGCAGCAGGCTTACAGTGTGTGATAACTGCCTGTAGATAAAAGAGTGTGGATGTGTTCATGTTCATCTCCACACGGCCCCCTGGTGTTCACACAGAGCCACAGCAGAGCAGTGAAAGTAGTTACAGTAAACACGTCGGCAGACTCACTATGACTCATTCAGATGACTCAACTTCAATTATGTGTAAAAAAAAAAAAAAAAAAACAGCTCTGACTGCGGTGAAGTTAAGTTCGACAAAAAAAGACTGCCTGGAAGAACAGAAGAAGTTTACGCATTACATGTTGTTTTTAACTGAGAGATATTGACTGTCTAACAGATCGTAAATGCATAACATGAAAATGTTGTGGACAGAATATCATTTATGGTGCTAATATTCAGTATTTTTTAGCATATAAAAAAATATACCATAGCTCAGGATAGCAACTGTATAATGTGCAAAAAATGAAGTTAAGCTGAAGATGCAGGTCCTTCACTACAGTGAGTGTGTCAGGGACTCGGATTTCAATCATTTTTAAGTACTTGGAGCCAATCGGGAACATCAGGTTGTGAGGTGGGAGTCAAGAAATCAGTATATATGCACATCCTTTGTGTTGTTTTTAAACGCGTGTACTCATTTGGTCAAACTTGAAATTTAGAAAAGAAAATCTGAGAGGATTTAAATTTCAGTTCGACTTTAAATGTCGGCCTTTAACATTTGGATTCATGTACGTCCACTACTGAAGAATGTTTCACTGCTATGATAGAGCTCCTCTATTGAGCACAAGCACCTGAAGTTAGCTTTAACCTATATTCCTCTTCTCTCACTCGAGTTAACCCACATTGGGGCCCGCAGGGGTCTAGTGCCAGAGTGAACCAGCTCGAGCTTTAATCCCAGCCATTCAAATAACGCCCCAATTACACCGGTGTAATCCTGACCGGCTCTGCTGCTGCTGCTGCTGCTGCTGCTGCTGCCGCCCTTCACTCCTGCTGCTCCGCTGGACTGCAGGAGCAGATGCACTGTATAATCTATAATCTGCTCTGCCTCGCTCTCATCTGTTCCACCAATATCAATAACAACATCGATCCATATAACTGACGCTAACTCGTGTTTTGGACATGGCTTCCCTTTAAATCCATCCCCACTGCAGTGAAGGATGTCCCTTAAAATCAAAATATACCAATATACAGCAGGGTCCCCCCAGTTGATCTACACATGTATTTACCATAACTTTGTACCACATTTTTATGACTGCACAACAAGACTGCTATGATACTGAAAACAGCTTCTCTCTGAAGCACAATAATGTATTTGCAGACCAACTAATAAGTTAAATTGTTGCAAATTAATATCTAAATATTAGTTTCAAGTTCACAAAATTAGTTCAACATTTTTTTAAACTTTGATGAAATGTTCCATTTCCAGTCATGGAAAAAAAAATCAAATGTAACTTTTTAAGGATTTTCATGACTGGGGAAACCTTGGTAAACACAGCCAATGACTATCTAAAAACAACAGGGCCTTCAAAATGCAAACCCAACTAAAAAAATAACATCCATTAGGACAATAACATTGCCACTGAGAAACACATTTGTGCAAAGGAGGCATGACTAAGCTGAAATGTGAAATTAAGCTTCTATCCAAGCCAAAAAAAACGTTCTTTTCCAAAAGTGAAGTATGATTCAGTATGTACAAGTGTGACTCAAACTTTCCAAAAACGGATGCAGCCCTTTTCATTTTCTGGTTTTAACACCAAATGAGCTTAAAGTGTCGCCACCAAATAAGACGCCTGGGAAATGTGGGTGAAGAAACGTTCCTGCAGGAAGGTCCTTGCATTCACGATCAGTCTTGAAAACAGGAAAAACAAACTCACAACTCTCCAATCATTCACACATTGAAGAGGACCGGCTGCACGGGAGGATTGAGTACCACCCGACATTAAAACAGTCTGAACCTGACTGAGCTGTAACATTTTCTGCTCTAGAACTCGTCGTCAGAGCTGAGCAGCAGAGTCTTCTCCGTGTCACCCCGGCCGCTGACGGCGCTGTGGGTGCGGGAGACGGGCGGCGGCGCCCCCTGCTCCAACGTGGACTGCTGGGTGTACTGCTGGTAGGCGGGGGAGAAGTTGTGGATAGCGTCCTGGACCATGTCTCCCGGGTTCATGGTCTCCTTCAGGCTGCTGGAGATGCTCTTCATAGGGGCACAGCGGCCTGCGGGGGGCGGGCGAGACGAGCGAGTTAGAGGTTGGGAGAAGAGGTGAAGTTAGGAGTGGTTTAGAGGAGAGAAAAGGAAGGAAAGGGGTGGAAAAGAAAAGAAAAGGGGGGGCATTCAGGGAGGGTGGATTTGTGGTGATTTAGGCAGGAATGTGGGAGGAAATCAAATGGAGAGGCGAGGAAAGGAGGAGGAGGAGGAAGGAAGGGTGAACGAAAAAAGAAAGAGGGGGGAAGTAGATGAGAAGAGAGAGTGGGAAGAGGAGTGATTTAGTGGAAGGAGAAAAGGGTGGGAGAAGAAAAGAAGGGGCAAAAAGTAGGGAGAAGAGAAGAACAGGGCATCAGTGATTTAGAGGGTGTTCTAGAGACAAAAGGGGGGAGTGGGTGAGGGAGATAAATGAGGGAAAAAGGAGGAATTGTACAGGGACAGTGGATGTGATTTACAGAGGGGGAACTGAAAGGGGAAAAAAGTTGACTTTACAGTGATGTAGAGGGATGCAAGACAGGAAGGAACAAAACAAAAGCGAATTAAAGAGGATGGGAATGGTTTAAGAGTAAGAGCAAGAAGGAAGAGACTAAATGAAAAGACAGCTACAGGTAAACAGAACCAAATCACACTCAAAACCTTGGATAAAAACAAAACAAAACAGACACTACCTTAATACGTCTTAGAGGGACATAACCAGCTAAAAACAGTGGCAGCATGAAAGAAAAGGGGGGATTATGGAGTAAACATCATCAGTGTTTAACCTACCAAACTCTCCATATGTAGGAGCAGGTCCTTTATGATGGCAGCAGAGAAGAAGAGAGACAAATGAAAATGGATGTGTAGACAAAGGAAAGGAGACAATGACCCAAAAGATAAAGGTGAAAAATAATGGGAGAGAAAGAATAAAGGAGGAAGATTTCAATGAAAGCATGGAAGAATTTGGGTTAAAAGAAGAAGGGAAATGAAGGAGAAAAAACAAATAGCAACAGATGGGAAGAGATGGAAATAAAACGGAGAAAAGGCTATTTTAGATGAAGATTTTTCCTTTTGTAATGCTTCAGCACACATGCAGTAAACTCCATGTTAGAAATGTAAATGTCCCTCTTTCCTATCTCACCTTGTGAATCGAGACTTTTGTCCATGTAGACTTTGTATGTGAAGGCGTGGCGCAGAGCCAGCGCTGCGAAAAACATCTCAATGCAAATGATAAAGTTCTGGTAACCAGCGGCGACCGTCCCCTCGCCGACGGACACCTCCACTGAGTTAATCTGAGGGATGGCCCCGCACTTCTCCAGGATGGCTAGCAGCATGCCTGACCACAAAATGATAAGATGGTGCTTCATGAGGATAAAACTATCTTTACATACACATATCAAAAAAAAGCCTGTCGTGTCCTGTGCAGTTTCCCTACCCTGCCAGAAGGAGAGGAAGATGACCGACTTGACCATCAAGAACTTGAGCATGGGGCTGTACGGGCTGAGCAGCTCCCTGGTGGAGAAGTAGAAGAGGAAGAGGGCGTACAGAGACAAGCTAACTGAGATGTTGTAGATGATGGTCACGTACAGGTAACCGCCGGTAACACTGTTGAGAGAGAAGAAGTCAGAGAGAGCGATGTTAGTAGGTGTTGATTTATAGGTTGGTTTTGTTCTGCGTGCTGTTGTTGTCGGTCATGCTTCCCATTAGAGATTAATGTCCCCAACTGAAATGATTAAGGGAGGAGGTGATGATAAGTCTGGAACATTCAATCCATCTCAAAATTAAAGAAGTAATCCTGTTTTTTGGCACCTTTGTCATCTGTTTCTGATGGGTTTCCTGCGCTGCATTTTAGGCAAAGCAGCTGTTTCGGTAGCAGCTCCTATGTTCTCATTACCAGCTCCACCAATCAGAAGCAAAACATTAACCCAAAAATAAACCTCCGTGCTACCTCCCTGTTTGCGGCACTTACTTGAAGTCTCCGTCCTTGTATTTGCCGTAGGCCTGCAGGATGACTGTGATGGCGGCCATGAGCGGTTTGACCACGCAGAACTGCAGAGTGGCCTGCTTACAGAACCGCAGGAAGCCGATGGAGTAGGCCTTTCCCCTCAGACAGCACGTACCGTACATGCAGCTGGACCTGATGGGACAAAACATCTCTTTTACACTTCATCTTGTTCTGATACCTGTGGGGAATTAATTGTAGCAGCAAAACAAGGGAAATATGCACAACAATTGCTATGAATGAAAACAAACACACTTGTTAAATGCTGGGTTTTAGAATCAAATTATTCAACTGGAGAAATCAGACACTTACTCGATGGGTTTTCCTCTGATCTCTGCCATGATGGCACTCTCTCCTCCCAGGTATGCGTAGCACAGACTCAGGAAGTTGTAAATCACAAACGCTGGAGAGAAAGTGTTGGTTGTTATGATCTCTATATGCAGACATTATTTACTTACTCTAATAATCATGGTAGCCCTGCACAAGCCACCAAGATGATTTAGAGGGAACGTTTTGGCTTGGTTTTGGAATTCACTTTATAATAAAAATGAATGGGCAATTGAAAATAATTATGAAGCCAATTTAAAATCAGTAAATTGTTTTTTTTTAACTGATTCTGATTTATTGGTCTTGACAAAGTGTCTTTCATGTTCTGTTTGAAAAGGCCTTTTTCACAGCAGACATTTTGACTCACTGTAGGAAAATGTTACGAACAACATTAACACTGGCTCCTCTCTATTCTAGTGTTCCAGTAAGCTGTGACAGTGTGACAGCATGAAACAATATCAGGACCCTGAAACTGAGGCGGCCATCATTCATTTGATTATTTACACGTGTGCTTTTCCTACTGTGTCAAAATGTGACATGACTAAGTGGATAGACTGGAGGTTGCTCACTGCGTTGTTGCTTTAAGCTATAATCTTCAAATTGATAGATGAATTAATATCGCAATACTTAATATAGCCCATGTGAAAACAGATTTAACAGCATTTGTTATTCAAGCTGCACTTGGAAACTTTGCCCTACAGCAACTACAAACGATAACTAGAAGTAACTGTGAGGAAACGGTTTAAACTGTAATACCACAAACTAAAAAGTACAGCAGAGTGAATGTGAGTCCTTTCTGAAAAATGCCACTGTAAAGGTCACACCACCAGTTTCAGAAACTGTACTAAGGCATGACCTCAATGTCTGAAATCGGTTTACACATCATCCAGTGTTTTACATTTATGTATTTAAAATGATCAATTATCAAAATCATTTTCTTTTCTCACCTGCCAAAGCTTGGTTAACTAAACATCCTGCATAAAATATTAAGTAGTAACATGGAGCAACTACAATTTGATTGTTTTAAACAATGTATCACATGACAATATGAAAACAACCTGACAATGTGAAAGGGGTCGCTCGTAGTGATGAACCTACAGAAAATAATCACCCAAATCTGCAGCTCCCCTCGGCTTTACTGAGCCTTGTAGTTAGTTAGTGGAGTTTCAGCTCATAGTTTAGCTGTCCGGCCAGCAACTTTACTGTTCTGGTTCACTCTCAGCTCTTTCATCAGTGTCGTTTCCAGACGCAGGCAGCTGTTTTCAGAGAAAAAACTCTGATAAACAAACAGTGCGCTAAATGGCCAAAATTAAAGAGTAAACAGGCGAATTCAGTGACTAGCTGGTGAACACAGTGGAGCATTTAGCAGCCGAAGGAGGCCGACGTCCAGCCTGAGACATCAAGCACATTCTTTCTTTTAACACTGCTGCAGTATGGCTGAACAACTGATCAATTCATTTTTAGTTTTATAGTATTAAAAAGTAAGTAAGTATTATACAATTTGAAGACGCTTGTACAACATTTCTAAAGTAAGAACTTCACATGTGATCAGTTTACTAGTGTTTTGATCTGTTTTATTATTGTGTTTACAAATATCACTGATGCAAAGAAACTCTCAGCAGGATCAGAAAAGTTTAATAACATAATCCTGTATTTTTAGTTTTTATACCTGGCCTAATTCTTCAAATGACTCCAGTGTCTTATTTTGTTTGTTTTATTATGAAATGCAGTAATCCTGTCTCAGATGGCTTTCCACCTTTGTCTTGTGCCCAGTGTATAATGATGACCTGACAAACTATGGAGGGAATAATGTTCTACAATGTTGTAAATCCGAAAAAAACATTTAAAACTACTGAGCTGCACCTAAATAAATGTGATGATGGATTCAGATTTGATAAAATGCTATTGAATATGTAACAAAATAAAGAACACAAAGCACAGATGACTGACTTGCAAACATAATGTACACACACGTCCTTCTGAGGACCCTTCAATGGCTTTTACAAGCTTAAGCCTTCCCATAAATCTTCCTTTCCACATCTTCACGTTCTAAATGAGAATCTCAAAGCTTGTTCTCACAAGGACAAAAAATCAAAACCTCCACACACATACACACACACCCCCGTGTGACTGATATTCACCTGACTGTCTCTTGTGACCAGTGGATTATCTCTCCCCTGTGCTGCTTTAGTGAGAGGGTGATGACGACCAAGAAGCTCATAAAAAACACAGCCAGGCTAATCCTGTTAACACACACACACACACACACACACACACACACACACACATTCTCACTCTCTCTGTTTGTGTGACAGTGCATGTGAGATAAAATAAGGTGAGCTTGATGGGTGTTATAAGTGTGAAAATGTGACAAATCTTGGGTGTGTGCCATGGTGTGTGTGTGTGTGTGTGTGTTGCAGTTGCAACACTGATCTGAAAGCAGCTGCACCGCTGGCAGTGATTCTTGTCACATCAGCTGTCTGCTGCTGAGTTATTATATTCTAGTTTTCTCACTCTGACTTCACCTCTACTCCACCCACACCTTCGTCACTGCCTTCTGTAGAACTCTGTCTGATGTCAGATGCCTGTCAGACAATACTTAGGTAATAAAATACCAAAAATGCCAGTTCATTGTCTGACGCAAACACAAAAGCTGGTGTACAGAGCTGAGTGATGAGAACTAGGTGATCTGCTCCGAGTAGCTTTCTCTGTGTCTCTGCTGTTTACCATTATGCTCTTTCACTTCTCTCCAAGGACCCCCGTTAGCAGAGCTAGTTGCCACGGTGATACAGTAGGCCTACATACAAGGAGACTGGGAACTTCGCAAGCAAGTTTGGTAGAGAGAAACCCATTATCTGACGCAGCCAGATGAGAAAGATTTGTGAGTGCAGTTGCCATGCAACAGGTCGGTCATCCTTGCTCAGGAGAAGATCCAGGCAGAGCTCAGGAGCATCGAGGGAAGGGGAAGGCAAACAGGAGGAAGAGAGGAGGCAGAGGAGAAGGAGTGGACGATGATAAGAGGAGGAGGAAGTGCTGAAAAAGATTTGGTGGGAGATTGAGGTGGAGGGAGGGAAGATGATGCCAAGAGATGAGGAGAAGTAAAAGGAGGAGGAGGAGAGCTATCTGTCTGAGCAAGATGATGACCACAATACTGATGGTGCTTCCTGCCAAAAGCAGAACCATACATAGAGCGCCTCCATTACACAATGCATGTGACATCATCAATTCGCCGACACAGGAAGTGACGCCCGAGCAAGTGTCACAGTGAGCCAACTATTTCTATCCTGACTCTGGAGAAGGAGGAGCGGAGGCAGTCAGCTGCCTTTCTCCACTTTCTGCCAGTTCAAGAATAGAGATTCAAAGCATCAGGCAGCATTTTGTTTTGTTTGCGTCATGCATCCGCTCGGCAAAGCTGCCAGCTCACCATCTCCATCAACTTGTCTGACCTGACACAAATAAACAATAAAGTGAGTCCATTTGTAAAGGAGTCAAGCTACAGGGAGCAGTAAGCCACTGATCCATCCCTTACGCTAGATTCCAGTCGCACTAACTCAGCTCAAAACAATATCAAAACCAAACTCTGAACAAGCAGAGCAAGATTGTAGTGTTGCCAACAGTATGTTTAAAAAAAGTTAAGTTTCTTCTGATCTGCTACAAGACAATTCAACATGTAGTCAGGTACAGTGTGAGACAGAAAAGGCAGGAATCTAATAAGGGTGAGAGGGCACTTTGCAAAATAAACGTTCACTGTGTGGGTGTTGTAATCTGTTAACGACAGACAGACAGACAAACTGTTCATCTCATCTCCAATCTGATTTGACACAATCAGGTGGAAAGGATTTTAATCAGTCATTTCTTCTCAGAGTTTTAGCCTGGATGGACCCTGGGTGGGAATAAAAACTACTTCACATGGCAATGTCAGTGCCATGTTTTACCATACCTAATGTAGAGTGGCTTTGGCTATTTTTTGGAGCAACCATAATGACTTCAGCTTTAAGGAAGAGCTGTTCTTGTTTACTGCACTGTCAAAGCAGTTTATCGATTATTTTGCCCCCGCCCTCCTTGTTTGCTGAATCGGCGGTAAAAGTCACACACTGAGCACCACATGATGAAGACGAAAGCATGTCCTTACCCTCATAGCAGTCCCTGACGGTGTCAAAGTACACATAGTACTGGTCATTGGTGAAGAAGAGGAGACTGAGCCACGAGTCGAAGGCGTAGATAGGAACGATGAAGAGGATCCGCACGATGTGACGCTGCTCCCTGGGTGAGCTGTAGAAACGTAGGTGCATGTAGATCTGGGACAGACAGAAGAAACACTTTAAATGTTGACAGATTTAATATCGAAAGTGAGACTCTTTTTAAGCAGGATAGACTTTTTATACATAAGACTTCTGAAAAACGTACGTTTAAAACATGGGCACTACGTCAGAATGAAATAAAGTGCATGGTGCAGGCTAGATTAAAAGTAGCTTATTCCACAGCTTTGTGGCATAAGTAAGAAAAGCTGCTTCTCCTTTCTTACTATGGCTGTAGACCAGTAAGCCTGTATCGAAGTGCTTAAACACTTGTAGGAAGATAAGACAGCAGAGGGTCTACATGTTAGGCAGGAACAGAGCTTTTACAAGCTTTGAAAAATAAACTCTTTTGTCATTATGTGGATCCAGATTGAGAATATTCAGATTTTTAGGCTGTGTATCATTAATGTCTCTTTACCATCTTGTCAGTCTGACTGTAACAATCAATACACCACCTGACACCATCTCACGGGAATGTGTGAAAGACTCCATTCAGCTTTTTGTTTTTCTGTTTTTAAAGCCAGATTTCATACAGCCTTTTCATCCACCTGGATCAAGTTTCACCACTGTGTGTGTGAGTGCGTATTCATGCTCTGTATCACAAACACCTGCCGAGGGATGTTGCCAAGCAACCCCTGCCCTTCTCTGGGCCTGAGCAGATGTGTGTGTTTGCAGGATCACGTCACCTGTTCATGAAACACACACACACACACACATACACACACCTGCCTGCCAAATCTGGTTTACATCTTTGTGCCCGACTTCAGAAAAGCAGTCTGCTCAGTCAAATCTCAACATCCACATCTCCAGCTGAGTAAATAACAAAGTATTATTATATTATATAAGACCTGATAATTTAACACCCCCCCATGCCGTTTGGAAGCATTTACCTGGTGGCAGGTGAGGATGAGTGCGGTCCAGACGAAGAAGCCAGAGACAGCCTGTGCCGCGGGAGTCATGAGGAAGATAGGCTGGTCTGGGGTCAGCAGTGGGGCTTCCGGAAGCCATGAAATGTTGGGGCCCGTCGGGGCTGCCGTTGGCGGGGGGGCAGGTGCTGCGGCCAGATGGCTCTCTGAGAGCGGCACGTCTCGCCTCCACATCCTCAACATCTGGAAGTGACACAGAACACACGTTCACACCTCTACAGCAGCTGTCAGTCAGAATAAGGTGACATATCAGCTGCAGTCAGGCTGTGTGTGTGTGTGTGTGTGTGTGTGTGTGTGTGTGTGTGTGTGTGTGTGTGTGTGTACATATGAAAACCACAGAAACTCCTTTCAAACAATGACTATGATGTGAAACAATTCAAAGTATGAACATCCATTTCCACTGGTAATCATCAACCTGTAATATAGATCACACTTTCTATGTTATCAATGTAATGTGTAATCTGAGTGAGGAAGACAGATAGAGGATAAACACAGATACACTGCAGGTCATCATGTCACGGTGAGTCAAGGATGTGTGTGTGTGTGTGTGTGTCATTTGTACAGTGGTCTCTGTGTTGGACTTTGTGGAAAGAAAACAGGTGTTTGTTAGTTCCTACATCTCCCAGAATGCCATTCGACCACTGCCAGATAACATGCCCAAACATCTCCTTTTCGGCTCTGGTTTCAGGTGGAGTGTGTGAGCTTGATAGCATACTGTGTTTTTCAAGTTAACAGAAAGCAACATGTCATTTAGCTGCGAGGCATTCTGGCATTCTGAGGCTTCATTGATTCCAGCGTGTATCATAATTAAACACTAGGGCAAAATGGGGAGATATAAGAAGAATAGGACTGACAACAGAACCTTTTAAAATAAAATATAAAATTTAAATATATTAAAACTAATGTCCATTACATACGTGCTCTAAAAACCTGGATGTGATGTGATATGGTCAAATTTTGGCCAGTTTTCCTTGGAAATAAGAAAAACACAGAATCGAAACTACAGAATGGACCAAAAAGTGTTCCGTAAATGACATTCACATATCTATCTATAGCTGACTAGTGAATCAACAGCCTGCAGACTTGAATTGGCCAGAAGACACGTTATGTAAGCAGCAACTTGTTGCTGTCTCCAAGGTGACACAGACGTTGACAGACAGTTGTCTTATAAGGCTGAGCTTGGGGAAAATGGAGTCCTTGACATTATGGAGGTGGAGCAGGGGCTGACGCAAATACATCATTTCGGACACAAACAGAGAAAATTAATAATAAAAGAGTGGGCACAAGAGCTAAATATGGTCACTGAATGAGAAAGGAGAGACAGTGAGAGAGGGTACCCTTCATTCTGACCTATCATGTCTCGTCTGCCAGAGTAGCATGGCAACCAAAAGTCACATAGCACAGTTAACAATCAGCACGGACAATGACAGACTGACATAATGCTATTCCACACACACACACACACACACACACACACACACACAGACAGCATTTAGTTTCATTATGACACTAATTATGTTAAACTCACAAGATTGAATTAGGCAGCTTTCACACTTTTATATGTGAGACTGAGAGGAGTTATGGTTTCACTGTTTGTATATGTAACCTGTGTGTTCCACATGTCAACAAGGACAAGTGAAGGCATCAGCAGCCACACACACACACACACACACACACACACACACACACACACAATACCAGTGACAGTGAAATGATGCTGCGCTGAAGCAAGGGGACATATGTGTGTTTCATTTGAAAGGCAGAAAAGGTCAGTCTGAGGAGAAGCTCTCTCTCTCTCGCTCTCTCTCTCTCTCTCTCTCTCTCTCTCACACACACACACACACACACACACACACACACACAAACAGAGGAATAATATATCAGGGAGGCAGGGGGTCAGGAATAAAGCAACAGATGGAAAGAGGCGATGGGGGGCAGACAGGGTGTGTTTATAATTTATATTAAGTAATAATATGGGTGACAGCCAGAGTGGATTATCATACTGGCTGAAGCAACAACAACAACACTAGGATTTATTCAGCAGAAAGACACTAAAACATTTAGGCACTTTTGACTTTGCTTTAACATTACCACTTCCATAACAGTGGTTTTAATTAATGCAGAATTAATGCTGCGGGTAAATAAGACTAAACAAGTTTGAATAATATGGAGATGACGCAAAAAAAATTCAAACAAACCACAAACAGCATAATTTGAAAAGATTTACCTCAGCAAATAGCGACGACAACTGACACTTGAACCTGAATTTTAAGCCTGGAATTGAGAGACAGAGAAACTTCATTAGTCGGGTAAAGAAGTGTTGGGTAAAGGTAAAGTATTTCTACCCTGTTTTAGAGGCTAGACTCACCTGTTAAAGAGGCTGCTGATTTAAAATCCTCCTCAACACCGTCACACAACCAACACTCACGGCCAGAAATAACCCAGAAACGGCCTTAATTCCTTCTCAGAGCCGCACCGTTGCTCCCCGGACATCCATGTTGAGCCCTCAGCGGACTGCCCCGTCAACCTCGGCGTCTCCCCCAAAAACTCGCCACTAAACTTTGTCGCTCATGTTAAACAACTTCTATATTATCCTTTTAGGACAGCTGTCTGTACATTAACATCGTCTAAAGTTCGTGTTTTTGGAGTAAAAACAGTCAACTCGGTGACTCTTCTCCGCTCCCCTTTCTCTCCTCTCCGTTGACTTCAAAGCAATCCCTATCGGATTAACTGCAGATCTCACGAGCTCCGCCCACTCCGCGAGGACGAGTCAGTTCAGCCAATCACACAAGGACCTACATTAATAATCCGGAAAAGGGCGGTGTTTGTTCATTGAAGACTGAGCATGCGCGGGTCTATTCTCGGTTCAGCAGCAGAGGAAATGTGGGCGCTGTACAAAAGAAGGTGAACACTGCTCCCACACACTCAATGATGAATTATTTGTTAACAACTTCCTGTCCCAACTGTTTAGTCAGTGTGTGGGCAACAAATACTCACCATAATAATACTTGTTACTTTTTGTTTATGTCTATGTAAAGCACTTTAAATTGCCTTGTTGAAAAGTGCTATCCAAATAAACTTGCCCTGCCTCGCCCGGGCAACAGTATAAAACACCATAAAATAACCCTAGCAGAATTTTACAGCATAAAGTCACATCAGGTGAATTGTGGTGAGCTCGACACAGCAGCAAATAGATAAACACATAATTAATACACAAAAAACAAATAACTAAATAAAGTTGCGGGGCGTCTAAGATACCTGCTGTGTAATCGTAATGTCCCCGGTTAGATTCTGACAGGGGATCTATGATGCATGTGAACCCCCTCGCTTATGTAAAATGAAATTGCAGGGTTAAGGGTTAAGGGTATAAGAAATATATTCAGTATCAAATCATAAATATGAATGGTCAAATAGTTTGAGATCGATTGAAACATACTATTAGAAGTCTGTATAAGCAGTGTATATCTTTATTGATTCAGAAAATATACACAAATATCATAGTAATAAAGTTGAAGCATGGTAAAGAAATGTACAGGACATCAGACAGCTCATTCCCATCAGTGACATCCGTCCATCCTGACAGGCCCAGGCCAAAACACTTGAAATATTAACAAGAACCTTTCTGTCATTGCCTGCCACTGCCGAAACCGAAACACACACCTCTGGCAGACTCTAAAGGTTATTGGTAAGCATTTCTGTTTCACACTGTCAGGGAGTAAACAGTACTCTTCTCTCCAGCCCCATCTTTAAACAATCTGTCACACTCTGGCAAAAGGTATCTACACATTTTACATGTATTATAAAAACGAAAAAAAAAAAGGCAAAACAAAAATACAAATGTAACACCAGACTTGTTCACCACCAAGATCTTATAACTTTCTCAAGTCTTTTCATACCTGGAGTTACAAGCTGGACTAAGGCTTTATCATATCATACAATCCTCACGGCTCTCCATTTTATTCTGTCCTCAACTCCAAGCAGTCTACTTCCTCCTCTTCCTCTTTCTTTACACATTCAATGAGCACGTTTTCCTTGTCAGAGGTAAGACAGGGATGAGTGTGCTGAAGAAGAGGACGTTTTAATCGCGGACTAATCCTCTGTTATAATTCATGGGTAATTCATCAACAGTTACCATCCCTTCTATCCTCAGACTCTCTAAAGCAACGCTAAAGGCAAAACAAACACTTAGACAATAACACACAGACACTGACATTTATTGACAAAAAGCTGCCTTGCTCCCTTCCACAAATTCACTGCAGACTCTCTCACATTCACCCCCTACCTCTGATCCTCTCCATGGTCCACTTTCAAGCATTCTCCTGTCTCATCTATTACAGGCCTGAATACACTTTTGTTTTGTGTTCGTCTCCATAGTTGTTTACATATTTATTTATAATCAAGAACACCATCAGCAGCAGATGTAGCTCTCAAACGTTAGCAGGTTGATAGATGATTTTTTTTTTAATTACTTAATCACAGGTGTAAACCACAGAATAACTGAAATTTAGTCCATTTTGTGCACTTTGATGGTTTTTTGCAAGTTGACCTCTGAGTCAATGGGCAGGTGAATATGAGTGAAGAAGGGCCGGGACCTGTGTGTTGTGTCACCCACCTCCCCCTCCAGCCGCACCCCGAAAAGCAGTACCAACCAGTTCCAGCCAAGAGTTCATTTGTCCTACTGGTTTCTATCATCTCAGAGTTCCCTCGGCTCTTCCTGGTCACCAGTGTTCACACAGCATACTGACAGACACACGGATTGGCCTCGACCCCCCTTTTAAGGGCCTGCAACGCTTCCTGCTCTTCTTGTCCTCCTCCACTCATTCATGTATTCATTCATCCATTTGAAAAGTAAGGGGTACTTGATACCCTGCAGCTGCTGAACCACACGACACAAAACAAGGAAGAGAAATATCACCTTTGGGGTTAATGAGGTTAAAACTGGAAATATTCTACATTTTCTATGTCAACAAATATATACTTTCATCTTTAAATAGGATGGCAGCTTTTAGCAAACATTACTCAAACAGGAGTAAATATTGCATTTTTTGGGGACTATTTTCATCAGCACATAGCGAATATTTACAGCAGCAGGATGGTGTTTGTAGGATTGACTCAAAACAAACTACTGTGTGTGTGTTCATGGTAACATGAATAAGAAAAATACAGAATATCACCAGAAAGTGTTGTTAGTTTGTGATCACACAAGCATTTCTTACATGATGAAAAACATGGTTTGCGGCTGCACTGCTTTAGATTGCAATGGCAAAAGGAAAAATGCCTTTTAATTAACTTTTCATCCATCCGTGTTTTTAGAATTAAAGAGAGATTAAAGCAAATATTAAATGTTTTTGTTCCTCTTTTTACTTGACTTTACCTGAAAAGGTTGCATCTCTGGTTATTTGAGCACAACGTCACCTCTTTGATTTGCTTAATAATTTGTGTTATTTTTATTAATCATTATTGCTTTGAATGACTGCTGTTGAATAACAATTTTAGCTGAATATCAACGACTTCTTTCTCTACCTGGATATGAAGGGTGGGGGTGGTCAGGGGTCATCAAGAACAAAAGACATGGATAGCTGTTCAAGCATGCTGTGTTTGTGTGTGTGTAACATGTCCATACCTGCCACTGACCTGCAGGCCAGCCAGGAGGAACTCACTTTGCCAGATGTTCAAACGGCACACTGACCTGAGTGTGGAGGGAAAGATGAGAAGCTTGAAGCGGATCAAAGGGAGAAGACAGACACCTGAAGAATACACTGTATTTCAAATTTGAGCTCTTCCGTGACCAAACCCTGTAAGCTTGATTTACCTCCTGACTTTGGTTCTTTGGGTTATTTGGTCAGAATATGGCTCTTTATGATCTGTTAGCAATTTCACCAGGGTTTTCTTCTCACAAAGGGAAAAAAATCAGGTGAGAGGTCGACCCACAAAGAAACAGAGGCAAACAAATAGACAAAAGGTTCAGAACAGAAGAAGCGGTTAAAATGAGAAAACCACCACAAAGTCATTTTATTCACTGGTGCAATCAGTGGGCAGCTACTGAATAGAACTGAACTATTTGCAACTGTCAAGTTCATAGGAGGAAAATATGCAAATGTCCCTGTTTTGTCTACATCAGAGTTAATTTATGCAAATTCAGACTGTAAACTGTAAATTGAGATTGTATCTTTTTGAATTTCGAACATCTGCTGCTCCAAATGATTCTAGTGCGTGTAAGTTTCTTTGAATAGTGATGTGAAGACACAGCACAATCAGTCTGGATATTTAGAGTGGCTGCTGTCATTACTGCAGGATGCAGACGTGACCCATAATAATAAGGAGCACTGGAGAGAGTCCGATTACAAATCATAGAGAGGCTTTGGGACACAAAGAGAATGCCTTGGTGGATTAGTCTATTCTGTGAAATATATCATATATATATCATGTCAGACTTAAACTGCACAGTAACAACAACTCTTCACATCAAGATCCTGGCGATGGTAATTATGAGTAGATTATGTTTGGATATTTTCCCAGCTCCAATACTTCCAATTTGGCATCATAAATTATTATCAACATGAGTGGCAAGCATAACAGAGAAGCCAGC
Organism: Enoplosus armatus; assembly: GCF_043641665.1. Lineage (NCBI taxonomy): Eukaryota > Metazoa > Chordata > Actinopteri > Centrarchiformes > Enoplosidae > Enoplosus > Enoplosus armatus. Next base: position 14,608,211 of record NC_092199.1, on the reverse strand, counting down.
AGTGTCAGCAGTCCAAGGTAATGAAAATCCTTCTGCTCCATTTTATTCACAATAAAAACCATTAATGCTACATAAGAAAATAGCAATATCTGCTGCAGTTTATTTATCGTTTAGTTTTTTTTAATTCTAAAATAACACGACTAGGAGTCTATAGCCACATTAACTTCATAGTGGCACTACAGGAAAAGTCAGCAGATCAGCGTCTGGGAAACATGAATGTCTGTACAAAATGTTGTGCCAACCCATCCAGTAGATGTTAAGATATTTCACAGGATAAGTGAAAACTTTGACCTGCTGCTGGTGCTACAGGAAAAGTAAGATGATCGCTAAAGTCAGTACGATTCATCCTCTGGGGACCATGTATGTATGTGAAAAATGTCATGGCAATTAAGAGTTATTGAGATATTTCAGTCTGGACTAAAGTGGTGGACCAACCGACCAACTAGCAAGGCTGCTAGCTTGGCTAAAACTGATTCAGGACACAAATTTGCAGCAATGAGATGTCATCACCCTCTCTACATATTGGGTACATGCAGCATTACATCTAAAGCATGTCATTTGGACTTGTAACGTGATATAGGGGACTGTTTGTTTGCACCACGCTCTCTGAACCACCACCTTAATCTGAATGCGTTTCCTGATGAATAAGACGAGAACACTCTCACCTGAAGCAACTGATGCGCATAAAACATGCAGCAACTCCCCCCACAACAAAGGTCTCACTGAACCCGTAAAGCCACTATCTTCATACCTGTGACGCAGTGATGCGTGATTGGTCGAGGCGTGCAGTGAGGTCGGAGGAGGAGACATTGGCAGGGGCCCCGCGATGAAGCCTCATGGCCACCTTCCTCTCTCGCTCGGCTCGCTCTGCTCTCCCCGCCTGAGGAGAGCGGTTACCTGCACACACGCACAGACTTGAAATGAAAACCTTCATTCTGTTACAGCTGTGTCTCACAGTTACATCCAACAACCAACATCCTGACCTGACTGCTGGACCCCACGTGTGGCCGGGTTCGAGGGAGCAGCATCTGCCTCGTTCCTGACTCTATTGGCTGCTGAAGGGTTCGGACCGGGCGGCAAAGCTCGACCTCCAGCTCCTCTTTGGCCTCCTCCGGCTCGCTCCTCCCCCTCTTTTCCCTCCCTCCTCTCCCTCTCTCCATCCTCTGCGGTCCTGCTGGCCCCCTGAAACACAGAGGAGCAGTGCAGATGTGAACGTATGCTGAAGAGGAGAAAAAGGACAAAAGCGTGATGGAAAAGGTTTTTGAACCTCCTAGCTGAAGCTAGTTTGCAAACGCATGTCGCTCACAGTGGTATGAATTCTGGACGAGCCACTCACAAACTTCAACATGTTCCAGTCAAAGACGTAGTCGTAGGAGAAGCCCTGTCTGTGGAAAAGGTTCCTGAAGAGCTGCCTCAAGTATGAGTAGTCTGGCTTGTCATCGAACCGCAGGGAGCGACACAAATTCAGGTAAGTGGAGAACTCAGCTGGGAAACACAAGAGAGAGAGAGAAGTGAATTTTAAGCAAAGGCAGGTGAGAAAAAATGTGATGAAATCTTTAAATTGGCGTTTCTGTTGTTATCAATTTCTGTCTCTCTTTACTCACAGGGGTAGCCCTTGCAGAGCACCTCAATAGGGGTGGACATTTTCTTCTCACTGATGCGTTCATACTTCTGCCTCTTGGTGGCAGCCTTGAGCCCCTGCCAGGGCAGAGAGCCCAGGTTGAAGTACATGAGAACGTAGCCCAGAGACTCCAGGTCGTCCCGCCTCGACTGCTCTATGGAGGATAAGATAGAACAGAGGGAGAAAGAGAGAAGAGAGGGGAGCGTGAAATGGGAAAAAAAAAGTTTGAGGGGGGAGAAGAAGAAAGGGGAGGGGAGGAGACAAAGAAAGAGGGAGAAGGAAAGGAAAAGAAATGAAACAAAAGGACAGAAAAGGAAATTAAAGGAAACGAAATGAGGCTGCAGTTCTGAGAATCCAGTCCTGATCAATAAACATGCATATTGCAACATATTCTGCTGTGAACACACACATAAACCACAGTGGGGTTTCCAGAACACACATTCACACCTACACACGCATCTAGGCCAACCTCTGCGTGTATGCTGTCTTACCAATGCCCAGATGGGTGTTGATGGAGGCATAGCGGGCGGTGCCGGTGAGGTTCTTATTCTCACGGTAGGGGATGTGCTGGTGCGTTCGGGCGTCACGGTATTTCTTGGCCAGGCCAAAGTCGATGATGTAGACCAGGTTGCCCTTCTTGCCGAGCCCCATCAGGAAGTTGTCAGGCTTCACATCTCTGTGGATGAAGTTCTTGGAGTGGATGTATTCAATCCTACTGATCTGGAACGGAGAGATGGGGAACAGGATTTAATTGGGATTAAAAAAAGAGTATTAGTGGTCTTGCACGTCGAGTCTTTACGTTTAAACCTTGCAGGAAGTTTCATGACAGTGTGCTAAGGCAGTCAACTTACTTGAACCTGGCTTGAGGCAACTCACTCAAATGTCATAGTGTCCTTGAATGCACCACCAACTCAGTCCATGCTCACAGCTGCATAACCAAACCTCAGTACCAAATTTTGACACAAAAAGGAAAGTAATGAACTCTTTACAGTGACAGATTACCTTTCTCCCACAAGTTTCACATCTCTGCAAGCTGATTTTCATATGTTATTAAAATAAATCAACGGCTGCCTATAAGGTAGGAAATTAATCTAAATTGTGAGGTATGGTCCTTTAAGTCACTGAAGTCCTCTTCAGATAATCAATTACCTCCACTGGTCTCGATTAGTGGCGGTGCTGTGAGTCTTTATATTACCATAGTTATAGTGTGTTTGGTCTGAAACTGAGAGTGAGTTTTAAAGGCCGTTGGTCTCATTGCCCAGTGAAATAATAGTTGAGTCATTGGTATTGATCAATAACTCTGTCAGATTGTCTCCAGATATATAGAGGTCATTTTATGTTATGGTGCAGTTAAAATCTTAGTTATTGCCCCTTTAGAGGAGAAGGGAGGAAAATAGTGGAGAGGAGAGATGTTACAACGACAGCAGAGAGAGCGATTAGGAAAAGAGGTCAAAGTGGCCAAGAGAAAATGGGACAAAAGAACAAATGTGCCCGTTGTAGACTAAAGAATGACATATGAGGGATTAAAGAGGCTCATAAAAGGCAGCACAGGCTGACCCCTACGACAAGGATTAGGCCGTCTTGCGGAGCTTCTATGTCCTAGATTGGAATTGACTTTTACGGAGGAGCTGAATGGTCGGAGATAGTGAGGGGATAAGCTTTGTCCCAAGCCAGGAAACAAGCTTCGGAGGTTTAGATGAGAATTATTCTCCGATTTCAAATGATCCATTTAGTTCTAGTCTAAAAATAGCCACATCCATTTATTGAAATCTGTGTAACTTCCCAGCCTGAGGTTGACTTCAGTGTATTAGGTACAAGTTTAGACAACTGTAATTGCATAATTTATTGTGCACTTTTCCATTATCTGTAACTATCAGCCTTTATCTATTGTTTCTCAGCCTTGGGTGCCTTGAGGAAGCTCAATGAACCCTGATGGGGCCTCCAAGAAACATAACGATGTTCCTCAATGAGCTCTTAAAGTAATTAGTTACTACAGAGGGACTGTGTGGCATTTATTGGCTCTGGATCTCAGAAGAAAACTCTGATTAACTATTATGTTTTACAGTGTTAGGTCTCACCATCTGGTCAGCCAGCAGCAGGACTGTTTTCAGACTGAACTTGCGGGAGCAGAAGTTGAACAGGTCCTCCAGACTGGGGCCCAGCAGCTCCATTACCATGACGTTGTAGTCGCCTTCAGCTCCGCACCACTTAATAGACGGGATTCCCACTGGTGGGAGGGGAGGAGGAGGGTTAGGAAACTGAATAGTGCATAATAGTGCAGGGTTGAGAAACTAGTGTGTATACAAGTTATAATCCACCATTGTACTACTACTGCAACTATAGCAGAAGATGGATGTATGCATTACTTTAGTTTTTCAACAATTTAGCTAACTATAGCAACTGTTTATCTTTTACTTTCAGCATAGATCTATTTTGACCATTTATCCATTTCATAACTATTTTTCACACACTCTTAGTCATGACTTGCAGTGTTCAGGTGTTGTAGCTGACTCAATATGTGGACATATTTTATTCAAATCTAAATTTCTATTTTATCAAATGACTTCAGCTACTCGATAAACTTTCCACGTACTTCCTGGCATCTGCAGAAGTACCCCTGGGGTACAAGCTGGGAATCACTGTTCTACACCACCCAGTATTTGGCTTTAATGTTGCGCATTATAACAAATAAATTACAATAATACACCTGCACCTTGTCCTCAATTATATATTACTTTTATATTACTACTCTTATACATTATTTTTTCATTATCACTATTTGAAGTATTTCTGTAGATATTTCATAGTAGTGTATTATTACGCTATAGTGTGTATGTTACATATACTACACATATATTATATTATATATATTATATATAACACCATATAGTTTCATATGTAATTGCGTGTATTGTATTAATGACTCTTAGTTATACCTATATACCTACACTTATATCATAAATAATATACACATTGTGTCTGCCATAGTTTTCTGGACTTATTTTGTGCAAATACACAATCTTTTGTACATTTTTCTTATTGAATGATGTATATTGTATTATAGTTGTACTGTAATGTATATATGGTATATATATTCTTACATCTCAGTCTGTCTCTGTGCTGCTGTAACATGTGAATTTCCCCCTGGGATTAATAAGGGGATCTTATCTTATATTTATTAATTCCATCATTAACAGGTAAGGCTTCAGCGCCTCTCTAAAGCTACACCTACACACCTGACTACACCTCAGTGCTACTGATTGACCATTAACATTTCTCAACAACACCAAACTGACTTAATTCCAGCCAAAGATGCCTCTCAGCGTCCCTGAATGACCCTGAATGCACCTCAAATGCCCTTAAATGTCTTGTCTGAAGGTCTCTAAATGTACTGCAATGCCTTCTTAACAACTGTAATCATTGTTAATACCCCTCACTAGCCCTAAATACCCCTTAGTGCCCCTTCAACCCGTCACTGTCTCTAAGTGCCCCCTAGTAAAGCTCTCAAAACCCCTGAAACACTCCTCGGTGCGTTTTACCTCCGCCCTGCATCATCTTGTAGAATTTGCTCTCAATGTGGAGCTGTGGATGTTTGGTCTTCACACACTCCAGTTTGATGGCTACTTCCTCTCCTGTAGCGATGTTAGAACCTGATGGGAGAAATGCCAGAGATGTAGTCACAACATATCAGTTATTTCCAACACACAAACTATTTAACAACAGTCCACAAAAACTGGAATATGTGTAATATCTGCTTTTTGCAATTTAAGAAGATAAGGAAAAAATGTCAGGTTAACACAACACAAAGCGGAAACAGTCCAAACTCTCACCAAGGTAAATATCTCCAAAGGATCCGCTCCCTATCTTCCTCCCAAGGCGGTACTTGTTCCCCACCCTCAACTCCATGGCTCCTGAGCTTTTCAACTCACTGAAGGGGTAAGCACACACACACAGATACAAACACACACAAAGCTGTCATCAATCACTGGTGATCAATAGACTAAAAGGACAGTGGTGCAAAGCTGCAGATTTTAAACTCAAAGCTATGAGCCCTGGGGCGGCTGTGTCATGAAAGAAAATGGAAATGAAAGCTTGCAACAAATCAACGAAAAGAGATGAGAAAGAATGAAAACCGTAAATTATTGAGCCACAACAGTGATGTAGTGCAGCCTGAGTTGAATCACTAGAACCGGGGAGTGAAACGTTGCTCACATCTAGCTATAAAGTGACTTGACATGTGACTAAACCCACCGTGCAAGCAAAACACTTGTGTCAAAACACATGTATCCGCCCTGCTCCTATCAGCCATATTTTGTTGAGTTAGAGTTATTACACCTTCCGACGACATGATAATTCGGGTATCTCAGAGGACAACAATGTAGGCCAATGAAGTGTTTATAAAGTACATGGGGAAAAGGTGAGCGCAGAGAAGAACAGAGCGTGTAGTTGTATAACATGATTATTCAGAGCTGCAGGGGGGGGGGGGGGGGCACTTCAAGGGAGTCTGGTCGTGTGTACAAGAGATTTGCATAAACTCCTAATTTCTGACTGGAGTCCCCTGACGAAATTCGAATGAGTCATGTTTTCCTCACCCGAGCCCTGTCTGTCTGAACAGCCATGATATAGGGACTTAAAAGTGGGAACTGACTGAGGGCTTTTTTTTGACCAAGGTTTGGCTTCCCAAGCCAGTCTGACACTGCACTAAATGCTGACTAAGTTCATTTTTCTAGTCTTGGCTGCATTGTAGACCTACATAGGCTACACCACATCCACATACGCTGTGCAGGGAAAATAAAGCAGAGCAAGCCACTGCTGCACATTACGAAACCCTTTACCTCAGGTCTCCCCAGCACATCTCCTCTCTCAGCCTCCTAGGAGCTGCTATACTGTCTGTGTTACAAAACTAAGAGCCGCTATTGCTGCAAAGCACTGCAAAAACAGGCAAGACGTTATATTTTCAGAGAGAATACTTCATGCAGTTGCCCCGGATACGACAGGAGAGGAAACGGGGAAGGTGCTGAATGCAAGAACACACCGTTCATCCCTCACTGACCATCACATTTGGTAATAATTCCCATAACCGCACCCTTTATGTACAGGTAGGACCTCTGAACAAGCGCCCCCCCCCAACACGACTCTATTTGTATAACCCAAACCACCTCACACACATCATCACACACATCATCACAAGCCTCCAGACACCTTGACTAGCCAACATACACATATTGCCCCACCCCCACCCCACCTCCTCCTCACCGGGTTGTGTCAGGCTCCGTGGTCGCCCGCTGGCTCTGTCTCACTCAGGACCCTGGACAGCGACGCACCAACGCGGCTTCGGACGGCTCATAACCTCGGAGATCTGTGACCCAAATCCCCCCCTACTCCCGAGAAAAAGACCTCCCAAAAAATTCAGCGGACTCCGAGCCGACCCGAGCCCTGCGACTCTGAAATATTTCACTGTCACGATTTTTGGGGGGAGGAAACACGCCGAAACCAGACACTGAGGTCCTTCTCTCTCTCTTCTCTGGCTGCTCTTCTCCCCCCCCCCCCCCCTCACACACCCCCACCCAGCCCTCTCTCAGTTTACACCATTGACAATATCAATGATGTCATCCACAGACTTGAGGAGATGCCCGGATTGTCTTAAAGCCGCCGCGCTGCTGCTGCTGCTGGTATTCCTGCGGGCATGAATGAAGCGCACCAAGCATCACTCACACCCCTCACTTAAAGCTGCTACAAGTATTTACACCAGTACATCATCCCACATTAAATATCGAAGTATAATGTAGAAAAATGAGATAATGATTGCATGGACAGGCCAGTTCTCTCTGTGTGTGTGTGTTACATTTCTTCTCATATAAGATGCAAAATGTGTATTAACTGATTAGTAAAAGTGTCAGCCCCCTCTAGTGGTAGTTTCTACAAAATGTCTCACACTTTATACCTGACTGAAAATGTTAACATTTGATGCTAGGCCTGTTTGAAGTGTTGCAGGCTTTTAGTATTACTCAGTATACAGCAATGTCCAACGTAACCTCACAACAAAAACTCTTGATAAAAAGTTGTGTTTTGTCTCTGCTGGAAGATTCTAAATAATTTGTACATGGCCAGGGAAGTAATGTAAAATAACCAAATGGGGAATACGTCAGAAAAGTATGCAAACAATGTGTGAAAGCTGCTTTATGTAGTAATATATTAAGCCTACCAGAGGGCGACGTTTTCAAATGCTAGACAGTGGAACCATCTATGGCTAAACCTGCACAAAAGTATTAATTTCACGTATGTTGTAGCGTTGCTACAACTGACTGTACGAAATAAGTAGAACTTGAAGACATTCCTGCCAGCATACACTCGTTTTTGCCAAGCTACAGCCAAAATAACATGTAGACAGAGCATCATGCATCTCAATTACACGGAAACGTCACCTGCTGTACAAAGGACAAAGCTTTCCTAGCTTACCAGCTAGCTTAATATGGCATGAAAATATTCACCAGGAAATAATATTTTCGAAATAACTTTTAACAGGTTTTCATCAGAAATTTCAGTCGGTGCTGTCTTCTGCAAGTACCTCACCTGTTTATAGTAGTAAGTCGGTTCTCTTGTTGCGAGCAGAGCGCAGAAAATACTTAATAGGACAGAAACTTTACAGAAAATAGGTGACAAACGCAATTCCCATGCTGCGCATGCGCCAGACCAACCCAAGTATTAAATAATAAATCATTAAAACCATATTAAAAAACATACATTACGGCGTGTATTTATAGTTGGCTTTCGTTTGGATTTTAGTGTCAATAACTTCTTATATGGACAACTTTTAACATTCAGAATGATGACCGAAAACACACCTATCAAAAGAAAGGTGAGTTCCACCAGCCTGGCTGTGATAGGCTGGTTAAGGGCTTGTATCACTATTGACAAGAACTATTTTCTAAACCAGCATCTTTGAGCAGGCCAGTCTGTGTTTGTGAAGCTAATTTACTTTCCTAAAGCTATACTTAAAGGGAAACCTTGAACTTGAGAGGTTAATTGATTTAGTTAACCAAGTTGCTGCTCCATTCATTGTGTATGGACAGTCCTATATACTTCACAGTCCCGTGGCACAGGAATAATTACACAAGAAATGAATTGATAAGATGGTTGGCATTTAACCTGAAACAGCTAAAGAAAATGTGCTATGAATACCTAACATACCATAGGTCAACGGTTAACAACTCGATCGGACAAAACAATCAACAAACCACTACAGACTTCAATTCAACCTTTATTATCTTGTTCTTTTCTGCTTTAAATTAATTTCCTCTCCTTTTTGTAACATCTGAAATAAATGAAAACATCCTGAACAGGAGTGATAATAAAGACTGACTTAATTTAAATTGATACATAATAACAAAAAAACAAACAGTAAAATATAACAGGTAATGTCTTTAACGTGTCTGTAAAACACTGTTCCAGCTCAGCTTGGTATGGTAGGATTTGGCATCTGAATAGAAATGCCTTCAGTTGGTTGCTTCGTCTTAAAAACAAATATTCTCTTATTGCATTTGGCAGAAAAAAAAATACAAACAGGAACAAAATGCTGCTAAAAAACACAACTTACGAGACATATGCAATAGTGCCAATGTTTTTGAACTGTTTAGCTATCACAATATCCAGACAGTCACGCACGCAAACATGTGTACACATCCACACAAACACACATACTTTCTCTCAAATGCAAGCTGTCAGATTAACATCTATTCACTTCCCTGACTGGAGCAGATAAGTGTTCAAAAGCAAGCACACACACAAACAAACACTCACGCACACACACACACACGTTTCTCATGAATCTCTCATGGACAAGAAAGAAAGAAACATTCAACATTGTAGCAATAACACAGACACTCCCGATATCATCGTCATTATCTTCATCACATCCTCCTCCATTCGGTCATACTGTCATCGCTCCTTTCATGCACACACAGGCAGGCAGGAGGGCACCTTGTACAGCGAGTAAATAAGTGATCATAGTCATTATTAACATCATGACAATATAGAATAACCAACTTGATTTCTCGAGTATGAAAAAATACAATAGCGAGGTCAGTGTTTGAAGGGCAAAAAAAAAAAGGACATCTCTGGATTTTCACAAAGTTTCACACGTTTCTCTTTTCTTTTAAAACAGAAAAAAAAGATTAACAACCAACGTACGTCAACAAGGAGTTACAATTTTGCTTGTCAAATATAAGAGCAGTGTGTAACTGATGAGAAGGTGTAATGCTGCTGACATGGTGGGCGGGCGGCCGCTGGGTGTTAGCCAAGGCCACTGCTGTTGTAACATTTAGTTGTCCTGTAAGGTCTGTGTAGTTGTTGTGTTGTAGCTCTGTTTCAAAAAATGGAGGGATTTGTGGAGGATGTGTCAACAACAAACCCAGAGGCATATAGTGCAAGTTTGGCTAATGTTGTTTTTGTTTACATTTTTTTTACCCTGGGTCCCATGTTGATGGCATATTTCCACCAAGGTAGAGGTGTCGGTACCTACTAAAAACGCTCTCCTTTTCCATATCTCAAAGGTCGCTGATCGTCCATTTGACTCAGTAGTGTGGCGCTGTCCCAAATTTTCTACAAACTCCAGATCCTTCCCCACTCTCAAGCTTCCAAACATGAGAACACAGAAGTACGCCAGCCAGGTCTATGAGGGCTCAGTCTGCAAGTCTGAATTTTGAGATTCGACCATTAAATAGTAATATAAAAGAAAAAAAGTTGTGGCACACTAAAAACAGCAATAGCTAAACTTGTTGACATGTACGACTCTGGCTGAGCCTGTCTACAGTGCATGCCTGAGTGATCGGGTCTCTGAATGCAGATGGTGGGATTTGGAGTAAAAAGACAAAGAGCTATCCAGTTGAGTCCTAAGAGTTTAATGGATTTCACCTTTTTCCCCCGGTTCAAGTTTTACTGTTGTCTTCATTTAAAGTTAAGCGGCTTAATGTGTGTGTGTGAAAGTAATGTGTGCATGTACTGCATGTAGCCTGTGTGTAGTATGAATATTGAGAGTCTGCATGTTGGGTGACCAGTGTAGCTTTCATTCATGTCATCTCTACGTGTAAATAAATACAGAGTGTGACATATGTATTACAACTTGGGTGTAAAATATGCGTGTGTCAGTCAGCCCCTCAGATGGAGTCGGCCCCCCCGCCCAGCAGGTCCCCTGGCAGCAGTGAGGCGGGGCTGCCCATCTGGTGACGATCCTCAAGTGCAGGGGAACCCCAGAGGCTACTACTGGGGTACCCTGCCCCGCTCATCCCACCCATCCCCCCCCACAGACCCTGCCTTCCGGCCTCCATACCTCCAGCCCCTCCCACCCCGGTCCCATTGCTGCTCCACTGGGCGAAGATGCCCAGCCCGGGCCCCTGGGTGGCAGACTGGTCCGATGAGCTGCCTGTGCTGTCCAGACTCTGCCACCCAGAGCTGGAATGCCCAGCTCCATTTCCTGCTCCTCCAGCTGTGGAACCTCCTTCTACTCCTCCTCCCCCACTGTTGCCTCCTGCTCCACCTCTCTCACAACTGCCTCCATTACTGTTAGCCCCCACCGCTGAGGTTGCCGTAGGCCCGGAGCCTGCTGATCCGGATGTGGTTCCTCCGCTCCCTGCTCCTCCTGCCTGGGAATGTGCAATGTAGCGAGCCACATCCTCCTCGCTCACAAACTCTGCCAAGATGGTGGTGTTACCCAGAACACACCTGGTATAAACAAAAACTCTGTCAGTCACTCCTAAATGATGCATGGGTTTTAAAAAAGAAATTATACTGTAAAACATGTTATGTGATATATTCTATTTCAGCTAACCTGGCTCTGTCCAAAGGTAACAAAATCCACCGACAAGCACATCTAAAGCTCAATAATCAACACGTTATATCTCATGTTTGATCCGCACAAACAGTGTAAAAATGTCCCTTTATGGTTTTACAGGGGGTTACGTGTCGGAGGTGTCTCTCCTGGTTGCCTGGCAACTGGTTCATGCCAGGAAATACTCAAGACCCCTATAAAATAAGACAGCAATAGGCATTAGAGGTGCTGGTGGGCAGATTTTGTTGCCCATGGACAGAGCCAGGCTAGCCATTACCCCATTTCCAGTCTTTATGCTAAGCGTCTATTGGTTTCAGTTACATATTTACCATACAGACACAAGAGTGATACTATAAAGATGTTATCAAAACAACAGACTGAGTCTTACATGTGGAGTGCGCTCTGGGCCTTGGCTGCCTCCTGTTTGGATCCGTAGCGAATCAGAGCGGTGCCCTGGGTCAGGCCCAGGTGAAAGGTCAGCAGAGGGCCGTGCTGCATGCAGATGGTCCTCAGAGTGGAGCCATCAATCTGCAGGAATATACAAGATGGTGAACTTAAATGGAAGAGTGATGTGTTGAGGTATTAAATTCAGAGCAGTGTTTCCATGTGGGATTACTTTTTTGTGCCTGTTTATGATTAGTGCATGCATGAAGTGAGGCTACACAAGCCAGCCTGGCAGTATTAGAGTAGTTATAGCTCTATTTTTTAATTTAATTTTACAAAAACAACTAAACAAAAACATCTTACTTACTCCCAACAGTAGTTTCAGTAGTAGTTTTTGTAAAATGTATGTTTACCTGTGGTGTGAGGTTGCTGAGAACCAACCAGCAGCTTTCCCGAGAGCTGCCGTCACTCCAGGTCGAGCCTGCAGAGAGAGAGCAAACAGGAAAAAAAATCTGAGTGGGAGTTTTCCACATTCCCTGTAAACACAATCCCACTCTGTTTTTCCCCTTGGCTTCTATGTAATAAATGATGAATAACTTTCCCTGCTGCTTCCACCAAGGCTTGGCGCTGCTCTTCCAAATCAAATATAAATGGACTCTTAAGTTCAAAAGAGCAGTGTGTTGTACCCCAACAATCAGAGCCAGTTGTTTTATCTCCTGTGCACATTTAAAACCAGCTGAATATTTCAACAAGTACTGTGGCTGAATGAGGAAAAGGGATAACCTTGTGACTGAAACAACATGACAAATATGTTGGGGCATTACCAGTGGTGCTTGAGCCACCGCCCCAGCCCCGGCCAGCCAAACGAGGGGCTCCTCCAGACCAAGGGGAAGATGATGGCTGCTTTTGACTGGCTAGTCCTGGAGGTGGGCGGGACAGCTGGGTCTGGCTGCTGCCACGGCTGGCTTTCCAGGACTTGTGTCCAATGGGTTCTGGGGGCCAGCTGGTCTTGTAGTCTGTGTACTTTGCTTTAGGGTGACAGAAAAGTAAATGAGGTCTGGGGGGGTTGTATACTGGTAAACATAATACAAATATGTAAAAATACAAGCATAGTAATCAAGAAGACTCTTGAAGGCTTCTCCTACATCAACTGTGGCTTTCTCTTGTTTGACATAATTAAATAACTTAAATCATTTACAATACTATTGTACAAGACATTACTTGACTAATCGTTTCACATCGAAAATCAACACAAAGCAACACCCACCCAGAAAAGAGATGGTGAGTGTTACCTGAGTTGTGTGCGTTGTTGAGGGGACTGTCTGAGGCACTGTAGGGCCAGGCACCAGGTGAAGGCAGCAAGGTGTTGAGGGGAGGGGTGGAATCTGCAAACAAAAGGCACCGACCAACCGTGAATGAATGGCTAACAACTATTCCAAAACAGAATCCATATATATTTATGGAGACTTGTTTATTGGCTAAAACACCTCTAGTAGTTTAGCAGCCATCACCAACCGTACAATAGCTGAGGTTGCACTTTGCTAATGTTTAATTCTTTACTCTGGTTTAATCAATATGCAATGAGAACACACTAAATTATGAAAACAAACAAAAAAAAAAAAAGATATAAACCCAAAGAAGCTTAGAAAAACATCTTCCCTTATGCAACATGGCAAAACAACAAGGGAAGCTAACTGCTTTAGTACAACAATATCTAGCAGTGTCATCACACACCTTATGGTAGGGAAAAGGAGGCAGTGGAGCTGTTAAAAGCTTACCAGTATTATCTTGTAACAACTGGTGCTCAGTATCATTGAGGTTGGGGGACACCGCGTTTCCCATCATGCTCCCTGGGGTCATGTAGGGGTCAGACTCAGGGTCGACGCGGTCGATTCCCTTCCAGGGCACACCAGGCTGGAACTCTAAAAGGGAAACACACATGTGGTCTGTTGAAGCAAGTTTTAAAAGGCCAGAGAGCAGCGGGAGTGACAAAACCACAGGTAATAACTCCAAGAGTTAGAGAGAACATCTTCCTTAATTGTTCATCTCCTGGATACCAAAACACAGAAATAAATTTTTTCAGATTATCACTTTAAATATAACTTATCACTAACCAGGGGGCCAGCTGACTGTGGTGGTAGGCTTGGTACCCATCTTGTTGCCAGGGGTGCGATGCCAGTTGTCCCCCAGCCCGTCTCCAACCATCATGTCGTACTGAGAATAGGGCGAGACTCCTGGCATCTTCATGGGAGTGACAGGACCTGGAAGGTTGTCAGAGGGGGATGATCATGTATGTTACATCACTGAATACCAGATGGGTTCACTAATCACCTTAAAATGTGACTTCACATCTAATTCCATTAACACTACATGTCTATCTAAAAATCTATCCAAAAAATCTCACCATTTTTGTGGAATGCGTTCTCAGGTGAGGAGGTGTCTGGAGAAGAGTGTCCCTCCATCATCCATTTGAAGCGGGACTGCTGACCCCCTAGGTCCTTCATGCCCCCAGGCCCCCCCACCACAGAGCCGCCCAGGTCCAGACCTGGGAGGTTCACCCCAGAACCAAACCCTGCTCACAGGAAGAGACAGAACAGAGGGAAACATGAAGAGGGTTATTTTTTTTTTAACATTTTGTTAAAGGAAATATGGGAAGAAAAACTAACATGGCATTGGCAAAATACTCTATTAACTACTACTATTGGCAAATTCATCAACGGCAAATCCAAGTAAAAAACATTTCACAGTGCTGAATTGATAGTGGCTTAACAAATGAACTCTGGGAAATTTAGTCCATGCACACTATACTGGCATGAGTGAGCTTATGTTCCACAAGCATCTTTTTTGGAATAAAACCAGTCTAGGAACAATCACTCACCGGAGTATGGTCCGAGAGTTTTCTGGTGCAGGTCAGCCACAGATCCCACCAGGCCGGGATGGGGTAGGGGATCAGCCCCGGGCAGTTTGGGACCTCCTCCTCCAATACCACCATGGTGGGAGGGGGAGAGTTTGGAGCTGCTGCCTAAACCCCCGACCTGCTGCTGCTGCCTCTGCTGCTGGAGCACCGCCATGATCCTGGCCAGCTGAGGAGACACAACAAAAAACCAGACTCAGCAGCTGGGAGGAGGAAGCAAAGAAGTCACAAAGGAGTGGAGTGATATGTTGCGTTTGTGTGTACCTGTTGAGGGTCAGCCTGCTGCCGCACGTTCGGTGTGAACTTCCTCTGGTTTTGCAGTAGCTGCTGTTGCTGTTGTTGCGGCTGCTGCTGCTGGAGGAGGAGCTGACAAGCCTGAACGAAACAGAGAAAGAAAGAGGAGTGAGACGGCAACAGTGAAAAAAAACTCAGCACAATGATTTTCAAGCCTTGCATAGACAAACCCGTGTGTCAACTGAATGCTATGTAGACTGAGTGTCATTTTTTGGCTCCACTGGGAAGTTATCGTCATTATCTAAATACTTGGTCAGTGAGTCAGAGCTGTAGCAAACAGGTGTTTTATGAAAATAAATTTGTGTCACAAATAAAACTTTTCAAGGATTTTGTGGGTGTTGAGTATAATTTTGGTGAGTCATTCCTCAACTCTCCTGACAATATCACTTTATACATGAAGGTTATTCAACAAGTATCAGATAATGTGAGCTGCAGGGGGAGTACAATCCCCATTTGTTGACATCTGTATTTGTATATGCACAATGTATATGTCTGAAAAGTATTTCCAAACAGTTCAGGACTGATAAATGATCACATCATATATTTCCAGACTCAGCAGTCCTGTGACAGAACCCTGCAGTGATTTTCAGAGGTGTGTTGTGCTGCTTCTCACCAGCTGAAACTGAATGTGAGGTGGGTAGATGCTGCTGAGCATGGCAATATGCTGGGGGGACAGCTGTGGAGGGAACACACCACCCCCCAATCCTGCCACTCCTCCCACACCTCCCACGCCACCAACACCCCCCATGCTCCCGCTGGGAGGGGGCATCTGCTTCAGCACGGAGCCTGGCACCTGGAGACAGACGCAACGGCAGGCAAGCACACCTGTTACCACAGAAACGCTTTGGTGCTGTAACCACTAGCAACCACATTAGCTTACTGCTTCTCCCTGATTAACATTGATTCTCTTTCATGTTCTCATTAGCTGGTGTTCACAAGTGACTCGACCCAAGTGAGTGAATGAAATTGATTCAGTTCCTGGAAAAGACATGCATTTCACTTTGTATTCTTTAGAAGTAAGTGGGGAAACATGATCAATGTTGTCCTGAAGAGTGATTATGCACTCTAGAGACCACACTGACTAATAGACCCCATGCACACAGACAGCAGATCATGTTGTGTAAGCTCATAGAAGAAAAAAAAAATAAATAAATAAAGAATCAGACAATTTCTCACTATGTCAGAAAGTTCATTGCACAAAGAGAAGTCTGTGAAGTATGTAGTACCCATGCATGACTATACTGCGTACTATATCTCTATACTGCGTCGATCACACATTGGAGGCAATTTACACCACTGCTTCACCGAAAGATTTCACCTTAAAATGAATACATGTGAAGTACAGGGAGCTACAAACGTCCTCAAAAGCAGATGTCTATATTGCATTTTCGCACAAAATAGGAGTTACCAGCTGATATAACACTAGCTGATCATAACAAGAAAAGCCACAGAAATTGCTCCTATAAGCAACAATGTAGAGGTGGGCATGGCAACAAGTTAAACATATTTCAAAGTTGAAGTAATTCTGCTTTTAATTGGTTACTTAGCAGCAAAGATAAACAGTAAAGATGACTCACACCCAAACCCACACTGTTTTACACCGACAGTCAGCCTACATACTTCCCGTTTGAAATATGTAGACAGCTGGGAAGAATTCTGATCGACGCAAAAAAATTTGTCACCTGTGGTGACAGGAACTGATGAGGCACTTGCGCTCGTATCCCTGGGGACTGGTTTATGGGTGGGACACTTGGCTGGTGTCTTGACTGAGCCATCCCTCCACCACTGCCAAAGATGCTGTGACCGCCCTGTGATCGAATATGGAAAATGAAACCTTAGAGGACCCACAACATTAGAGACATATACATGACAAACATACAGATTAAGCAGAACATGACAGACTGGAGGAGGGAAATTTGGGGGTATAACTGTATGATTATCTTTAGAAAATGAAAAACTACAAGAACCTAATAAAGATGGTATGACAGAAACAAGAGGAGCGGTTATCTTACTTGTCTAAAGGGGATAGTGTGGTTGAAGAGGGAATGGGGCTTGTAGACAGTGGGTGGTGAGTACAGAGAGCAAGGAACCTCCTCCCCAAGGCACCAATCCTGATTGGTCAAAGGCAAGGTCTGTCACAGTGACAGCCAATGGAAGACCAATTTGAGTGGTGGTAAGGAGGGGTAAGGGAAGGTTGAGACAGGGAGAAATGGGGCAGACCAGGAAGAAAAGGTAGAATCACAAGAGGAAATAAAGAATAGTGAGAAAGGACAAAATGTTATCTAGACAGGAAAAAGACACGAGAGACAAAGACTGTGGTGGTGGCAGTGGGACATTACCTTGTCATAGTAAGACCCAGCATCCCCAGGTGCTGCCTCTTTGGAACCAGGTGGACGATAGGCCATCCCGCCTCCTCCTCTTACTCCCTTTCTCATATCTCCATTGTAATCATTCATCCCCATGCCTCTTTTCTCTGCCTCCATCTTCTTCTCCTGGAGCGAACCGGGGGCCAGGTCAATGTTTGGGCCACTGGGATCATCATTCTGCAGAACAGGCCACCATCATCATCATGACTATCATCATCATCATAATCATGCAGGAAAATAAAATGCAAAGAAATGTTCCACCTTACCAGCAGCCCCATGTTAGAGAACTGTCTGTTGATGGGGCTCATCCACGAGTCTCCTCCGCCAGCTTTCAGTGGACCCTGACAGGCAAATACAAAGTGAGCAGAGGCAATGATTTCATAAGTTCAGAGACATCATAATTAAGATTGGACTATCCATTCAAGAATGATTTACCCACATGAGGGTTGCATGACCCAAATGTCATACCTTTGTTATTGTAAGAAATCTTACATTTCTTGCACTTTTGCTTTATCAAAATTCATTTTCCCCACCAGTAACTCACCTTGTTGCTGGGCTTCTTCCCAGCGTGGCTCTGTCCCCAGCCGCCGTTGCTTCCCTGTCCCCAAGACGAGCCGCTTCCTTGGGAGCCGGTGCTGTTCCACATGCCACTTCCCTCCTCCTCATCCTCCCAGCTTGAGTGACGTGAAGCAGCCACTGAGCCCTCTTTGTCCCCCCAGCCATCTTGCATAGACTTTGAACCTGCAGGAGAAAAGAGTCATACTAAATGCCACAATCACACTGCGAAAAAGTAATTAACAGATCTGAAATTGATATCCATTTCTATGTTTTCTATTGGAGGACTGTCAAGCATGCTCTAACCCTAGATGTAATGCATCAAACACATTTAGGTTAACCTGGCACAACCAACACAATCTTCAAAATCATCAATCACACTGTATGGATATCCCACAGATACCAACTGTGATCAATTCTAATTTTCAACCATTTTCACCACATATGCTTTAGTTTTTATTAGATATTCTAACCAGATTTGATGGGGTTGGGAGAAGGGTTTCCCCAGCCCGTTGTCTTCCCTCCAGCATCGTCAGGGTCTCCCCAGCCAGTAGGGGCGTCAGTAGGTTTTCCCCAAGCTGCCGTGCCCTTGTCTACTGTAGGACTAGTTGGAGAAGTACCATCCCAACCTGATGGACCTGCAGACACACATGGACAACACAGTTTAAGATGGAGAAACATGGTAGGGACCCTTTGAGTAAGGGCACAAAAACTTCTCTAAATTTTCCCTCAAGACCAACATTTAGAATCTGCACGTGCAGACTGAGTCGTCTGTTAAGTTTTGTTCATGGAGTTTGATGTCACCTGAACAGTTTTGCATGTTTACATGAGTTAGCAATGGTGCAGAGATTTAAAAGTGCTTAACAAAGGGCTATGGGAACCTCATGTGTACCTTTTTTTGATGACTTATTGGCTTTATGTGGTCTTGCACATTGATCCAAAATCAAAGCATCTTCTCTGCAGTCACCCTGAGAATATTTACTGACTATGTGTATATATATATATATATATATATATATATATATATATATATATATATACTCAGCTGTGTTCAGTTGGTGCACCCACTGAAGCTATAGTATTGTGGCTGACTATTGTTAATGTGGTTTCTGACATGAAACTGCAGAGATAGCAAGCAGGTGGCTGGCTGAAAAACAACATCTCTAATGACTCAGATGGACTTTGATACGCTGAGCCTCCATGCTAACCTATAAACAGCAGAGCAACCTTTCCCATAAAGGCAGTTGTAATCGTGCATTTTTGGGTTGTTAACTTCTTCGTGATTTTCACACAGACAGTCGATAACATCTTCAACATCTTTAGCTGTCAAACTGCCACAGCTGATTGAGAAACAAACTCCAATTCACATTCATCTTTAAATGGAAAACTGCTGTTACACATTCAGCCTTAAAAAGGTAAACCTGCATGTGTGAATGTATATAGTATGCTAATTAAATCACTGATTAATGGGATTGTTTTCATATTTCACATTATACGAGTAATCAATGCTGTCCCATTTCCCTCCAGCAAAATTATTACACGACCAATTGCGTTTCTAAAACTTATGTCCTATCTAAATGCTACTGTAAACTCAGTATCTAATTCAATGTTTACTGAATCTTTGGGATTTATTTGCATGATTGTCGTTTTAACCAAAAAGTAGCTTATACAACTATTTAATTAATGTTTCAGTTTTCATGTCAAGAAATAGGTTTGCCAATTAGATTTTAATTCCCAAAATATCTTAATTGAGGATTTAAAAAATCTCCACTAAACTCAAGCAACATATGAATTAAGCTTTATTTTCTTTATGACAACTTCGAAATCAATCATGGTCAAATTCACAGTTTGTGGTGTCTTACCCATTGCTGCAGTTTTTCCAGGTCCAGCGTTGAAGTCCCTGTTACCTCCAAGCACTGCAGCCTGCCTGCTAGGCTGCTGCTGTATTGGAGGTCCCTGCTGTTGCTGCTGCTGCTGCTGCTGCTGCTGCTGCTGAGCCTGAGCCTGAGCCTGAGCCTGAGCCTGAGCCTGGCCATGTGGCTGCTGGCCAGCAGGGGCGCTGTTCTTATCCCACAGGTTGACCGGCTTGTAGTTGTAATGGGTTGGGTCTCCCCATGCTGATGTTCCATCATCTATCTCATTCTTCCTGCTTATAGACTGCGGCGAGGGTTCCTCCCAGCCGCTTGGTTCAGATCCACTTCCACCTCCTCCGGAGCCACCAGGGATGGGCCCCGAGGTCCAGCCTGAGCTTTGGTTCTGATTCTGGGCTTGAGAGCTGGGTTTCCTTCCCCATTCCCCTTGCATAGCCCCTTGGTCCAATGCTTGCTGTCGCTGTGGATGCTGATTGCGGGGCTGTGATTGTTGCTGTTGCAGTTGTGCCTGCGGGCCTGTGATGGAGCCCGACTGGCTGTTTGGCATCTGGTGCATTTTGTTTCCTCCACTCCAACTTTGATGGGGTTTAGACCCCATACCCCCAACAACACCCACCCCCCCTCCCCCACTCCCGCCTCCTCCTGTGCCCCCTGCTCCCCAGGTTCTCCGGGGAGCACCATCATCCCAACTCCCCCAACTACCCACACCTGAATCCCCACCTGAGTTTCCTCCGTTCTTCCTCTCATCCTCCCATCCCCCTCCTCCGCTATTTGATTTGGACTGTTGCTCTCCCCAGTCCCTACTGGTCCCAACCTTCTGTCCTGATCCCCACCCACTTCCTCCTCTATTCCCTCCCATTTCTTTCCACCCTCCTGTCCCTTTCTCCTCCTGACTTCCTCCCCAGCCTCCACTCACTGGGTCACCCTGTTTCCCAGGATCACCCCATCCTCCGCCATTTCCTCCTCTACTACTGTCTCTCCATTCCTGATTACCCCAACCCTTGGCCTCCTGGCTATCCTCAGTTCCCATCCCACCTCCACCCCAGCCAGTCTTCCCCTGCTGGCTATGTCCTGGCATTACCCCTGACCCCATACCAGGTCCCGTCGTGGTCACTGGCACAGATTGTGAGACGCCAAGATTTCTCATGTTGGGGCCTGAAGGTGCTGGGGCTCTCCCAGACAGAGAGGCCCCACTACTGCTACTGTTGCTGCTGCTCTCCCAGCCCTCTCCAGAGGACCCAGCAGATGGAATCAGGGAAGGATTGACCCCTGGGCCCATAGAATCAGGGATTTGGGTCCTAGGTCCGCCAGAAAACTGAGAAGAACCACCAAGAGAAGGTGGGTGTTTTGATGTAGCTGATGATGATCCACCTTTACTCTGTCCTCCATGTTCTTCAAAGTCCCAGGACGTGTTTTGTCGGATCTGTGTTTGGCCCCAGCCTGTGTTGGACAGGACCCGAGGGTCCAGATCAGACCGGCTGAGAAGGTTCTGTAAGGCATCTTCAGCATTTAATGTCGGGTGGTGAGGACGACTGTGACTGCTGTTAGGCCCCCTCCCGCTTCTGGAATTTCCACCACTTGATGAAGATCCTCCCTGTGCTCCCTGTCCTTCTACTCCCCCACCCCATTCCCCTGTTTCACCCTCTCCCTTCTGATTGTCCCATGCTCTGGTCATAGTGGCGGCTGTTGAGGAAGAGGAGGAGGTGGCAGGGGGGTTGCCAGCTGTGCTGCCCCCACTACTGCTGCTGTTACTGCTGCAGGCTCCGCCCATTCCCTCACCTCCCGGATTAGCTCCAACAATACCAGTGGAGCTCCCACTGCAATCACCACCAGAAACCCCTCTCTCCGCTCCTACTCCTGATGACCCCCACCCTCCCTGAGATACCCCGGAGGTTTGACTACTGTTTCCCCCAGTTCCAGCACTGCCCCATGCATTAACCCCACTTGTGGAACTCTGATACCCCCAACCCGAGGTCCCATTATCCCCTTCAGCAACTCCGAATCCCCCTGTGCCACCTCCTCCACCCTCCCATCCATCAGTCCTTGAGGCACCCGTTTTGGAGTTAGCTGCAGGGTAAGAAGGCTGGCCTCTCCATGAGGAGGCAAGGCTGTGGTCTCCCACACTCATCTCGCCTCCTCCAACACCACGGTCCATTCCTCCTCCAATCCCTTCCCCCCCTGCGATTTTTGGTCCCGCTGATTCGCTGTCCCATTTCCCCCCTCCCATCTCTCTGTCTCTGGATTGCATTTGGTGAAGTTGGCGCTGATGGGTGCTTGATTGATTCACAGATATAGGTGGGTGACCCCCCAGCACCCCGACTGCCCCACCTCCCAGCCCCAGGCCCAGGGAAGCAGAGTTGTTGGCAGACAAAGACCCTCCAGGGCCTTGGTGATGGAAGGAAGATGGACCTCCTTCCCCTGCAGCAGCGGGCCCATCCTGCTGCACCAGGGCAGGCCAGGCCGAAGGGTTGGCATTTGGATTGAAGTTGGCACCTGGAATCCCACTGCTGCCATCGACGGGGCCACTGGCATCATGGCTCCCTGGCACAGCGGAGGCTTTGGAAAGTGAGGAGGGCTGTTGTAGCAGAGGCCCAGCTGCAGCTACTGCATTCCCTCCTCCAAGATGACCCTGGGAGGCAGCCATCCCCCACGCCACACCGTTGGACGACTGCATACATTCATTGGGCAAAGAGAACGAGGAAGTGGGTGAGGATTGGTTGCCAGAGGCACTGATGCTGTTCACAGACATTACGTTGTTGCTGCTGCCCCCTCCAGCCCCGGTGAAAGAAGCTCCTCCCCCATCACTGCCAGCTATGCTAGGCCACTCCTCCAGGTCGTTGCCATCGACAATTACCTTCTCCCTGCCCTGAGAGGAGGCCTGGCTGCCTGAGCTCGCCCCCCACATGGAATTTGCATAATTAGAAGTAGTAGTAGAAGCAGCAACTGATGATGAGGTGAGGGCCAATGAGGAGGCAGCTGTACCAGAATCTGAAAAAGCAAACCCCACAAGAGAGACATTAAGGGTCAAAATGCAGAATGTTAAAAGAAATAATCTTAACATAGAATGGATATATTCTAAATGTGACCTACAGCATTTCTAGCATTTACCTGAGACAGCAGCCATGTTTGCATTGGGGCCATCCCCTCCTCCTCCACCTCCACCTCCCAGCAGCATGGAGGACAGTGGCGGCTGACCCCTCTTCAGTAGCACTTTATGGTCCTGCTGGCAGCGGAATCGCGGCGGCACTTCTCTCGGCATGTAGCGTGGTTGCTGCTGAGGCGCCTGGGCTCCGCCTCCGCTACTTGTACTGCAGTTTCCAGCAGCACTGGGGCCGCCAGCGGTGGAGGAAGAAATGGTAGTGGAGGTGGGCTGTCCGTTGGCCACCGCCAGGCGCTTGGCATTGTTGCCGCCCTGTGACGGGGTGGCAGCACTGCCAGGGCCCAAGGTGGCTGGGGATGGGGAGGCAGAGGAGGTGGGTCCAGGGCTGGGGGAGGCAGAGCTGCTCTGAGTGGCAGGAGACTGGGACTGGGACGCCGGCTTGGTCAAGTCTGGCACTGCAGGAAGGACATGATAGAGAGAGAAACCGAGTGGATGAAATTAAGCATAATTTAACCAATTACATCTTAAGAGAACAGTGCACAATTCATTTTCTGTAAATGTAAGCATTAACCATATTTTTGGTATGAAGTAGATAAGGAAAGGGAAGATGTTACAAAGAATTGCAAATGTTGCAAAAGACAGACAGCTTTAATCTTAAAAATTAAGACAAACCATGAAGTGTTATCTAGCATTAACCTGGTTACTGTGCGAGAGGAATGGTGATGCCAGAAATATAAAAACCAACAATAACCACAATTAACACATTGTCACAATCCATTTGGACGAAAAACAAACAAACAATAAAACTGAAAATCAAATGACCAAAGACAGATAGATGAACTTTGGTGAACATAGGGAACACCTGACATCTATATTTTAACATATACACATATATCACTGTGCAGCTTACCTTTGTTTTTTTGTTCTGTGACCTAAAATGAACAGATAAAACAAATTAGTTCCTAAATCATTCTTTAAAAAGCATCAGGGTAGGGACACCATAAGAATGAAATGAAACTGTGATTGTGGTTTGATAAAGAAAACATTTGTCTGAGTCTAGGAGTGCCAGGATAATAAGTACATGACCCCCTCATTCAAGATCCTGTAGTTGTTGAGACTTGCTATGTCTTTTACAGAAACACCCAGAGATGTAATCCAAACATTAATGTCACAATTTGGTTTTCTTCGCATTAGTTCCATTTCATATTTTCCAAAACGGTGCAACCAAAAACTGCTAACAGTTAATGAAATCTTTTAGAATTGTGCTCAATGCAAACGTTTATTTTCTGGGAGATTCTATATCCTGTATCTGATTAGAACCTGTACAGTATGTGTATAAAAGTCTTGTTTCATACTAACATGCATGTCAAATGAAGTTTTCAAATGTTAAAAAGTCTCATTCACTCATCCGGGGTTTAACTATGGGCCTGTTTTATAGTGGTTGGATTAATATTTATGTCCAAGAGAGGTTCTTTCATAAAAGCGATGGAATCACTTGACGTAAATTGCTCATAAATACAGCCTTAAAATTCACAAATATGAATACAGCATAATCCTAACTCATCCAAAAATGTACACCACCCCAAATAAGCACAAAATAGCACTCCTAATCAGAATATTTAAGCCAACAATATACTTAAAATAAAATACAATATGATTTGTTCTCAAAGCTTATCAAAAGCTCTGCAGCACGTTTGTTCAATGGTGTCCAACCCAGATGGAGGAGCTTGCAAGTCATTGTGAACATGCCCACCTTCTGAGAGGCTTCCCTTTTCCTTTTGTCGTCTTTTTTCCTTTTCTTGTCTTCCATGAACTACTGCTCCTGTCCTGATACTCCTTTCTTCTAGAGAAAAAAGGAGGATATTTAAAAATGTGGTCACACATCCATTCCAATCCATTTTAAAATCAATGAGTGCTTCTTTGTATAGCCAGTGGCGTTTACCTGTAAAATAAATCACTGCTCAAAAAACATTGACTAATAGTTAAAGACTGCAGCAAAAACCAAGGGAAAAAGACAGCATCACAGTAGCTACATGGCCACGTGAGCCTCCATCCATGTGTGTAAGCGACAATGGACTGCATGCTTGATTGGATGAAGCCATCAGGTGCTAGAGCTAAGAATACAGCTGGACATGTGGGCAACAAACACAGTAATTATCCCTAACATAAGCATGCAGAAAACTGTAAGCTAATCACACTGTTAAGTTCAACCAATTTAGACAGACTCATTTAGTCAGCAGACTGACTGAATCTGCATGCAGCTATGGAAACCACAACAAGTGACCAAGTGAAGCATTGAGACACATGCTTGTGCTTTAAGATGGAGTGTGAGCAAATCTGGATTAGGCTCTTTAACAGCTTTTAGACAAGAAATGCATTGTCATGAGGATCCCCAAAATAAGAACATAGAGCAGGTCAATATGGACAAATCCAACTAACATAATATTTTGATCAGATGACTCAATATTGATAGACTGAAATGCTATTCTAGGGTTAGGTTTTGAGCTTTTGAGATATTTATAGAAACGACTTTTCTCCTAAAGAAAACCATTAGTAATGTAGATATGATGGCCAAACAGGTAAAGGCATTCACTATTCATTTAACTTAGCTTTAACAGTTTAATAGGCTTAGGACATGTCACTAGACTGTAATTTAGGAACGCACATATTTAAGACACCAATATATTAGACTATGGCAATCAAAATCCCACAGGATATCTAAGCTCTTGTAACCATGTTGAAAACCGTCAGTTTATTAACTTAGAAGAGAACCGACGGTTTAAATGCATACACTTAGTGAACTGCTACGCCCTGACGGTGTCTCTTTTAAGTTGGTTTCGTTTTTGCATAATGCCATAACACTTCAAGCAGGCAAGATTCCTAGATTTACAGACGACGAACCTGACATCCTTCCTGAGGCATTTCTGACCACAGGCCTGGCGGATCAGAAAGCCAGACCTGATTATTGTTATTACGAGCTGTCAGATCTGCTTTGTCCAGCAACCGTTCAAATCATTGATGTGACCACACCGATGTTACCGTACCTGTGTTATCCTGTCAACGTTGTCACAAGCTCATCCGCATTTAACGCTAGCTGTTAGCTAGCTAACGTTACAGCATTAGAAGAATTCAGCTTTCTAATGCTAAAAATGGAAAAGCGTTCTCGAAAATCTAAGACACAGGTGATTTAAGTCGCTTAAACGGGTTAGGATTAATAGCCAACCACCTACATCGATGAAGTGTAATCAGGCGACAAGTTTAACAGCAGCTGCTAGTAAAATATTTCGTCGATGGCTAACATTAAGGAGTGGTTTCTGCCTATAACGCTACTTAAAATACGCAGACACAGAGCAGTGCGCACGTTAACAAGATCAACCAGGTGTCAACCACCTAAGTTAGGTAACTACTCTGTTCTGTGTACACAACGGTCCTTAACAGCAAATACACCGAGCCTTGAGCCACATATCCACTGCTGCTAATGCACAACCACTAATACTGCTACATCAATGCTAGTGCTATCAAATGTTAGCTAACTAGGTAAGCTAGGTTACCTACAGACAGCAGCTACAAGTAGCCAGGCTAGCGGTGTTAGCTCGGCTACCAAGCGCAGTGGCATGGCATTACATTAACAAAAACGTTGCAGTCATTTTGCATGCATACAAATTATGAAATGTTAAAACGCTTGGAAACATTACGCATATGTCCAGCTAACGCTACTCACCTCAGGAATCACATATGAAGAAAAGCTAGCGTGCTAGCTAGCTTAGCTAAAGTGCTTCAGTGCGATTTTTTTTTTAGCTTTTTGAGGCATTCGTCGAGGCTACAAGAAGTGCGACGCCTGAGCGGACAGGCAAGTGGCAGATGATGAAAATACACGCGCAATAAGCTACTGGTTTGTAAATAAGTACTAACGGTGTAATAGTGTAAACCCTAATGTGCAGAAGAATTTAAATTTCAAAGCGCTGTGGAGTCAGTCGTTTGACGGGCGGCCATTTTGCTGCTCAGCATGAAGCGTCTCCAATAGCCAGCCTGTGGCAGCTGCGCGGAAGCCCTCTGACTGGCTGGCCCCTACTAGGAGGGATGCATTAAAGTCGTATTTTGACCTTCATAAACTTTTGATTGTCAAACTGAGCGCCACTGTTCATACTTTGTAGGATGACAGTCCCCTCAAACGCATATTTGAAGTAATAAACAGGAAACGGTTAGCCTTTTGCAGAGATTTGCAAATTCATAAGTGCTGCTCATAACTTTCTCTTGAAAGCATGGGTCCGAGAAAGAGTGGAGCAAGGAAAAGGAAAACCGAGGAGGCTCTCGGAGGAGAAAAGGAGGGAGAGGACACTGTGAAGAAGAAGGAGGCTGAGGAGAGAGGACACAGGAGGGAGAAGGGCCGTGGGAACAGGAAATACATTGGAGCTCATGTTGGCATCCAAGGTAAGGCCTAATGCCATCTTGTTAGACTCCCGTTAAGTAATTATATAGCACACTCACTTACAGTTCTTGTGCTGTCTCTTATGTGTCCCCAGGTGGGATATGGAAAGCTGTGGAGTCCTGCACAGAGATGGGCGGCAGCAGTTTCGCCCTGTTTCTGGGCTCCCAGCGGTCATGGAAGAGGCCTGCACTGGCCCAGACAGCTGCTGCCAGGTTTCGGGAGCAATGTTCCCTACATGAGTTTGACCCAGCTCACATCCTGCCTCATGGGTCCTACCTCATGAACTGTGGATCTCCTAAAGAGGGTTTGTCAGACACTCACGGATGTCTCTGGATGTCCTTGTCTTTTCTCCCTTGCTCTCTCACTGTCAGTTGCCTGCCCTTGTCTTGCATCGATTATTTCATCTTCCCAGCTGTGTCTCCTCTCCTCTCTTTTCTTCTCTTCTGACAACCTCCTCTGGTTTGCGTACCATGTTACACCCAGATGTGTTTGAGAAGAGCCAGGCCCTGCTGGTGGATGAGCTCAGCCGCTGCAGCCTCCTGGGTCTGAACCTCTACAACTTCCACCCTGGCTCCTCCCTGGGCTCCATCACCACAGAGCAGTGTGTGGACAAGATAGCAGCATCCATTAACCATGCTCACCAGCAAACACCTGCTGTGGTAACAGGTACAGGGGCAGTAGCTTTACAGTAACCACTGTTCCTTTTTACTGATGCATTTTTGTGATATTTTTGAGAAAAAACCACAATGACATATGCTAAACACAGGAAAACTGCTGTGGCAAAGAGGAACAGTAGAGACCAACACTGACCCACAGACACTTGGTATTTGGCCTATAACACTACAAACTACAGCCTCAGCAATTACAGTGATTTGCATCCATACCTCTTGACGGCCTTTTCAAGCGGAGAACATTATGAGCTTCACAGAAATAGGAACTTGCTGCAAGACAATGCTTTATTAAATATTTGAATCTCAGTGTAGCGAGAGAATTTAGCAGTCGCAGCCAAACCCAGTGCACTCAAATTCAAATCTAATGTCACTAAAATCCCAATTGGTAGGTTAATCTCTTTGCATGTAATTAATAAGATTGGACTTTAATATAATTTTAACACTAATCAGGAGGATTAATATTTTACCACCACGAGTCAGTTATCAAAACATTGAGGCACGTCATCATCTCATACAAAACCATTTGACCTCAGACTGACTTTTGTGTTAATACATAACTTTCAATTTGCAGAACTGACTGCAGGCTTGACACCAGTGTTTCATTGCTTGTGATTTATGGCACTGACTGCAGTCCTTTTCACTTACATACCCCAAGATGCAGCTGGTGTGACAAGAATACACTGCAAAAACACTGAAGCAGTAGCAAAAAACAGCCCTCAAGCTGTGATTCAGGAATGAACGATGGCAGCCAAACCGATTTTTAGAAGTGTATCAGTTGTTGAGGGAAATATGGGAGTTGAATGGGTGTGTCAACTGATAGTGCCTTCTTCTTCTTCTTTGCCCCTCCATGTGGTCAGTTTTGGAGAACATGAGCGGTCAGGGCAGCACGGTGGGGGGCAAGTTCTCCGAGCTGAAGAGCATCATAGACAAAGTGAGAGACCAGACCAGAGTAGGGGTGTGTCTGGATACCTGCCACGCCTTCGCAGCAGGTGAGTGAATCCTGCAGTTGATCTTTTTGTCCCGCAAAATCACCAGACGTCAGTTGCTTACTAGCATGTGAAGCCTTGAAATATTAAAGCTGCCTTTAGGGCTGCAAGTGTTTCTTTTTTCGTGTTGAAGTGTTGTTTCTTGTCCTGGTAGGATACGACCTGGCTGTAGAGGGAGGAGTGAAGGCCATGCTTGATGAGTTTGATCAAGAAGTGGGGCTCCACTATCTTAAAGCCATCCATCTCAATGACTCCAAAGGTACATCCAGGACTTCGACACAGAAATATCACATACACAGATTAGCTATGATGGTTTGTTCATTTTTCTTTTTTTTATGCAGGTAAACTAGGTTGCAACCTCGATCGGCATGAAGACATCGGTAAAGGTCACATCGGAATCTCTGCTTTCCGAGACATTGTCAATGAGCCCAGACTGGACGACATCCCTCTGATACTGGAGACACCTGGACGGTGAGATAACTGCAGAGACCCTTTTGTATAGATATGGTCTAAACTAAAACAACATTTATTCATTTACAAAATGGGAATATAATGGAGAAGAGAGTGTCTATTCTATTGGGTATTTAAGTAAAAAAACATTTATGGATGCCTTTATGAGCCACTGGCTTTCAGAGTTTCCAGGTGCAGTTTTAACATGACTGTTTTGTCCCCCACAGGCCAGGATTCGAGTATGCTGAACAAATTGAACTTCTCTATTCCCTCTGTGAGAAAAAATAGAAAGCATGCTTACTGATAAATTAGCACTGCTAAACTGAAGCCTGCAAAACCACAGCTCACACGTCTGTTAAGTGGTTAAGAGCGGGAGCCTGTTCTCCTTAAACACAGTCAGTCAATTTGTTTAGTTGTTAATCACCGTGTGAACAATTTCAGTGGGTTTTGTCTCTGAATGAACATGAGTTGAATAAACATGTTGTTGAAAGTCTTTATTTGACTTGTGAGGAGTCGTCTTGTTCATGACGAGCCATTAGAGGGCAGCAAGAACACACAAATGCATCACACACCTAATTTCAAATTTCCAAATACTTCGTATGACTTTAGTGGAGATTAATAGAACACATCACAGTGAGTACCATCAAGATAATGTGATTTGAATTTGAAGAATGCAATCACATCAGTTTTCCAAGGAAGTTTAAACACTCAGGGATTTTGGCGATTACCACACAGAACATTTACAAAATTAGAAAGAAATAACACAATAGGGGAACAAGTATGAGGCAGCATCCAATTGACATGATATATCACTTGTATATCAAATCATAAACAATATTTGGAAATGAAACTTAATAAAACGCCACTCCATATGTGACATGAAATAATTACACTGATACCTGTAATTTCACCTCCTTAAGAAACTGGGAAATCTCTCAAACGGAGGAAATGGTGCCATCATCACTTTAGTTAGCATCTCATGTACATCTATATCTAACTGACAATTGTCACATATGTTTATGGATTTATAAGGACCCCCTACAACACACACACACACACACACACACACACACACACTCTCATCCATGCTGAACCCCCACATTCCTTCTCTGAAATGGCCCAGGTGTCAAATACCAACACTTTGGTGCAGCTGTTGACCCCTGGGAGAACAGCAAGTGATTGTCACACCTATTCCAACACCCCGCGGTGCACATAAACATGCGTGTACACTCACACACACACACACAAGAAAACATTCCCTGACATTCGAAACGTGGAAACACAGCTTTCTACATGCAGATGCAGCTGCAAAAAAGACGTGATGGAGCAAATATAGAGAGAAAGATGGGGATGGTTGATATGAGATATCAACTTGACTTCACTGTGACTCAAAATAGTGTTGAGTGCCTCTCCCACAGTTGTGTGTATTTCTTTTAAACACAAAACTGATTTGACAGTTTGTACACAGGTGGTTCAGACACATCAGATAAAGCAGCAACAGGAAAGAGGAGATACTAATCTCTTTAGTAACGGCTTAGAAATCAACCTACCCTATTCTCCACTTCTACCTGCTCTAAAATGTACCTTTCTGAGGTTTCTACACTTTTCATTTGCTTTAATGCACAATACCTGTATCTCAACTCTTTTCCTAGCACTTCTTTGTCTCATACAGCATTAGGTACACAGGATTGCTTTGTTCCCAACATTATCTGGGCACTGAGACTTTGACCTTGCACTTCTTACTCTTGTTTACATGCAACATTAGTAATCTTGGAATTTAAACCCAATCTACTGCTGGATAAGAGCGTCAAGTAAAGTGTAATGTAAGAGCAGGTCCAGACAGTATCAGTCTTTCAGTGTGGCGTTAACAGAGACAGGAAGTGGAGGTGCCTGGCCCAAGAATGTCTCTGCTCCCAGGTCCCACCCACAGGAAATGCCTGTCCAGCTCGTTTGAGTCTGCGCTGACGAAAAAGAGGTCTCCTGTTAGTGGAGTTTGGCTTCTGACGGAGGGAAAAGGATGGATGGAGTTTGAATGATGAGGAGGCTGGTCCTGGTGCTTGCATGCTCGATAGTTTAGATAAGCAGATGTCTGATGGTTTTCAGAGGTGTTCTGGTGATCTGGTTGGGTCAGGGGTTACAGCCCAGGGAAGCTGAAGACTAAACAGTGAACAAGCATTCCTGAACTTTAAATTAATCATTTGCTGGAGGAGGCATGTGGAAGGAAACACCAATGGGAATATAAAAATTTCCATTCTCTAATTATCTTAAGATGTGTGGTATTAGCTGGTCCTGGTGCACCGTGTGCCCGTGTTTTGCGAGCGCTCTCCACTCTCTCTGTCATTACATTATGCTGTGAATATTTTCCACTGCAGCCTAAAGCCACTGATCTAATTACACAACTTTGTAAATACTTCCAGATATCTTCGGTTAGACTGTTTCAGTGGCTTGTGAATAGCCAACTGATGATCGCTCACTGGGCTCAGTTTCCATACTGATAGCTGCTGTGGGAAATGGACATGAGCGCCTGCCAAAGCGAAGCTGGAAAGAAATGTCAAACAGTTGAAATGAAGACATTGTTTCTGTGTTTGTCCTCGGTGGCTCCCAGTTTGCATGAATTAATTATACTATAAGCTGTACCAGACGATATATGTGTCTTTGTCAGTAAGAAATGTGCAGATGGTCCCTTCACTGACATGGGAATTCTGCAATGTATAAAAAATGGACACCTTCTCACTGGTTTAATTGCTGATTCCACAACATCTCCACCAAATCTGAGACAGAATATTTTACTTTGTAAACTATTTGTTTGTCCTGAAATTTGTTACAAGCAAGTGGTTAACTTTTTCAATGTGCACGGACAAACTAAACTCTTGCTGTTGGTTTTTTTTCAGTTCCTCAATAACCCTAATTATATCCTCATTATATTTTAGCAGAGGGGCATTCATTGGAACTGCCGAGTAAAACCACACTCTTCCACCAAACTGCTCCACTGGGACAGTTACAGGTCACGAGTGCGACCGAGCAAAGGGAGGGTGGTGTGTTCACTGTCAGACTCTCACAGTCCATACAGGGATTTCAACTGCCAATCTCCACGTCATAAACCCTCCTCAGTGACCTTTAGGCCGCTGATTATGAATATATAACTGTTTAGAGGAATATTACTAATGTCACAGCCATTATTTCATAACCCACCAAATTACTTAAAGTCCTCTTACTCACTTCAAACAGATGCTGCAGAAAAACAGCTTCTCTCACTTGTATTGTATTAGAGTGGATTATTGTCTACACGAGACGCTTTTGATTAAATAATTGGATATAGATATGAACAGAATATGAAGCGTACAAAATAATAATAATAATAATAATAATAATAAAAGTACCATTGATAGATTACAATATTTGAAGAAAAAAAAATCAACTAGCTAAATTAGTTTTCAATTGAGTTTAAACTGGGTGTTATTTAACATTATCAAAGGAATAGTTTGGCATTTGGGGAGATATTCTTATTTGCTTTCTTGCCATGAGTTAGAGGAGAAGATTGATACCACACACACAAAATAAAAGACTACGACCACCAGCCAGTTAGCTTAGCTTAGCACAAAGGCTGGAAACGGGAGAAACAGCTTGCTATAAATGGTAAATGGTAAATGATCTCACTTATATAGCGCCTTTCAACCTTCACGGTTCCCAAAGCGCTTTACAGCTAAGTCTCATTCACCCATTCACTCACACATTCACACACCAATGGCGACCAGCTTTACCTCCCGTGCGACAGTGCTAACCACTGCGCCACCGTGCCGCCATGAGATGAGCTTCAGAGGTGCTGGTAGGCAGATTTTGTTACACTTTGACAGATCCAGGCTAGCCTTTCCCCCCTGTTTCCACTCTTAACACTACGCTAAGCTAACAATGCTGGCAC
Source organism: Enoplosus armatus (assembly GCF_043641665.1). NCBI lineage: Eukaryota > Metazoa > Chordata > Actinopteri > Centrarchiformes > Enoplosidae > Enoplosus > Enoplosus armatus. The sequence goes on along the minus strand of NC_092199.1, from coordinate 14,574,825 downwards.
TAGCTTCATATTTAGTAGCTACAAACATGAGAGTGGTATCAATCTTCTCATCGAACTCTCAGCAATAAGGCAAATAAGCATATTTCTCAAAATGTCAAACTCTTCCTCCGGATATATAGCCTACGAGTGGATATTGTTATTAATATTTTTCCCCATACAATAATACTGTCAGGGCTTATTTACTTTTTTTCATTTTGTCAGTGGGTTCATCTTCCCATGTACTCCCTGGTAGGTCTCAGGCTACTCGTACCCCTGGCTTGGGAATCACTGCGTTAACACATTACAAAGTAATGTATTACACTCTTACTCCCCAGGAGCTGTTTTTTAATCTATGAATTACCTCAAAAATCCACAAATCTCAAAAAGAGGTTTAATTGACAAGACCAGTATTCATGTAATTAAAACATCTGACTGTGTGACTGATTGTGTGTTAACCGGGAGGGAAAAGGACCAAGGCATGAAGATTCGTGTTTAGTTGAACCATTAGAGACAACTGCACAGAGAAGGAGAGAGAGTGAAAAAGAAAGGACTGTATGCGTGGCTCTTCTGTTCCAGTGTGGCTTGAGTTGCAGGCTGAGCCAAACTTCATCCGTCCCTCTGTACCCACAGTCTGACTGCTGCATCTGCCAGCAGATGCCACACACAAACACACTCACACACAGTACACACACACACACACACACAAAATCCTCTGTATTGCCTGCACACATGCTCATACAAGCCTCAAAACTAGCACACACACACATAAACCAAAGTGCTCAGAAGAAATAAGAGCTGAAGGGCAGGGTGGAGTCCATTCTGCTTTCTCAGCAAATCTTTTATTTTTGCACCTCAGCAGCAGCGCAGGCATCATAACTTACCTTCAAGATATAGCATTTCAGTTCCCACTGTGAAAAAAAGAAAGCGAGGCTGTGTGTATTTGTGTGCGGTGTGTATTTTAGTAGACCCCTGCGTGGTCAAACTGCATGGGTACCTTGTGGCCTGAGTGAGAGTGTTGTAATGAGTGAGCGGCTGCTGAAGAGTGAGTGGACGTGACTATAAACAGAAGGGCTGAAAAGGAAGGTTTATGACACAGTGAAAAAGCTGGAAAGCGAGACAAACAATTTGGAGAAGAAATTGCTCCTCGCCCCCTCAGCGAGGTCACAGATATATAACATCACACTCTATATAAGGAGACCCGCTGTGGTTCTTTCTCTCATTCCTTCCATTTGTCCCCCCCCCCCCCCCCCCCCCCCCCCGCCCTCCCATCCCTCTCTTCCCGTTGGCTCGGGGTGAGGAATGCTACCCAGTGGTGGCTGGGCATCGGGCCACGAGGAGACAGGCAATCACAGCCGCAGAGCAGGAAAATGATGAGGAGAAAGAGAGAAAGGACGCAATGAAAGGACAGGAGGGAGACTGAAAGAGCAGAGAAAAGAGAGCATTGCCTGAAAGAATATCATAGGCCTTTACTGCTGAAGACGTCTCGCTTCAGCAGTTGCATCTCTTCTGGGCCACTTTTGTCTTTGCAGGTTTTTACTGAGCTCCCCAAACATGTCATGGGACACCTGAAAAAGACTAAGTGAAGGACAAGTCCCCCTTAAAACAGTTTTAAATAGCGGCTGTTGGACATGCTGTATTCCCTGGAGTTTGAAAAAGTTGAGCAAACTAACACCGTCACTTTCCTTCATTTGAAAACTGCACTGTGGCATTGTCGTTACTCTCTCCAGCTCTACAGTTTACGTATACGGCTCTGAGATCTGAGAACTGCCTTCACTGGTTGTTTTTCAGTGGCAGCCTGGGAAATGTAGTTTCCAGGGTAGCATGATTAAAAAAATGCTTTGGTACTTTGTTAGTTTGAAAACATTAGTTACCAGTACTCTTCCTACACAGACATACAATCATTGTTAACTCCAAGCAATAACAAACACCCAGAATGTGACAAAGTATAGCTGCAGTCATTCAGTCACAAACCCCACTCTTAAACCCGTTTTTCCTCATCATACTGAAATAGAAACTTCAAGCAACAGACTCTCTCCACACACGCTGTTTTCACACTTACAAACTTACCGCCGCAGCTACACTCACACTGTTATTTAGATGCCACTGTGCCAAACACATTGAGGACTAATTACAGAGAGGTGAGTGAGACTGACACACGTCGCCCAACACAGACTGACAGACACTGGCTTAGATCAGCATCCACTTGTTGACAAACGTGTCCAACACGCACGTACTGCATGTTTTTGGTTAGCATGATTGGGCTTTTTGTTCATGCTTTGAGAAAGAGGCATGCCTGTGTGACTGTGTGTGTGTGTGTGTGAGTGTGTGAGTGAAGCCAGCACACACGGGTCAGTCTTCCAGGTCAATCATCCATACGCAAAGAGCACAAAGGTTAGACATTGACATTCCTCATGGCACGAAAACACACTCACACACACACACACACACACACACACACACTCCTGTCCTGACCTCTCTTCTATCGAGGCCTTGGGCACCTCCATCCAATGGATTACCTAAGTAAACACATGGTACAGTTTATATAGGAGTCTCTGTTATCACACCTTCATATTCACAGGCTTTGATGAGAGAATCCATACTCTCTGCCACACACACACACACACACACACACACACACACACACACACACACACACGGCACAGAAAACAGCATTGCTCTGCCACATACCAGTCTGTAAATAGCCCCCCTTCCTCTACATCTTTCCCTTCCTTTGCGTCTTTTGACAGCCTGTGTGAATCCATAGATCATTTGGCGTCAGAGCTCAGGTGTCCCAGCTGACATGAGAGGTGACATGGTCGAGGTCACAGGCTGAGACATGGACATGGTGATCAGGAACCCATACTGTGTGTGTGTGTGTTATTAAAGAGCAGTTCATCCAAGATACAATAAAGCTGATTTTTCTATTTTCATGAGGAGTTATTTACCTGTGAAAGTAGCAGATATCAGCTGTAGCTGTTGGTGTGTGTGTGTGTGTGTGTGTGTGTTTCATTCTTACTATGGTATGAAAAACAGACGAATGGATGGATGCAGAGTGAAAATCCAGTTTTCCTGCTTCTCACTTTGAAAAGGGGTTTGGGCTTGGCTTTGAGGTGAGTTTAGGATGAAGGTTAAAGTTTAGGGTTACTTAAAGGGAAGATAAGGAAAGGTTGAAATAGTGCAGTCAATGAAATATTCTCATAAGGGTGTGTGTGTGTGTGTGTGTGCGTGATTAAGGAACAGGACAGGGAGCATGACGGTCTTCGCTGGGGTCTCTGTGACTGTGTGTTTGTGCAGGTTAGAGTGTGTGTAGCCTATGCATGCGCCCGTCTTAGTGCGCTTTCCTGTTTTAGCCTCGCATGGACATAAAGTGCAGTCTTACAATAGCCCATTGTCCCGTCTCCCCTCCACGCTTCCTGTCAGGTCAGAATTCACGGAAATTAGGAGCACAGTGCAAACAAACATCTCTCCACCGACTGTCGGGCCCTCCAGGAGGAGCCCGGCTGCGACTGCCGGAGTGGGCGGTGGCGTTCCTGCCAGGAAGCTAATCAGCGTCGCATCCCAGTTTGATGAATGCAAGAGATCCACATCTACAGTATGCATGTGTGCACTCTGATGCGTGTGAATGTAGAATGATGGGGACTGGAGCAGGAGGTGGTGAGGGGTGGAGGGTGCAGTACAGAAGGGTTGGGGTTTGAAAGACTAAACCAGGAATGGTGGGGATTTCCACCAGAGGCCTTTATGGTTTATAGTATATCAAACAGAGTGTGATTACACCTACAGTGTGTTGGTTTTCTTTGGTGGGAAAGTGGACTTTTCACATTTTCATGTTTAGGTGCATATAGTTGAAACGTGACCAGTCTCTTTTTTCAACGGCCTGGGTTTCAAAAGTAAAATGTCCCTTTCATTTCCTTCAAAGACATTTCATTAAATCACTAAATAAAGAGTTTTAAGCCTTGAACCAAACCAAGAAGCGATGACACGTGTCTGATCATGTGGTTGTTTGTGCCATCTGAGTTTGAATGACATCACTCTCACCTTGACGAGGTAACGTGCCAGATTTTGAATGAATTGCCCCAAACATGCTTGGTGTGAATACAAGCCTTTATCTGACATTCTTGACTAATGCTTGTGGACTCCAGGCCATCAAGTTCAGTGCAAACAAGGAACTGAATTGGCTCATGAAACACTGTTTGTGAAGTCATTGTGGTGTCTAGGGAATCTGCAGCTGTTAGCAGAATGAACTGTGCAACATATAAAGGCTGAATGACATTCAAGGAATTGTTCAACATTTAGGCAAGTTGGATGAGAAGATGTACAAACATGATATCACTCTCATGTTTGTACACTGAATTGGAAGCTACCACCAGCAGCTGATTAGCCTATCTTAGCTTAGCATAAAAACTGAAAAATAGGGGAAACAGCTAGCCTGGTCTTGTCTAAGGGAAACAAAATCTGCTTCCTACCACCTCTAAGATAGTTAATTAGTTCACTAATTAAGAAGTTTGTTATCTTTTAATTATTTTAATCAATTTATTTATTTGGCCAGACGCAGTAACTTCCTGGAGTCTCTGCAGGACATATTTGTATGGATTAAACAAATAAGATATACTATACGGTGTTAATTGGTGATATGTTGATAGGTGGATTTTACCTTACCTTACCTTTGAACAGAGCCAGGCTAGCCCTTTCCTCCTGCTTCCAGTCTTTATGCTAAGCTACACTAACCAGCTGCTGCCTGTAGCTTCAGATTTAGCGTACAAACTTGAAAGTGGTATCAATCTTCTCTCCTAACTGTAAAAAGGCGTACGAAACATATTTCTACTATTCTACTATTCCTTTAAAAGGGACAACTTGGAGCTGCTTAAGTATCAAAGTACAGGGGTTGGACAAAATAACACATTTACAACATAATAGAATCCAATGTAAAATTGTAATCCAATTCACTTCAATCCAATATAACAGCCATACACAGACAGAGGTTATATCTATTGCAGGGCTACTGTTTTGGGTTGAATTATATGACCAGGTATTCCTCTCCATCACCTCTGTCTGTCGTCAAACTCATGCAGGACTTATATTTATATACGACTAAACTTCCCAGTTGTTATCAGGTGGTCCAGGTCATACCATTAATCTGTGTGTGTCAGCATGTGTGTCTTTGTGTCAATAATTCCTACGTGGCTGGAGCAGGGCATAGCGCTGGACTCTCCTTTGATCAGCTGTGTTCGACTACTGTTTGTTCAGTGGATCTATGGACTGTGTGTGTGTGTGTGTGTGTGTGTGTGTGTGTGTGTGGACGCACATGTGTGTGCATGTGCAACAGGCCAAGAGTTTCTGTGTTATGGCTGCCTTTGTACATACATATTTTCCTACAGATGAACAGATGACTGGACTGTATGAACATGTTCTGGCACAGTTGGTGTATCTATTTTTAGGGGGAAAAGTAACTGAAACTGCTGTTTACAGTTGGAAAACGGTAATCTCTCTGAAAGGGAATAACTGGCAGACATGCACATACATTTACACTACATCCACATGAGCACACATGGACTAACACACACATGTGCTGCCACAGTCCACAGACAGACTGGAGAGCAAAGACTGGTTCAGGAAACACACTTGATGAAAACAAGACATTTGGGATTTTTTTTCAGTAAAATAGTAAAACAGTCCCTCCTGAACTCATAATTCAACCAAAATCATGGAGGAAGCGAGAGAGAGCGAGAGCGAGAGAGCATGAGAGAGAGAGAGAGAGAGAGAGAGCCAGCACCTGTGTCCACTGCAGACTCCCTAGACGGACGTTTGGTTCCAGACTCCTGAAAAACACAGTAGCTGCTGTTATTCTAGGAGTCAAATTAGCGGACGGGCCGCTGAAGGTTGGAGAGGCCTAATTTAAACCAGTCTGGCCGCTGGGGAGCAGATTGTGCCGCAGAAACAGGATTTACTAACTGGTACTCAATCCCTGTTTTAATGTGCACCACTGCGATAAAAAAAATGAGGATATTACTTAGACTGAGAGTTTGAATTTAATTAAGTTTGGTTTTGTTTGAAAGTGAGTGAATTGTGAATTCGTGCTTTGTAAAACTGTCTGTTGGCAGGCCGATTGTCTGCTTCAGTGTCCAAAACTCGCACAAAGGACACTGGGCCACTTAAAAAGCATAGCTGGATTTTGGGGCGGATTTTACTCTTTTCCTACTTTACCAGTGAGAAGAAGTCACAGCTGCCTTTTTGAATGTCTCAGCATTTTCATGGCATGCTTTGCCTTAATCCATGCACGTTTAAGGGATCAAGTAGCGGCAACATAATAAAATTCACCCAAAACACAACTATTCCTGTAAGTACACACATTATAGCAGTACATAACTCTCTAGTGTTGCTGCACAATTTGGGAGGTAGACTTTTTCCTCCCCAAACCATTACTTATAATTTCAGAGGGCTGTTGTTCATTACCTGAAAATGTCTCTGGGCTCAAATGAAAATACATTACAGTTCACGGCTGGCTCAGGGGTGATTTCTTTGAAAATTACTTTGGTAATTTGGTTGAATCTTTTCGGGCTTGTGCTGCTGGAAACGGTTTCAGCATATCTGGCAGGCGCTTGCACTGTGTGAAAGTAATTTCCTGGGAAGACATCCCCACGTTCTGTCTGAGATATTCACCCTGTTTCAACACACCACCTCACTCCCTTCACATCTTCTCTCCTCCTCTCCCCCGACCTCCCTCATCCTGTCTTCCGCATACTTTACCTCCTCCATCCCATTGTCAGCTTTTTAGATCCGACTTTGACATAGGATGCTTTGAATTGACTGTTTGTCCCACTTCTTAGTTACTGTTCCTACTTCTGTCCGTTCTCTCACGCAGTTTACAGTGGTAAGAGTGGCACATTTACCACTCATTAGCCCTCTCATTTCTAGCCGAGCATCCAACTATCGTCTATTGTCTAAAATGACAATTGTCGCTAGCTATTTTATCAGCTTTAGCTAGCTAGCAAGTTGAGCTAACATTAGTTCCATGAGTGGGTTGAATGCAACGTCTTTTTAATGTTTCCAGCTGATTTGTTTTAAAACAAGAGAAATTGCTAAAACACAGAGGCACAGCATCCTCACCACCAATTGCTGATCCGTGTAGAGGACCTGTAAATAAAGAAACATACATATATTGAGCTAGTAAATCCTGGTATTATTAGTGTGATATGGATCATACTCTTATCAGACTAACACAGCCCTTTTGGCTGCTTAGCTAACATACTTGGACAAGCAAGACACAGGTTATTTTTTGCCTTTTTGTTCATATTTTCAAACAGTATCTTCTACTTTTGACGTTTCAAGAGAAAAGGCTGTTAGGATGAGGACTAACCAATGTGTTGGAAAAACCCAATGCTATTTTTGTTTCTGGAGTGTTAAACTTCCTCAAATCCAATAAAGAGTGCAACATAGCCACTAACATTGACTACACTCTGATATCGTAGCATCTAACTTAGCAAGTGTTAGTTATGAACTACGGGCACCTTTAACCCCACAAAATAATATGGTGTGAAATGTTCCTTGGTCTTGGAACGAACACTGGGTTAGATTACGACTGTAGCTACTAAGCTAGTTAGCCGTACATGCTAAAGTTTGCAGCCAAAACATTATTTTTTTTTTCTGGTTTTGGAGAGGTGATAAAAAGACACAACCCTCCAAACCATCTTCATACATCCACATTGCTTTAACTTTAAATCTTGACTGGCCTGCTGTTCCTAGTTACGGTTACTAAACTATGACTGGACAGTCATTGTTCAGGGGAGGTTGTTTAGCAAACGGTAAATTCCCTTTTCCCCTGCTGTCTGCATATTTCATAAATACCCACAACAAACGATTCTGCTTTGATTACTCAAGGTTTTAAAGGAAAACTATTCTCCTTGTTCCCGAGCAAAATGCCGTGACTCCACGCCGGCAGATGCATCCGACAACACATTATTTGTGCACTCCAGCTGACAAAGATCATTGTTGAATCATCTCTCTTCTAGACGCCACTTGGAGGGATTCACAGAGGCAACAAGCCACAGACAAATGGGTTGAGGCCAGAGAAGCAGCCTCGATACCCTCAGACACAAAGGAAATGACGTTTGTCGTCACACCCCTACTTGTGAGGCAGGGGGCAGGTTTAGGGGTCAAACATATAATTGTATTTTTCACCATCATCGCTAATACTGGTGGCACAGGGAAAAGATTTGACACTAAAACAATTTGCGGGTCTGTGCTCCAACACCCCCCTCCTCTTTCCCCATCACTCTCTCTCTCTCTCCCTCTCTCTGTTGTTTTCCCTCTGGTTAGATATAATTACCCCTTCATCATGCTCGGGAAAGCAAAACAGTGATCTGAATCTCCATATAGGAATGGTGGCCTAGTCTAAACACTGCCGCTGTGTTGTTGTGCATATGCATGAGTGTGTGTGTGTGTGTGTGTGTGTGTGTCTGTCTAAAAAGTAGCAGATCTCAGCATGTGTCACCAGCAGGTTACACACAGAAGTGGTAGAAGAAGGTGTGTCAGTACCCAACATTGGCTGTGGGTCTCAAGGATGTGTGTAAGTGTGTGTGTGTGTGTGTGTGTGTGTGTGTGTGTGTGTGTTTGTCACAAGATGCAAGATACAAAAGTATCGGCTAGGCACTGAGCATGTTGGGGCACTTCAAAATGGGGATACACACACACACACACACACACACACAATCACATTGTGGAGGATGGAGACATCTGAGAATTTGAGATAAACACTGAGATCAAAAAGACAAAGAAAAGATGTAATTTGCGGTGGAAAATATTGAATTTAGAAACATTTCGCTGGCAGACAAACACGCAACACAACTGCAAGTCTGCAGACCACACAAGGAAAAGTGTGTGAACCAGTGTGTGAAGTGAGTACTTTGACTTTTCTTGGTTTTATCTCGCCACAGAACACCACATTCCACTATACAAACACACACACACACACACACACTTACACGCATCCTTGTCATCAGAGAAATGTCCACTTCAGGTCATTGCACTGAAAAAGCTTTTCCAAACAACTCAGCGATAAGCAAATGCCAAATTGGGAGTGTTTTGCCACAGAGTCAAAACCCTGAAGTGTGTGTTGTGTGTGTTGTGTGTGACCCTCAAAGGGGGTGCCCAGAGGCATGAGAACTGGTGTTCAGTTCCCCTCGTATGTTAATCAGAGAAGAGTGATGAAAGTTCCTGACAGAAAATAAATCAGCGTTTAACAAGAAAGGAATTTGAGGACTCTATATGGTCAAACTGGTTGGAATAGCAGGAACATAAGGTCAAACATAAAGATGGCAGAGTGTCGAAACTCGCAAATCTGGGAATCACCAAGTTTCAAGTGAGAGATGTACAAGTCGTGAGAGAGTTGGAAGAAGGGGAAAAAAAGAGCAGCTTAGACGAAGAAAAATGAAAAACAGAGGGAGAGATTGTGAAAAAGCACTAAATTTGTAATCTTGCCTCCCTTTGGAGACCTAGCTCTGAACGGCATCCAAAAACTTGTGAGCTTTTTTGAACAAATAGCTGACATGCCACAGAACAGAGGTTGTTTATCTTGGGATGGACTGAAGGGGAGAGAGGAGAGGGATGCAAGGAAAGCCTGGGAGAGAGAGGAGGGGAAAAAAACAGGAACAGAGAGATGGACAGGAGGATTTGAGATTGTACAAAAGAAATAAAAGGGAGGCAGAAGAGAGATGAGATGCTTGGGAAACAGAGCCATAAAAAAAAACCCAAATGACAGTTTCGGCAGATCTACAGGAATAATATTTTGCTTCTCAAACTCACAGCAACAAAGACGAGAGCAGCCCAAAAATCAAGACAACCAACAGGCCCAAACCAAGAGGTTTAGTGTAAGAATAAATCTACTGGAGTGTGAAGTCAAGACATGTCTTCAAACACATGAGTCACAGAGTGGTTTAGAAAGACAGGAGAGGACTGGACAACACCAAGGAGTCAGACATTATGCTTCAGTCTCATCAGCCTCCACATAAGTCTACAATTACACAAAACACATTTACAGGCAGAAGTGCTGACATTAATGCAGATAACATATCAACTAAGATAACAGCAAAAGCACTGACTAACAATTACATACCACATATGACATATTTAACCAAAGACATGACATAATGAAAATATACACCGCTGTAACAACAGGACTGTGTACCATTTACTACATAAACACTTCAAATATAGACCTGTTACCAAGGCAACCGTAAAAGCAGCCCCTTACAAGTCCCTGTAATGACTCAGGCGTCCAAACACTACAAGGTCAGATTGAGTCCATCACTGAACCAAGGCCAAAAACCCAAGAAAGGAAAACACGGTCTATCTAGCTCTTGGCAAGTTACACCTTCAAATCTACAAAACGGAGGTGAATGAAGGGTTGTAATTTTAGATACTGTAGCTTAAACCTGCATCAGTTGATTCTTCTGGCCGCTCAGGGGCAGTGCAACAAGCTACAAACACAGCTGCGTATTTACCCTTCCAACAGACACGTAGCAACGTTAGCATTCAATTGGAGTTGTGTTTTGTATGTATAGTTTCATCAATGAAAGAAAAAGCTTAAATAACTAACATAGAAAATAGCATTTGTTGGTTTAGTGAGTATTTAGAGCAACATGACTGTATGTGGGATTGACTTAAAATATGTTTATTGTAAGTAACATGTTACCCATTGCAACAACAACAATGGAGGTTGTCCACTAGTGTAAAGGAATGTATTAGTGCGAGATAATGTAAACCAGTACAAACTGTGATTTTCTGTCAGAAAAGGAGCTTGTTGATTCTGACTGGAAACTGAATGGCAACTTTTTTTGCCACCTGAGCCAAAAAGCCTGGATGTTTGGTCAACAAACATCCAAAGTGAATGTCACCTAGTGAAGCCTGGTCGCTGGCGGTGTTAAATGAATGTCTGTTGGAGCCGCAGTGAAAGCGAAGCGGCCATGCCAGCACCTCGTGCCCGAGAAGTGTGGGCATAGGTGGCAGCTGGAGACAAAACAGACCAAATACAGACATGCTGTTTGACACACACGGGCATGGAATGCACACAAACAGACACACACACACACACACACACACACACACACACACACACACACACACACACACACTAATCCTTTAGCTGATGCCCTCCAGTACTGTACATACAGATTAGAGATGTATTAAACAGTGTCTGTGTTTAAAGGACATTCAGCTGCCCCTTTGTCACTAAACAAACTATGAATCAGCTGATGCTCTAATGATAACGTTGATTAAACAATTAAATTAGTCCTACTGACTACATCTGAAGGCACAGTCCTGAGTGGATCCTGATTGGCTGACAAGCACACCTGTTGTCCCAACAAACGCATGCAGGCTCCCTGGACCAATCAGCAACAAGTGAGTGCATGCTCCACCTGGTTTAGTCCAATCCTAGTCATTTTGAAAATGCTAAAACAGACAAACAACATGGATCATTCCCCAAAGTTTCATCAAAGTCTCATCAGTGTGAGATATTGTTCGTGAGAGGAAAGACGAGTGGAGGAATGAACTGATGGACAATGTGTAGACCATGAGGAAAACCTACTGATTGAACATGTTCTGGTTCAAATGTGTCCTGAATAGATATATTTTAGTAACACATTAGTGATGAGAACTTCTTCTAAAATCTTTGACAATGTGAGCAAACAGAGACCAACTTGAGTCTTGAGAGATGAGGAAGGGTGTTGTCTGAAACAGTGAGCCATGGTAGCTTCCCAGATTGTGTGTGATTGTGTTTACTTCCGCCTGCCTACGTGTGAGCTTGTAAGTGTGTGTGTGTGTGTGTGTGTGTGTGTGTGTGTGCGCTGCACCAGGGGTGTGGGAGCAGCAGGGGAGTGCTGAAGCACTAAGAGGTGGCATGTGGCTGCGGCGTGATCGGCCGTGGTGTACGCTGGCAGACTTACAGGCCACCTTGGAGCTTTAACGACAGACAGGCCCGTTAGAAGCCTTTGAGGACGGAGTGAGGATGCTTCTGTTCCTGTTGATAAGGCTTCGTTTCCTGTTGGACAGGTCAGCATGGGGCCATTGACATGTGCACTTTATGGGGCTACACCGCTGACGGCTGTTGTTCCCTGAGTGTTGGTTGAAGTTTTGCAGAAGTCAGTCATGGAGCAGTTAATTAAAGTGAAGTTTAAAGCTGAACCTGCTGAGATTTCAATGTAAAACTCTACTTACCTCATCAGCATAAACCTGAAAGTGGGTCTGGAAATCCCTCAGATGGAAATGCTATACTGTTTGCCCAAATGAAATCATCATGCATGGACACTTCTCAAAATGTGAGCGCAGTAAACAGCAGTTAGTAAGTCATTTGTCCAGTGACTCACTAGATGCAACTCTTTATCTGTTTTCCTTGAGTTGAATCATCACAAACATGAGCAGATGGACATTTCTTTCAGGGTTTCAAGGAATTTCAGTTCAGTTTCAAACATTGCCATGTTGTAAAGCTGATTCTGATTCTTTGGAGGCGCTGGTAGGCAGACTTTGTTACCCTTGGACAGAGCCAAGCTACCTAACCTGTTTCCCAGTCTTTATGCTAAGCTAAGCTAAGCTAAGCTAAGCATCTCCGAGCTGTAGTGTCTTAACTGTAAAACCTTGAGAGTGGTATCAATCTTTTCGTGTAACTCTCGGCAAGAAAGGAAAAAGCGTATTTTTCCAATACGTCAAACTATTCCTTTTAAAAGCACAACTGCTCATGTTAGCACCAACAGTTATCTTAAAAGAGCTAGTTTCATTTGTGTTAGCTTGAGGCACATAGAAGCTTTGGTAGATTTTTAAATTGAGTTACTTTAACATGTGGTCAGTCATTGGACATTAAGGCAAACATGAGTCATCATGAAACAATTTCATAATTGTGTGTTCCCCTCTAACAGTCAGCAGATACTCAGCTGTGTGTCAGTCTGATGATTAGCACTTGACAATGTTTTTTTTTTGAAAAGGTGAAAACACTTGATGGGGGGGGCAGCCTCAAAAAAGTGCACTTGATATGAGGGTCACGTTGCGGCGCCCCCGTGTTTGGCTGAAAGCACTGCCTCGTTTCTCTCCATGTTTACTTGTTGATTCAAATCGTGTTGTCGGGCCGCTTGACGTGTTGTAGCGAGACACCAAACCGAAGCGTCAAACACGAGGCCGTGTGGGGGCTCCCGGTGTGGCCCTCTCACGGACTCATTGGTATTTGATCCACGGCCCGCCCCTTTCCTCATCCTCCGCGCCGCGCCGCTCCACACACCCGGCGCACCAGCAGCGGGACAGTCCGCCTGCGCCACCGGCTCCCTCGGACCACGCGAACCTAAAACACATTTCTATTGGAAAGATAATTAAACAGGAGTCAACCGGTCTGCTACTCCCCGTGTCGCAGTTTCTTTAGGTGAGCTTATGTTGACTTTTATATTACATTGTTCCTCACATAGACACAGTGAGTCTGTTATACTCCGTCCCTTCTGCGCACGTATATTTTACACAATGTTCATGTTGAGACTTTTGAGTGTGTTTGCAGTAAATTAAGTGACTTTTCGGTGCATATCGAGACGTGCGATGTAGTTTTATGAATGGGGGTACTCAACATTTCCTGTAATATTCCTATGTGATTTGTATAACCATCCTATAAGAGTTTCTGTGATATTTGTATTGTGTCCTCAGATACTTATTACTGTTTGGAGAGGGAATAACTTTAAAGAGAAAGGACCTATCAATTAACTGTTCATTTTTATTACCTGCATATCATGTGATATATTAAATAATTAGCAATGCTGTTTTTTTCTACTAAAAAAACTATATATATACACATATATATATATATAATATATAATAGGCCAGTATAATAGGCCAGTTGAGAGAGAAAGTGTCCTGCTGATCAGAGAAAGAAAGCAAACATATTAGGTTCAGTTTCAGATAAGGTCCATCAAGACTTGTAAAACTGTGGACTGAATCCAAGCTGTTATCAGACTTGGCGTTAATGGTCATACTGTGTAATGCTGGTGGGTGAGTTGTTTTAGTGTTGTGAGAGTCTTTTCTCAGATGTCTGACATGAAACTTGAACCGCTCTGCAACATATTTATATTCAGCAGCTGCAGCATATCATTAGTATTTCCCCACTGCAACCACGGTCAGGATAAAGTCTTTGATTTTTATCACTCTGCCTTGTAATTACAGCAGTTAGATGACATAACCTGTTCATTTTCATACATGTCACTGAAGTGACCAAGATGTTCTCTGAATCGGTGGAACATGACATGGTGAAGTTGAAGTTGGTGGCCTTGAGGCTTTTTAATTATGGAGGCAAACAGGCAGCACAGTGTTGGACTCATTACACGTTGGGGACAGTGGCCCTCTGACCCCTGCAGCCTGCCAGCAGGCCTCGAGGGAGGCCACCATGTGAAATACCACACACACACACACACACACACACACTGATGGAAGGGCTTGTTGGCCCACTAAAGCCTGTCAATAAACAAACATGCACACAGTGGTGATCAATGAAAGGCCAGCCTGCATCAGTGATAATGACACAAAATCCAATAAAACGTGCACGGATGAATTTAGTCTCACTGTGGATCTGTACAGTGTGTGACTTTTTCATGTTTAACTGGAACTGTAATTTCCCCAGTTAGTCTCCCCAGTGTAGGCGTACAGTATATTATTGAGTACATACTCTGATATTTCTTTGTCGGCCTCCTGTATGCCCTCAGCCAGCAGCAGATGATTAACACATGCATGTAATATGTTTCCTGTACATCCCCCTCATATGAGTCGCAGTAATGATACGGGGCTTTTCAAAGCATTTGATTCACTAAATGAGTACAGATGTTCCCTGTGGTTTTTTTCCTGCTATTCCTCATATTTTTTTTTTAACCTGAGTTCTACATTCCTTTGAGGAGGACCCTTTGTGACCTTTGGGTGTCATTGACGCAACCAACCAGGAAAGGGTCAGTAGCAGAGGTGCGAACTCTGAATCCGGCTGCTGTATTTGTTTTCACACCATAGATTCCCTGGCTTTTTTTTTCTTTTTCTTTTTTGCCACACATGGTGATGTTGGGAAAACTGCTCTGCCACGATCTGTCGTCACCAAATGGTCACAACTCATTCATCCAACAACATGAACTTTTCAGATAACGATTGATGTGTGACGACTGTAATGTTTCCCCCGCTCTGGCAGGTCTCCACCCCCCCCCTGAAACTATACAATGTGAAACAATATTTTGTGCTGTTGGTGTAAGTGATAAGAACATAGACAAACAACAGAATCAGTTGGTCCAAGGCTTCGTGTTGAGGGATAGTAGCTAAGTACCATTATTCAAGAGCAAATTTAAACTTAACTTTTAGTCTTTTTTTAAAACTCAAAATCGTGCCAGCTGCTTGCAATCACTCGAAATGGCAAATGCAAAACATTGAACATGGAGCACCATCAGGGCGTCTGTCTTAGAGCCTGACAGACACTTAACTTTTGAGGCACATTTGAGAGTTGAAAAAAATATGGTAACAAAATATCACCTGATATCCGTTTTTTAACATAAATAAGTAAAACAATTTGTGACAAGGATCTCTTACATTTGGTAAAAGCAAGGGTTTGACATGTTGGAAAATAACGTTTGTTTGCTTTCTTTCTGAAAGTTAGAAGAGAAGATCAACGCCGCTCTCATGTCTGTACTGTAAATATGAAGCTACAGCCAAGAGAGTTAGCTTAGCCTAGCACAAAGACTGGAAGCGGTAGGAAACGGGTAGCTTGGTTCTGTCCAAAGGTAACAAAATCCGTCTGCGGACACCTCTAAAAAAATACTTTAGGACGTCTAAAGCTCACTGATTAAACCTTCATATCTCTATCTATTTCCAGCCTTTGTACTAAGCTAACCAGCTGCTAACTCTAACTTCATATTCATCGTACAGATATAAGAGTGGTATCTATCTTCTCATCACCTTTCAGCAAGAAAGAGTATTTTCCAAAATGTCACTCTTCCTTTAAAGACTTGTGACCAGGGTACATACAAAGCTGGACTTGCCACTGCTCTCTGGTGGATAAACTATGTAAGGGTGATACTGTTATTAAATGATATTAAACATATCTTCGGTATTCCAGTATTGCAATATTGTTTCTGTTGGCCGACATATACAATGATGCACATGTGTCAGTCTGGCTGCAGTGTCTATGTATGCTCTCATCGCTTGACAGGTAAACTGGCCGTTTTAAAACCCTAACCCTAACCTGTAATATGCCAAGTATCAAAGGAAGACGGAGGGAATGTGCGTGTGTGAGTGGATGAAAGGGAGAAGAAAAGAAAAAAAGTTTGTGTATGAGCACAGAAGAGATAGAAACTGAAAGAGAGAGGCAACAAAGAGGGCAAATTGGGACTGCCAGCTCCAGCAGATGCAGGAAGCAGAGAGCCTCGGAGAGTATGGATATTTGTCGAAGCATGAAAATGTTTTCTTGGCTGAGGAGGAAGTGTAGCCGTGTTTTGCTTGGATTCAGGCTGAGCATGGATGGCGAAAATAGGAACGTAATTGAAAGTCAGTAGGTGAGCCTAAAAAATGTGGCCTTATCTTGTATGTTTGTTCACCTGGTTAGCGGGGTTAGTGAGTGAAGGACATGAGAGGAGAGGGAGAGAGAAGGGAGGGGGAGGCCCGAGATGAAACACAAAGTCCGTCGCTGATTCTACTCAAGACAAACTATAGCAGAGTAAACACTTCTGAGTTAAAGTCATCAGAAGTAGAGATTAATGGGTGTGTGTGTGTGTGTGTGTGGGCCCAACAGCTGTTTCAGCCTTCTTAAGTCAGTCAAGACACTCAAAGAGAAGCAAGAAGAAGAAGAGATGAAAGGGAAAGAAGAAGAAGAAGAAACAAAACAGGGACAGAAAAAGAGAGGAAAAAAGAGGGAAAGAGAAGGAGCAGAGGAGGAATAAACAAAGAGAGGAAAAGACTCAGAATGAGTGTAAAGACAAAAGAAGGAGGGACAATTAAAGAGAGGAAAATAAACAATGCAAGAATGGAAAGGAAATGAGAGGGAAAGAATTGAGATGCAGAAAGAGAAAGAAAAAGTGAGGATAGAGGAGGAGAGCGAATGAAAGAAAAGAATAAAGATGGTTCAGACCGAAACGTGGTTTCAATCAGCGCTGAGGTCGAGAAGAAGGATGTTTGATGGTCGTAATTGAGAGAAAGAAACTCCACCGACCGATGCTCTGCTCAGGAATGTGTTCGCGCGCACACACACACACACACACACACACACACACACACACACACACACACACACACGGCTCCTATTAGACTGTGGTTACTCTGGTTTATATCCAGCAAAGCCACCTCAAGCAAATACTGTACATAGTGACATGGAAATATTTTATTGAGCCTGTCTGTGATGTATGAATGCACCGAAATCCCCTGAATGGTGACTTGCCCAAAGAAAGCAGCTCAAAGCTGCTGCAGAAAGTCGAACTGAGCAGAAGTTTTAATGCAAAAATGCTCTGATTTGATCACAAACTGGGGCTGTGACGGGAAAGAGTTTTTCCACCAACACTGATTGAGTCTGGCCTACTGATGCGTCTGGAGATTTCTGTTCAGATTTGTCTGAACAGCATTGAAACAGCTTACAATCATTATCTGACACAGTGCTTCAGACTACTAGTGGCTTTGTGTGGCGCTATGAGTTAAATGCTAATGCCAGCCTGCTAAAATGCTCACAATGACAATGCTAACATGCTGATGTTTAGCAGGTGTAAAGTTTACTTAGTTTAATGTGATAGCGTGATAACATTTGATAATTATCACTAAATAGCTGAGGCTGATGGGAATGTCATTAGTGTTGCAGGTGCTGATGATGGTGCTAGAGGAAAAGCTGAGGGATCAGCAAAATGATTACAACTCATCCTGAGTGGAAAGTTAACGTGTGTACCAGATTTCCTGGCAATGCATCCAGCAGTTGTCGAGACATTTCAGGATAAATGTTGGCATGGTGGTTATCAGTATTATCAAAGATGACCAATCGGATTATAGGTGTTCCTAAACTGCATATTTCTTCCTCAGCCTGTATTTTTCTTCCTTCTATCATTCTGCCCTCCTCCCCTCACATCTCGTTCCCCCTCGTTTCCTCTCCTCATCTGACCTTTTCTCTTCGCGTCCTTTCTGTCAGCGTCCTCTCCTGTCCGATTTGCCGGCCTCCCCCTTCACTCCTTTTTGTGGAAATTGAACTTTTTTTTCTCCGTCCCCTGCTTCCTTCCATCACTTCTCACCCTGCCTCGCTTCAGTTATGAATTGACTCCCTCCCTCCCTCCCTCAAACTCATTTTGTATTTTATTTCCTTCTCTGACAGAAATCAGAACCTGTGGAGGAGCCCACCAGGGTGGGAGCAGCCAGGCCTTGGCAGAAAAGAGGCACCCTGCGGGGGATAACGGAGGAGATGAACGATTAGAGGATAATCCAGGGTACGTCCAAGTACCTCCTGTCGAGAGGTTCCCCATTCTTTTCTGACATCCAAGACACAGGCAGGCAGGCTGCTTCTGGGATTATAGCATCAATCACTAATCATTTTAAAGACTCAAAATACGAGTTTTTTCGTCCTTGTGGTGCTTTTGAGGCCATTTTTTCTGACGCCCGAGGGTGCCGGCTGCTGTTATTTGTGTAACTCAGCAAACAGAGGAGCAAGTGCAAAGAAGGATCACAGAGAGGAGGGAAGGAGACTTCAGTAGGATGGAAGCATATGTGCAGATAAAATGAGCTTTGCCCGGAGGGTCCAGATACATTAGAGGAGTCGGAGGGAGCGACCCCCTTTGAGCTGTGGTCAAAGGTCTTTAACGGGATTACAGGCAAAGACAAAACACCAGAGCTTTCTGTAAGCACACAGCCAGAGTAATTAACGGCCCCATGTGTATTCCCGTAATACCGTAGGATATCAATTAGACTGAGATTTTTCTTGTTCAACCTTGGTGGAGCAAGGGAAACGTTTTCCCTTATTGGGATAGTGCCATTGTGTCTGTGACTGCTGTCACTGGGTCGTTGTAATCAGAGACGTGGCCTGTCGCTTCGGCTGGTTCATGGGAACGTGCACAAGGTCCCTGCAGGCTCACGCCGTATTAGATCCGACATCACACCTCGGCATACTGGTCCCTGGCGTCCCTTTCTGAGCCTTGATATGGCTCTGCTCAGTGTTGGTATGTGGCGTGTTTCCTCCCTCTCCGCTCCCAAATGCCCCTCTTAAAACGCCAGCCAGGGGAAGTGGAGCGGAGGGCCTGGGACTGCGGTCAGTAGCAAATTAGAAGGGCTGCCTTGGACCTGACGCAATCCCCATCTCTCGAACCATAGCAGGTCATTAATGAAGCCAGACGGGGCTGAGCATGCGTGGGAGGCCCGCCGACATTTAGCTGCTGCAGTGGAAAGCTTTTAAAGAGAACCAGAGGTCCTTGTCAGGGCTGCCTTGTGCTATCAAAATATTTTAGAAGTGGATATCCATTACTCTGCTGGCAAAGAACAACACACGAGAAAAGGCCAAGTTTTTGTCTGCCTTCATTACAGACTTAGACTTATGGAGGTATGGAGCTCCAAAACCGACAAAAGGCAGTAAAAGTCTGTCAGTCAAGAAAAAATATAACTGAATACATCAATTGATAATACGATTAGTCCAATAATTAAAATGGAGAGAAACTGCAACTAATGCTGCAGCTAATGAAAGATAATATTGTTAGTATATCCGATGTTAGTTAGCCTACTTTGTTAGCGTTAGCTTGCCGGCCAAAATGTTCGCTTCAGCTAGCTGAAAAGGCTGGTGCACATTGTTTATTTATTGTTTATTTATGTGATCCTAAACACACACAGACAATAAAGTAGCTGAGGAAAATAGGAGACCTAAAAAGTTGAAAAATAAAGTCTGAAAGATAATACAATTAATGAAGTTTTCATTTATTTCATCAACATATTGCAGGCGAAAGAGAAAAATACTTACAAATAATAAGCTTTTCACTTTTTTTTACCAACTGATTGGAAAAAGCAAAGTACAAAGCTTTATATTACTTTTCACACTCCATTTTCCATTAAGTATAATTCATTAATGTATTACATTTTTGAGTCATCTGAAAATCTTTTGCTGCCTTTCGACTGTGTCGGGGCTCCATACACAAGTGGTACAGCAGTGCTCTTCTTATCATTATCTCTTCCTATCTCGCTGAGCATACTTTGCCTGTTTATAAACAAATTTAAGCCTGTTGAAGGAGGGCTGCTGCTCAGTTTTAAAAGCATGATCAGTCTTTTCAGTGAAATGCAGAATGAACTTTGTGTAACCTTCACGCCAGACAAAGCAGGACAAAATGGAAGCCGGAATTCCCTGAAAGTCCACCCATTTTATGGATAAGAAGCAGACTTTGGTTTGTTGCACAGAGGAGTGACTGTGGTCTAAATTTAGATGGTTCCAGACCAGCGGACCTTTGGAACGCGGAACCCTAAAAACCTGCGGAAAGACATATCTATCCAAAAAGCAGTGAGGTTACTTTACAACTACATACAGCGTTCAGAATAGGAAGGCACAGTGGTCTCTCGCTGAATCTCAACTTCCACAGAATAAACTGCAACTGTCGTCCATTTCTCACAACATCCCTCAAAATCAAATACACCCCTGCCTACATTTTAAAGATAGATGTTTTTTCCCTGTTTTCACTCTCAATAGATGGTTCCATGGTGCGACCGCAGAGCTGTTTGCAGCTGGATGCGGACCTATTTCTGAGCTGATGTCGACAAAGCCAAAGCCCAAGGCAAGCGGGGGAAACCAGGCGACCTGACCACACTCCAACAGGCCCGGGTGCTTCCAGGAACACAACTGCACAGTGTTCTCCTCAATTTATGTCCGTTTAATTCAGCCAGCTATGCATAACGACGAGCTACAAAGAGTGGGACAGAGTTTGGCGTGCACATGATAAACAGAGATAATATTCCAGTGAACTATTTGGCGCTGCAGGCCTGGAGTTTAACTTTTCAGCCTTAGAAATTACACGCTTTCAAGATCTTGGAGTGACCTTTCAGAGCAGTTTTTTAGGTCCATACTTTGGACTGCTGAATCTAAGAGGAGACTCAGTGGGATCAAAGGCAATTCAGGACATTTTTCTGGTTGATTTTCAAGAAATATTGAGCCATACAACTCTTGTGACCATGAATCTTCAGGAAAAGCTGTCAGGCCTGAAAGGTCTGGTCTCACACTCCCATAGCAAGCGCCGCTTTAAAGGCGACCTCACATTGGACATGATCAGCCCTCCCCTGGGCGACTTCCGCCACACCATGCATGTGGGCCGCGGCGGCGATGTGTTCGGGGACACCTCCTTCCTCAGCAACCACGGCGGGACAGCCAACGGGAACAACGGGGAAACGGATTCTGTCTCCACCCCTGACAACAAGATCGGAGCGTTCTTCTCCAGGACGCTCCGTCAAATCAGGAGGGGCTCTGACAACCGACCCAGAGCAGAATCCAAGGACCTGTCGCCGCCACCTCCCACCATTTCTCCCATCATCAAGAACGCCGTCTCCCTCCCCAGGCTGGATGTGGATATGCCTAATGGGAGTCCCACCACCAAACAGCTCTTCCCCAGTTCTCAAAGCACGCCGGAGGAGATGAAAAGCTCTTATGGTGAGTATGGTGATATTATTTTCTGAGAGCTGCTATGATACAATAATATTTTGAACAGTGTGTGTGTGTGTGTGTGTGTGTGTGTGTGTGTGTGTGTGTGAGTGAAAAGGGTCACTCATAGTGACAAACCCACAGAACTATTACCAGCTTTCCCTCAGTTCTAGAGAGACTTTTAGCGTCTTTAAACTAATCGTTTTGGTTTTCTAGCCTTAACTATACTGTTTGGGTTCACTCTCATTTCTAGATGCAGCAGGCAGTTGTTTTCAGCAAAGAAGCTCAGATAAACCCACTGTGTGCTACCTGCCCAGCACTAAATGACAGGCAAAGTTAATGACCAGACTACCAACCCATCTGTTACAAGTTACCCAAGATGCATTGTGTATTTTCGCTGGAAAAGTTCTCGACATGATGTCAAGTCATCTATTATAGCCCAGTCATTCAAGGATTAAGAAAAGTACCACCACCAAATCCCATAATGGTCCCTAAGATTACTGGTAGATGCTTCCCCTAAATTAAATGGCACTGTTGCTAAACAAAATGGGCAAAGGTCAAATTAGTTAACCAGTGTTAACTGGAAACTGCAGAGAAGTGGCAACCATCTGTAGAGGTCCAGGGAAACTCGTCCATCAGTTCTACCCAGTAATCGAGGCAGATTTGCTCCAGATGTCCTTATGAATCACCTTGGCTCATTATCAGCGGCGCTCGCACTGATAACACACAGAAATCCAGACAGAGCTGGCAGCAAGCTGTCTGAGAGGCTGTTTGTGTGACCCACATTAACACCACACTCATGGCTCATACTGTCTGACCTCCCCTGTGTCTGTGTGTGTGTGTGTGTGTGTGTGTGTGTGTGTGTGTGTGTCTGAAGGTGGTTAGGTGAATGTAAATGCAACACAGAGGAAAGTTCTTCTCCACACGGCAGTCAAAGAAACAGTTTGACATTTTAGGAAATACGCACGTCTTGATGAGAAGATTTGATACCGCTCAGCCAGGAGACGGCTAGCTTAGCTTAGCATAGCTCTGTACCCCGTCAAACCACAACTTGTCATTTTTACACTTCGGTTTTTGTAGAGAGAGAATCAATACATAACCTCTTAATTGCTGGACTTTAGGGGTGCTGGTAGCCAAATGTAGTTAACTTTGGACAGAGCCAAGCTAGCTGTTCCCCCCTGCTTCCAGTCTTTATGCTAAGCTAAGCTAACCGCATTCTGGCTCCAGCTTCACATCCAACATACTGACATGTGAGTGGTTTTGATCTTCTCATCTCACACTCGATAAGAAACCGAATGAGAGTATTTACCAAAATGTCAAACTATTCTTTTAAATTATCTGAAAGTGATCAAAATATATGATCCTTGAAATATGATTACATTTTGGATGATCTAGTAAGTGTAAGAGAGAACATTTTAAGTACCCAATTCTATCTGTTGTGCTGTTTTTTATCGAACATCTTCACAGTCTCTGTGATCAGAAATCACACTGTAACACACAGTTTACTTTTGTAGTGATAGCTGAAGCTACTTTACTCCACAGTAAGTATCCATTATGACACGAGTGGGAGAGTCTGCATGTTTTTATCCAACCAAATCCTCCATAAGTTGGTTTCACTGATTGCTTCTTTCTTACTCTCTGGTTAAAGTGTGTTAGTCTGTGAAATCAGACGCTGTTTTCTTTGTTTGGAATGAAAAACCTCCTGGCTCTTGGCCCTATACGGCTGGCATTGAGAGATGCCGTGGTAATTCTACCCGTTTGGGTCATGAAGGCAACGGCGTGTGAGTGTGTGACTTGTTAAGTGATCTGACAGGGTCGGGCAGATGATTCACTGTTCACAGAGCAGAACAACTCAGCACTTAACAGGCTGCAGTCATTATCACACAGCATGTTCTCAGATGGGTTTACACTGCCCCCTTATGGAATTGTATTATAGTGTTTGAGACATAAGTTATATATATCCGTACACACTTAAAGGAAAAGTTAGATAGTCAGATGAGAAGATCAATACCACCTTCACGTCATGTTTTTGTATAATTAAACAAGCAAGATATAACATGTTAGTTATTGAACCGTAGATGTACCGGTAGACGTTTCTTTACCTTTGGACAGAACCCGGCTAGCTGCTTCCTGTCTTGATGCTAAGCTAAGTGTCACGTGGCGGTTGCTTCATACTTAACGGTCAGATACGAAAGTGGTAATGAGCTTCTCATCCTCAACTTTCACCAAGAAGGCAAACAAGCGTATTTCCCAAAATGTCGATCTACACCTACAAAGTCAAAAGACACAGTCGAAAAAGTACAAGACAAACCACTCAGACAAGATTCCTCCTAGTGAATTTCATGTATTGATATCTGTGTCTTCTCCTCAGGTGTGGAGTCTGGTTTCGTCACTCTGCCTCGTCTCTCCCGCTCTGAGCGTCAGCAGCCTTCCATCTCCCTCCCCACCTCCTGCTCCCCCAACATCCACCGCGGCTCTCTGACCGACCCTACTGACGCCATCTTGTCCACCTGCTCCGCCTCCATTGTGACCTCTGATCCCAAACCCACCACCACGGCCTACTCCGACTCCCTTCCCTCCCTCACCTCCCTGGACACCTTCACCTTTGACCTCGGCCCCTCCCTCATGAGCGAGGTGTTCGGCCTGATTGACGGCCACCCAGAAGATCATGGCCACGCCTGGGAGGGGGAGGAGGCTGGGTCAGCGTGCGGGCTGACCAATGAGGGATCAGAGATGGACTCTGCTACTATCTCGTACGTGGATTCCCTGCTGAGGGAGGACTGCGGGGGCAGGAAGAGCCCGCACGGGGCCGAATGGGAAGAGGAGGAGGGGAGCGCGATGGAGGTGAACGGAGTTGGGCTTTCTGTCAAAGTACCTGATGTGGTGATGGGGTCTCCTGAGCGAGTGAGGCTGGGGATGGGGATGGAGAGTGAGCGGTTCCAGAGTGCTACAGATGTGCTCGCGCGCCACTATGGCGTTGGCCTCTTAAAGGGACAGAGCAGGATGGAGGTTGCAGATTCGGAGATGATGATCATCAGCCAGCCCACGAAGAATATGTCCTACAGTTACATGGACGACGAGGATGAAATCAAAGTCTGAGCTGAGCAAATGTTTTGATCATTTTTCTGTTCAGTTCCAATCAAGTCAATCTTCCAAAATCTTTTTATGGTCAACGAGGCTGGCTCTTTTGACAGGATTCCCACTAAAACTACAAAGTGAATCCAGTACCCTTAATATTGGATCCTTTACTTTTTATGCAATCGTGCTTCAAGGATGTACAGTTTTGATGCAGAACCTTTGCTGAATGTATCTAAGAAGGAGTGAAAGACGTGATGCTGCATGTTTCCAAGCTCAGCACACGAGGGGAGAGCGCTTTATTCAAAAAGCCACGACTTAAAAAGGACTGAAACAAAGAAGAGGTGTGGAAAGGGAGAATGTGGTTGATCGTCTCAAAAGGAACCACCAACATGACTCAATGTAGAAGTTACTAAGCCTGTCATTGACTTTATACTTTACACACTTCCTCACACACACTCGGTGAGAGTCCCGGTCACTAATGCGAGCGCAGAGAGGAAGTGGAGATTGGAAAAATAGATGTAATCTTTCTACAACCTTCTGGCTTCACTGCAATCTCTTGTCAACTTTTCACTCAGGAAAACACTACCAGGAACCAAAAAGGGAAGGGAAATAAGAGATCTGGAATCTCAGGCCTCATTAGACAAATCAGAGAAATACAAACATCTCAGTTATTAAACTACATGGATTGAGGGAATATGACAAGTATTACCGGTATTTGCTTGTTGCAACTAAAGCCTGAACCATTTAACTGCTCATTTTATGCTGCAGACCTTCTATATAGATACTCCGTGCACCTTTTATGATTATGAAGTCCGACTCCTGTATTGCTTTTTATAGAAGAATTGTCATTTATATGTTCTTTTATACAACTGACCTCCTATAAATATGTACTTACAGTATGAGCACCTGCAGTACATATTGCAATTCACATCCATATGCTGCAGTCAATACCAATGATATACTATGATGATATAAATTGACAATAAAGAAGTTTTTAGTAGAAATGCATTTATTTACATAGTTTTTCTGGTTTAATATTTAAGGTTGGTTTAAAGGGATATTCCACCCAAAATCCTCAAAGGTAGACCTGAAGGGTGGTTGGAACATGTTTATTATTTCCACAGCTGCTGTCCTCCGTGAAAAGCAGACTCGGGGTATCATTTAACAACTGGAAAATTGAACCTCAGTTCAGCCTCAAGGTTCATAAAATCATTTTTCCCATACTTAATTGTAGATTTATGGAATAATCCACCCGAAAAAACACCACAAACAGCAACTGGCAAACCTGTTTTGGATGGCATTCATTTATTGAGAAGCTGACCAGAAAGACTCGCTTTCTGGCGCTTACTTTGCATTCTGGGAAACACAGGACATCAGTAACTAAAGAATAAATAAATGATACTGGTTACAGAAATGGTAGAGCAACAAAAGTTAACACAACTCACAGCACAGATTGACTATATTGAACAATGCAAACGTATCTAGGGGTCGATTATTTCCATAAAATGTGTATCACTGCTGGTTGTGGTTGGGTGTGGTCAGAAGTTGTTGCATCTGTAACCACACCCGACAGTGACATCATGGGGTCTTGTACATGTACACCTGTACATCACTGCAACAAGTTAATCCACTGGAGATCAGCCAAGACGAGATTTTCAGGGGGTGTTAAGTTACTGCAACAAGAAAATTCACATGATTAATGAATGGCACAGTCATTTTTCTCACTGTGCTATAGAAGGAACCGCTTTTGCCTGTGATGGGGGAGGAAGCGGTGGAGGGCAGTTTGGGGCTTTGAGTGCAGGCTTTTTCAGCGGAGGCTTCTTGAGGCTGCCCGGCTGAGCTCGGGGCGCGGGTGTCGGCTGGGTCCTTGTGTCCGCAGCCGCTGGGGCTGTGGTGGGGGGCGAAGGGGCCTGGATCTTGGGAGGCGCTGGGGGTCTGGGTTTAGAGAACTGAACTGTCGGCTGCTCGTAAGCTTGGTTGGCTTTGGTCGGGTTGAAAGATCTTTTCGCTGTAGGGTGAGAAAAGGAAAACAGCAGGATTATAAGGAAGAGAGAACAGCCAGTTTAAGAAAAGGTGGCCAATGTTGGCTAATGTCAGTGAGCTTTTAAAAGACATTGCTGTGTGAAACTGACAACATTTCCTGTCTCTGTGACTCTTCTTTACATTTTAGCATTGCATCATCTTATTATGATTATCCCGTAATTGTCACAAAGCCACAGTGGCAGCTGTTTAACAAAAGTTACATCATTTTACTTTAAACTGAAGTTTTAAAGACAAATGTGATGAGACAGTATTAGATGCAGCTTATTTGACATAAAACACATAAAACCAATGAAAAAAAAGGAAAATGTACAATTTGTGACATTTGGTACCATAATCTTTATAGTATATCTACATGCTTTTGATGTTTTCAGTGGAACTCAGAACTTCAGTTTGTTTGAACCAGCCAATCTGATTTTGTCACTCTGGATTTTGGATAGAGATTAAAGATGGTTATCATAGTTTAGACTATGCTGCTTTTAAGTTCAAGGAAGGAAGTCTAACATTTGTTTGACTGGCTGCTGACAAAGAGGGCTGCATTTAAATTCTCTTGTTAGAAAGCCAATCCTGGAAGACAGTCTACACTTAAATGAGGAGAATCGTTTTGTTGCTGGAGGTATATGCTCTACCAAGTGCTTTGAACTTTACAATCATAAACTACCTCAGTGGGGTGTGATGGTAAAATCAGTGAAACATTATGCTTAACACTATGTCAGATAACAGTAAAAGTAAGAATGTCATGGGAATCAGTTTTGCCGTCAGACAAACATATCAGGAAGAGAGGACTTACAAGGGAAAGTATTTCAGCCTCTACCCGCGAGTGAGGCAGTTACAACAATGTGAGAGATGACGCATGATTGATATTTTGGTTTAGTGGTGTGAGACTTCCTGTTTCCTGTGCACTTCCTGGTTGTTACAACAAGAGCAGTAGATTTATTATTCTCTTTCCCTAACGCTCCACCACTTTGACTTTGTGAGGGGAAAAGGGTCAAAGCAAAGACTCCGTTCAGGACGTTACACAATAGAAAGAAAACATGTAAATAATGAGACGTGCTCATGCCGTCAGCCCAAAGGCAACACTGAATGAAGCGGCTGCTGCCTCTGTTGGAAAAGGGGCACTACACCAATTACACACATGGCGTATTCTAGTCACTACTCAACCTGTGAAAACAGTTGAATAATGTCGTCTGTGGCTCTGAAAGGAGCTTTCTAAAATCAGAGAAAGTTGGAGAAAATCTCGGCTTGGACTTGAGACTTCAAACTTTTAACAGAAAGCCTGTGCTGTTAACGTTAACAAAGACGTTAATTTGACGGATGTGGGCATTTTAACAGGCAGGAAGGGGGTAACAAAAGACACTATTGATTCGCATTATGGGAAATGTAGGCTCCATGACCCATACAAGGAACTAAAAGTTGGGATATATAAGCCTCTGCTGCTTCAATTTCAAATTCAAAAAATCTCTTGTGAGTACCCTAAATGAACGAAAGTGTAATGCTAACCTGCCTTGTCTTACTGAACAAGCCAACATATAGGTTTGACCTACGTTTAAACGGTGAGGTCATCTTCACGAATGCTCTGGGAGAGTCTGGAGGTGCCTCCAAAATTGGCTCCAGCGGGCCTTGATCCGAGCTCTGCTTCTGGGTGGGACTCCTGATCTGGCCTGTGTTTGATGCTGCTCCCGTTGCTTCAGGAAGTGGTGGGGCTGGGCTCTGGTTTGCTGTCGAGCTACAGGCAGCCGAAGTGTTGGAGGCCACGAGGCTGGGATCGAGGGAGGACGAGCTGCTGGGTGTTTTTTGTTGGGTGGGTGCCTCCGTCTCGGCTACGGGGCTGGCCCATGTGGAGGTGCCGCTGCGACTCACAGAGCCAGATTTCACCAGGAAGAAGCCACCGCTGTCCTGAGAGGCTGTGCTGATGGAAAGAAATAGAGAAATGTTAATGTTTTTCGTAAAAATATTGGCATGACCTCATTACCTCTTGCTGCCATCTGGAGCCAATAATGCGCAAAGCTAGAGCAGCTTGTCATGATGTCATAACCTAAGGCACTGAGTGTGTTATGATCGTGCTGTCATCACAATGATGGTTTGAGGCGGCACTGTGAAATGCAATTAGTGAATTCTGCCCTCACAGAGCGGTACCTGTTTGTCTTTGAGATAGGGAGGTGATGAGAGGAGCAGGAGGAGGCTGTGGATGAAGAGGAGACTGTTCTGCCCAGTTTCTCCTTCTCTGAGATCAGGGACTGGGCAACAGGAGCTGGCAGGGTCGCATCCGGGACCTCTGGAAGGTCTGGGATCTCAAAGGGTACAGCTGACCCAAACAAAACAAAGTAAAACATTCAATTTATCAACTTTGCTACATCAGCATTTCATTTAAAGAATAATTCTAGGTTATTACATCTTGGTTCTTATGTGTTTCCCATTAGTGATAATGTCATTGTACAACCAATTTTATTGCTGGGATCTGACATCGCTAACAATAAGTCCAATTGGGAAATAAATAGTATCAGTCAAACGACCAGACAGATTTTAAACAAACCCACATGTAAGCTAAGTTTATTTGGAAAAGTAAAACAACCCAGGCTGTCTGTTGTAAACATTTATCACAGTTTACAGACTGACTTCCTGGTTCAACTTTGACCTGCTGTACTTGCAGTAGTCGTTTCCTGTGCAGTGGGTGCAATGGGTGAGGCGACTTTCAGTTTTACCTCTAAATAAAGCTGCTCAGATGAGCAGTTCCCAGACTGGGTGCAGCGGCACCCTGGGGTGGCTTAACGACGGGCCAATGGTGCCGCAAGCTTTGTTCATTGTCTTTTTCTTTATTGTACATTGTAATACCATTTCACTACATTAAAAAATGAGGCGAGATTTAGATTAAATACATTTTATGTTTATGTCTGTTTTTTGACATAAAAAATAGAAGAAAATCAAAATCACCACATTAAAAAAAAAAACTGTTTAATATGCAATTATGCCACAACGAATGCCATGACAGTTGCCTGTTGTCATTTTAATATTTGGTAATATAAATAATAAATTAATTTTGTGCTTAAACAAGGTATTACAAAAAAATATTATTTACTAACTAATACATACTCAACACACAGACAGCAGGAGAAACAGAGGTGTCAATAGGGGCCCACTGCTCATTTTTGCCCCGAGGCCCCCTTAAAGATTAATCTGGCCCAGATGTTTACAAATTATGTGATCTGATTCATTGTAGTGATGCTGTCGTATTCTTGGATCTCAGCGATGAATTTGAAAAGTACAATTTTATCACAACTGATAGAAATGATAAAATGATAAAACTACAAGTTCAAGCTGCAGTAAACCGGAATCAGCCTTTAAAGACTGAACGCTGATGTCACATTAAGGGGGTACAGCAGCGTTTGGTGTTAGCGTACCTTCGGGGAAGAGGCTGGAGCTGTACTGAATAAGAGGCTCAATGACTGTCACCACTTGGACTGAAGAAGCTGACGCCATGTCAAACAGAGCAGCTTCCCTGAAGAAGCAGAGAAGAACAACATGAGGGACGGACAAGGGCTCAGACTGCAGACTCTTCACAGTTCTCATAGACAAATTCAACCAGAGTGTTACTAAAGTAAAAAGTAAAGTTGCAGTTGTTTACTTTGCTAGAAAACCCCCCCATTGACGTTTAACCACTGAGACCATTTCTGAAATCTCTTCCTGCAATTAATGCACAAAACAAACAAAAAAATCCTCACTGCAAAGAAAGTGTTACCCTAGGAAACCATCTTTCACAGTTTCCCTTTTAACAGGATGTTGCGGTTCAGTTTCACGTGACCAGCGGGTCTGGTTGATGAAATGTGTCACCAATGTTCGTCCCTTCGTATTAGGACACAACAGATGATGAAAGAGGAAGAGCGGGCAGGACGGGGAGTGTGTGAATGGAGCATGGTAACAGCACACACTGGGTGAAGGCACTACGCACCCTTCAGCCCGTGGCCAGAGCAGGTTGGGCCCCAGGACGATGGCAATGTTACTGGGCGTCATCTTGTTTACGGCCTGCTGCTCGGACAACAGGGACAAGAACTGGACCAGGTACCTGACAGGGAGAGAGAGGAAAAAACAAGTAGACTAGGGATAAAAGGAGGAAGTCAAAGAGGAGTGTAAAGGTGGCTAAAAATTACTTGAAAAGGTTGTAGCCCAGTGGTCTAACAGTAAACCCTCAATGGCATATTAACGCTATCAGGTGGGAACTGAGATATCCAAATGTGACGATATTCACGTTTTAACCTTTTTCAAAACCCCTTTGGATAAACCAAACACAAGCGTGCAGCCATGCCAGCACCTCTCTGAGGCTCAGCACAGTGGTGCTGTCATTAATGTCGGTATGCTACCATGCTCACAATGCTAACGTCCTGATGTTTGGCAGGCGTAATGTTTGCCGTGTTCACCATCTTAGTTTAGTGTGTTAGCATGGTAACAAGCGCTAATTATAGGAGCACTACGCACAAATGTCGACCTCATGGTGGCACTACAGGGAAAGTCGGGGGATCACCAAAGTCCGTAGGCCTCATTCTCTGGGGGACCATGAATGTGTGGACAGTAAGTGCTGACCCTTTTGAGATAATATTTAATACAAAACAGTAGCGACTTGTACATTTTCGACTGCCAGGGACAGAAAATTGGGAACGTAAGGAGACGTTTGATCATGTGCTTCTGTACAACAATGAGCACGCACCTGAGGTTGTTGTAGTTTTCAGGCGGCAGTCTCTTCAGCAGTACTCTGAACTGCTCCTGCTTCTCTGTCTGGTCTTTTTCCCTGCGAAGACAAGAGATCAAACTCAAAGAAACAGACTTGAGACCACAGTGAAAAATAAGAAATGTATAGTGTAGATATTATACCCACCCTGCTGCTTTAAACCAGTCATTGTAGAGTTCAAAGGTCATTAGAGGTTCAGGAAGCTCTCGCAGGTAACTCTTAAAAGCTCCTGTCACGACACATTCAGAGATAAATCATCACAATGAAACAAGCTGAGGTAATGTGTTAACTTAATTACTGCTCATTTTTGTGTTGTTACATAATATAATAGTAACGTTAGATATTGGCTGTTTTCTCTTGCTTTATTCAGCCCGTGAAAGCTTTCATATTACTGTTCTACACATTCTGTATTTGACATTACTGGAAGCTGCAACAGGGGCTGTGTTTGGAGCAAACAGAAGAGGAACTAGAGAGTTAGAATTAGCCGCCAAAGTCACGTCGGCCGAAGAGACGAGGAAGAGAGCCCACAACAGAAACTCCACTAAAGTGAGACCTAAGGAAAAAGAATTGGACACATAACTTACCGGCCACAGCATGAGGGTCCATGCTGAACTCGCTGTGGTCCACCGATTCTTGGTCCAAACAAGTCTTCAGCCTCTTCACCACTGAGGCCGCTGCTGCCAGACGAAACAGACCCTGAGGGACGAGGAGGAAGGGAAAAGGGGAGGAAAGATGGCGATAAAGAGCTGGGGATAGTGGGCTTTTAGTCATGGCCAGATGCAAAGACCAGAGCAGTGCTTGCAAAAGATTACATTTGCTGGACACAAATTATGACAGTGAACCCTGTAGTCTCATCCCGTCAGTCCTACCTCCTCTCTCATGCCCGTCCTCAGCAGCATGTGAATACACTCCTGGATGGGCGCGGCGATTTCTCTGTTGCTTTGAGACAGATGAGAGAGCAGAGGCTCCCCGTAGACCTTCTGGTTAGAGAGGCTGACCGGCGGCCCTGCAGAATCAGACAAGTACACAGAGGAAATAAGAACACATGGGGAAAGAAATCTAATGACGGTGCAGCAACTAAGTGCACAGACTGGTGCAAACTAACGTCACCTTTTTGACTGTAATTCTCTTTGAGCTCTCTGATGTTTTTGTCCAGGAACTCGTGTGAATTTTTGTGGTACTCTGCTTGCAGCTCGAGAAGCTGTGGTGGGAGAGACAAGAGGGGTACATTAATAATACAGCGGCCTTTTGGTAAGGAAATTACATTTTATCTTGTTTGCACACAGGAAAGAAAAGCTCAAGCCACCACAGCTGCAACTCACACGGATGAAGTAGTTAGCGTAGTCTTCTTCCTTAGTTGCAAAGTGATACAGATCTGCAGAGTACTGGTCCTACAGAGACAGAAAAACAGAGAGGGCAGAGGTCAAGGCAACATGTCTGATCCCACAGAGGTGGCACACTGCACCAGCGGTGGAAACACTAGTACCTTGATGCTCTCCAGCCTCCTCCAAGCTTCTTCCACTTCCTCCCTGAGCCCATCCTGCTTTGCCTGGGCACCAGTGCTGGCTTGGCTCCTGACACAGATATTAGTAAAACGTGAATTAGCTGCTATAAACTGTAGGACTGACTGAGGCTGCGTAACTCACCTGGTTCTTGCGTTGCTCCAGTCTGTTGTGAGCTTTGCAAACTGCTTCTTGTTCTTGAGAATCTCTGGTAAATCATCCTAAAAGGAAAAAAAAACCCATTAAAAGTAAAATGAATCGGTTCAAGAGCGAATATTTTGCTATTTTATTTCCATTCAGCTACAGCTAGTCGTCCTTGCATTTATTCGGGCAACATACAGGGACAGGAATGAACAAAGAGACGTCGACACATGTGCATGTTGTGCACTTTTAGATGAATACATACTGAGGATGGAAAAAATAACACAAACACCCGACAATACAATGCTGTACTGATGTTGAAAAATGAAGAGGAAAGGACAACGATGGGAGATTGAACGATAATGAAAGAGAGAGATTATCATTTCTTATTGGCTTTGTTTCTCCAATTTATGACAGTAAACATTTCAACAACAAGCGGTACGAGCCACTCTCACCTCGCTGAGCTTGTTGAGAGGCTCCAGAACGGCCTTCTCCACTTTCATCTCAAAGTCTGCCAGCATGCTGGCCAGCATCTTCTCCATGAAGCAGCACATCTCCAACACCCTCCTGCACACGCACGCACACACACACACACACACACACACATACACACACACACACCTCAAGGTTAACTCTTGTCTCGCAATGCATATATTTTCAGATGGATGTCAGAACTAAAAACTATAAAAACACATTTACATGTAAGATCTAGAGAAAGAAACCATTATACACAAACGCAGGAGGGGAGCTTGCAACAAGAACTAAATATCAACATGCAGCACGTAGCTGCTCTATCAGAGCCTCAAACTATAAATAAAAGACATGAATAGAATCAAAACTGTGGCCAGTGTGTAGGATCCTCTTTCTTTTTCATCCAGAACTGAAATCCACCGTTATATTGTCACGAGGTTTTCAAATGACAGCGGTCAACACGGCCATAAGTCAAGAGTTCAGGTCAAGAGCATGGAGGGAGGGGTAACTGCAGAGGGCCAAAGCTGTCACCTGATACAGGACTCTGCGTCAAAGTCTTTGAGGCTCTCTGCCATGCTGACGGACAGCAGCATCAGAGGCAGCTTTTTCTGCGGAGACAGAAGCAGATGCATCACATGTTGTTGTTTCTTTTGCGCCCCGCCCCCGTGGGTGAAATAGTTTCAGTACCATTCGTTTTTCAGCGTCCAGCCCTTGCTGACTCTGCATGCAGCCCTGCAGCTTCTTGTGAAGGACCTGAGCCGCCTTCTTGGCCGGCTCCACCCGTTGCTCCACCTTCGTTCAGTCGGAGACACACACACACATATACACATGCAGTAACGCTTAGAGCTGAAACAATGTGATCTGGTGCATGTGTTAGTGTCTGCTGTGTCATGAAACTCTGCTAAAGAGTTAATCACCACCTGTCTAATGTCATGAACTTGTTGTGGTGGTCAGTTATCTTTGTTTAATGTGCTTTTATGTTGTCTTGTGTTTTTATCAGGCAAAAAGTCAGTAATATCAAATGTGAGGTGTGCTATGAACCCAATAATAACAAAGAATAAAGTTTGAATGAAAATGTAACAAAACACAGACAAAGATATAAAGTAGTCAAAAGCAATTTATAGCAGACTTATGAACTGAAGGGATGAAACAATTTTCTTTTTTCTCACCAAAACCAGGTCCTCATGTAGGAGCTCAGTGGCATCTTGTGACCTGCAGACGTGCATGTTGTGTTGGTTAGTGAACATACAGGCGACTGTAACTCTAATATCCAAACTAATGCCAAAGAGAAGTGGTCCAACATTATTCAACTACAGTTTTGATATTCAAATATGCGTTTATCATAAATTAGAGCTGCAATTTACAGTCAGTTCATCTGAGGATCATTTGCTATTTAGTCTATATAAGTGCCAAAACTCCACCCTCCAGCTCCTCTAAATCTCCCTAATTAACACGTTAACTCTCATTTGTTTCATCGGAAACAAAATCAAAAGGTGTAAAAATGACAAGCTGTGGTGTTACGGGTCGCTATGTGTTGTGTTCTCGGCTGGCCGCAGTGACTTCTCCCTGTTCCCAGTCTCTCTGCTAAAGTAAGCTACGTGGGTGCTGGTGTGCTCGCTTCATGTTTAGTGTAAAGACATGTGAGCCGTGTGATCAACTCTCGGCAAGAAATTGAACAAGCATATTTCCCAAAATGTCAAACTATTATTCAGTTTTCTGTCAATCAGCTAAACTATTCATCTCTGTCATGTGAGGTTGTGCTGCTTTTGCTGTGTTTTAGATAGTTGTTGTTGTTTTTTTTGACTGTTCGACAAAACACACTAGAAGATGCCACCTTGGAACGGTAAGCTGTCCTCATAGAGGGTTTCTTAAGAAGACACAGAAGAGATGTTTTGGACAGAATGAGTGATCATTGCCTAATGATCATGTGTAAAATCAATTTAAAATGCAATATACAAAGAAATGAAGTGGAAAAAGTTCAAAAGTTGCAACTGCAAATGAACTCTTACAGAAGAACTATTTTCACACCAATTCAAGGAGGAATGGTGTCTATGTTATATTTTGAATGAAAAACAATAAAACTATTGTGCTGCGTTTGCGTGCCAGTGGGACAGTCTGACATACAGGATTTTACAAGACGTTTACAAGCTGCCTGCTGAGAAGCACTGCTGAGAACCCCCCCCCCCCCCCCCCCCCCCATCTCTGCTGCAACACTCAGCCGTTTAAAAAGGAGGGAAGGAGGTGAACAGAGAGGAGAAACACAACAACTCCTCTGCAGCTTTGAGAACATATTCAGGCTTGTGTCACAGTGAGAAAGGAAGCCCAACCCAGTTCGCAGAGAGGTCGGATGAGCGCGAGCACCTCCAAGGTGTCTTGTTTCCTCCAGTGAACCTGACATCCGACGTTTGACGTTTCAAAACACAAAGCGGAGAATTCCCCAGTGTCCTTGAGCCTTACGCCTGTTCCTTATTTTTTTTTTTTTTTATGTCTGACTCTCATTTCAACTTTTCCTTTTGAGGCGGAAAAGACTGATTATTCCACAAAGAGTAAAATGACATCAGAGCATGTGGGCAGACGTGCTGCATGCTTCTTTGAGAAAGTGTGTGTGTCTCAGTGGAGGTGTGTATGTAAGTGTTGCTGATGTAATGGAGATATCACAATCAATGTATTGTTGCACTTTGGGGTATTAAATGTCCATAAACTGCTCCCTTCATACGTAAGGTACAGTACATGTAAATACTTTGACTGTGTGTTGTGTCTTATTTTAGTACATATGTGTGTATCTCGTCCAAGGTCACAGCGTCAGTACAAACTGAGAACTGGGTGTGCTGCTGTGGTAGCTGAAGCCCACGTTGGTTGCTCTGCTGCAGATGCACGCTGTGTAGGTTTATTATTAAACCAGAGTGCGTCAGAGGTATAGAGGCTGCATGGCCTGCACACACACACACACACACACACACACACACACACACACACACACACACACACACACACTCACTCACTCACTCCTTTTGCCCTGCTGCATGCAAGTTTGTGACACGAAAACCAAAGAGGGTGTAGGTGTAGGATTTGGTCACACACAGGCACAAACTTTCTAGATCAGAGGTGTTCAGTCTGTGTAGCACATGGATGCTTGAAACAAAGTGACACCTAATCATCATGAGCCAGGCACAGGCTGCATATGCGGGGTAATGATCAACTTACTGAAATTTCAATAAAACTCTAACAGAAATTGCAATGACTTATTTCACCGTGTCAAAGTTTTGTTTTCTCTCAGAGAGAATATGCCACAACACCATAAAGAGTGCCACCACCACCGGCTTCACGATGTGTGTGCGGCCAACAATGAGCCACAAACTTGAGTCAGTTTGTTCACTCAGGCGCGCTGAACCTGTCAGGCTTTCACGCGTGGAAGAGTCTGAGGTTTCCCTCAAAACCCAAACAGCATGCTTCACTGTGAAGAGGAACCAGCGACTGTGGCATGCCAGCTTTACAAACTCGTGTGTGTTTCTGCGAAAATGAGAACATGGGAAGCAGAACAGAATTCAACATTTCCTAAAAGCAGAACATTGCGCTGGAATGAAAACCCTCTCCAGGGAGGCAGGTAGAGGAAAACGTGATGTAGATTCACAGCAGCAGCTTTAAAGTAGACACTATAACTTGCTAAACGAAAGATGGTGTAGCGCTTACGGGAGATGATAACACAAAGTGTAACGGTTGGGAAAGTAGAGTCATAAAGGCAGTCAAACTAACTCAGCACACTGACATTAGCCGCCATAAGCTGCTGGCCATACCAGACCAAATAACGTGTAAGGGCAAAACCTCAAAGTGTACCGCCTCGTGTAAGAATTCAACTTTTTTATCTGAATTGTATATGGGATGAAATTAAAATCAATTAAACTCTGATTTCTTAGCCTGAGATCAGACCAAAATCCCACCCTACACTAAAACATGCCGCTTTTGGGTTCACACCAGATCTTGAAAGCACCTCGAGTTCAGAGTACTTGACGTGCTTATTTCAGTTTCAATGCGGCGTATTCCACAAACATCAGAGAGATACATCAGGTTAAAGTACTCACTTCGCCGCAGAGCCGAGCTGCTTCAGGATGCTCAGAGACTGCCGGAGCATGCTGGGCAGTGGAGTCCAACCAGCTTTTTCTACCTGACCCTCTCAGACCTGCTCAGCCCCACAAGGTGTCCTGCTCCAGAAGCGTCCACACAGGGTCCCTTGCTGCGTTACTTCATCAGGGACAGAAGGTCGGCCGCCTCTGCCGTTGTTGTTTTTGTGTGCGTGTTTGGGCCGTCAGTTTTCGTTCTTGTTTCAGGAGCGCGCTCATAAGTCACATCTAACACAAGCCAGCGAATGAGGAAGTTGCACAAATGAAGTATCAGCCGAGAGAGGGGAAGAGAGATTTTTTTTTGTTCAGGTTCGGTTGTCACACTATGATTTAAAAGTTAGCCCCATAAAGACACTACAGATCGAAATGGAATTATAGAGTGGGATGAGTGATTAGGCGGTAACCCTGAGATTACAGGCGTACGGTGGCGGAACATTTGGTTTTCATTCACTTTTTCAGAAGGAAAATGTATTTCCTCCAGCTACATGAGGGGGATACACCTCGATGTAATAATTCTGGATGGTAACAGGACATTTTGCCATCTCATTAAACGTCATCATTTGTGCAGTGTTGTGCCACAGGTCTGCTAACGCTCTTAAAAAGTCCCTCTGGCAGGTTGTGGTCAGTATGCACTTCTGTAAATGCTAACAATATGTGCTCAAGAGTT
This sequence comes from Enoplosus armatus, assembly GCF_043641665.1. NCBI lineage: Eukaryota > Metazoa > Chordata > Actinopteri > Centrarchiformes > Enoplosidae > Enoplosus > Enoplosus armatus. Next base: position 14,536,493 of record NC_092199.1, on the reverse strand, counting down.
AAAAGGATGTGAGAAGGCCAAAAGCGGAAACTATCGATGCTGCTGGCGGTAACAGGATCTTTGTTTAATCAGTCAGCTTAAAAAAACGACTCTTATTTCAGTGTGGCTGTTGTCAAAGCCTCCGATTTCTTGTTGAACTCAGACCTTTTCAACATAGTTTTTATTCTTGTCTCCCATTACTTGTTTCCTTTTTCTTTCTTTTTTTTTTTTTTTTGCCTTCATAAAACATTGACAGATTCCCACCTTTTAATGCTTAACTTGTTAGCGAACAGTTGCTAATTTACACATCCAGCAGACGCGGAGCAACTTTACCACTCTTTCATGAATGGAGTTGTGCCTCTTGTCACCTCGTGAACATAAGTCCAATATTCACTCCTCCTTCCAGCTCTGTCTCTGGCCTTCACCGACTCCTGGGGAGAAATGCTGCCTCTTTAGCTGCTCACTAGCGACTTGCTAACTTTGCATCTGTTCGCGTGCTGGGCGGGAAGTGTGCGGTCAGTTGTTATTGGCTGAAAAATGACACTTTGAGAACAGCGAGAGTGAATAAAAACTGCGACCCCTTTTTACAAACAAGTAGTCATGTGATCCATTGTTAATAAAATACCCGCTTTAACTGTATTTTATCGTCCCGGAACATTTTGAGCCAACAGTGGATCCCTTTAAAATCATATGTCACTTCCTAAAACGTTATCTTTATTATTTTGCAGAGCGCCAGAGTTTACTGCTTTATTCATTTGTGTAAAAAAAAAGCAGGTTCCTCAAGAACTTGCTGGAACTCATCATCTGAGTTGGGGTCAAGCAACAGATCTTTGGGCTTTTATTTCAAATTTTTCAAACTCTGTTTTTATCTGTCAGTTAAGACAAACAGGTCAGTTATGTGATTGGCTGTTGCTTAGGTCTAAATGAGCAAACAGCCAATCACATGGCTGGCTCTGCCCTGTTTGTTTTCATTAACAGATAAAGACTTTGTGATAACACAGCATTATAAAATACAGTAATTGGGAAAAATGAATGTAGGACGGACTTGCAAAAGGAAATTTAGGGGAAAGAATTGCTGGAATTAAATATAAATAACCTGTAATATACTTTTTCTTGCACATTAGCCTTTTAGCACATTCTGTAGAGTATGTCACCCCCACATGTATCTGCACATACTGAAAATATGAGTATGTGACAAACTTATATAAACTCTCACTATTTCAAGAAGTAGGATGAAATAACATGAGTCGAGTTTGCAAAGAGCATAGGATTGTTTTACAATTACCTGGTTATATTATTTCATTATGGTTATTTATTAAAATGTTTCCTGTATTTGTTCATATGATAATTTCATGTCATATATGTATATTTTGGGTTAGTAAATCATCACGAGTGCTTCTGTTGATATCTGATTGTCTGTATAAATGTTCACTTTGGCTTGTAGCAAAATGGCATCCAACTTTAATCCCATTAGATGTCAGCAGTGCATCAGGAGCTGCACGCAGATGTTCAGAGGTTGTGTTAACCCTGGTGCCTGTCAGATGCTGCAGTCTAGTGGTGGCAACAACAAAATACACAGAACTAACTATGGAATACTTAGAATACTAAGAAATAGCTCTTGGATGTGACTAATAAAACTTCTGCAACATTAAGTGTTCTTGATTCACAGAGGACACCTGCAGCTGCTGCCAAAGCATCGCTTTCAGCATCCAAACCAACTTGCAGGCAAGAGAGACTGAATGAATCATAATACAAATTCCAGCAACTGACAAAAACAACCAGCATTTAGAATGTGAATATAAAATACAACATAGTCATTTATCTATTAATGGATTTATTTTTAAAAATGACTTCAAATACATGATGGAAAACTTGAGGGATTCATTTTTACTGTGGCTACATTTCTCACACTTTGTGGTTTTAACAGTATGTTCTTTAAGCTACTTCCACGTTATAGGGAATACTGTTTTCCTGATCAAGCCATTTCCAAATCCCCCACACACTGCGTACTGTCTATTGTGTACACCTGTGTAAGTGTACCTAATAAACCAACTCAGTGTAGGTTCTCTGTAGCACTTTAATTACAGGAGAAAGACAGTGAACTGGTCTTGTGTAAACTTTGAAAAAGGCAACAAAAGACACAATCCCTCCTATAGAACCACCCAGGATCCCATCAGAAACAGGGCAAGGCCACAGTTACTGAGGCAGTTTGAGATGATGCTTTACCACCCTGACCATATTCTATATCCTGTATCTGAGGAGAACCTGTACAGTATGTGTATAAAAGTCTTGTTTCATCCTGATCCTGATTCAAGCACTGATGTTTAACTTTAAAATGCTTATTATAGGCAATTCAAGTAATATTCCTGGTGCTTTGAGCAAAGGAGTACAAAACACATTTGAACTGAAGTGTAAATTTGGAGAAAAGCAAAAGAAACTAAATTTCTACTTTCTAGAGGTGTTGTGGCAGGAGGACAGCTAATTCTTCCAACTGTAAATTGAAAAAAGGGGCTCAAAACAAGGCAAAACCAACAGTGGGACCAAAACAAAAAAGGCTGGAGGAAAAGGCAGAATATTCTAATCATGTTTGGATGGTGGGAAAAAAAACAACAAACAAACCCTCAAATCTTTAGAAAATTATACAAATGTCTTTGTGCAACATATCCACAAATACTAACTACATCGTATAATTCCTATATATCCTCTGAATAGTGTTCTTTTCTTCATCTGTCACTGATTTGCCTTCTTACTGTACAAAACAGGTGAGATGGAAGGAAAAGTAAAGCACCAAAGAAATCCTCATGCACGCTCAATGTAATATCTGTCCAGTCATTAAGTAAACCTGCATTAGGTATGCTTGTAAGATGTATGAATCAAAATAAATGGAAATAACTTCAGCAGCTTTAGAATTAAAACCATGGTGAGTGGGGAAGAGTAAAGAGGCAGTGAAGCACTTGGAAAACCTGCGATGGTCTCCTCTTAAGGACTTTTAAAGAAAACTAGAGGCATCCCAAATGCTGCAGTCCTCTTCATCTCGCTTTGCTCCACCCGTTTTCCCTGTCCTGACCACCACACTGTCATGGAAGACCCACGCCCCTCTGATTTGAAATGAGGGACAGGAGTTCAGGAGCACCCCTGATCTGATGCCACTCGAATTGGTCCCCTCCCCCGTATCTCCTTCTCTCTCCATCCCTCTGAGACTGAAGTGCATGTCGAAGCTTTCAGATGGACTAGCGCTTTGCTTTGGCTTCTTCAGCTTCTTTTTCTGATAAAACATAAGAACCAACATGGAGAACAGTGTAAGGCTTTGAGTTTCAAAATGGTCAACATTTCCATAAGATTGCAGCACATAGAAAAACAACTGTTCTGTGAATACTACAGTCTGCTGTTGGAAATTGTAATTAAGAGGATATCATGCTCCAACAACACAATAAAGTGGCAAATCTTGCATGATGCCAAGATGTTTGTTAGAAGTCTGACCTTACATGTCAGGACACAGTGTGTACGCAGTACTAATCTTAAACAACAAATCATCAAACTGAACTGAGAATAATGAATCATCATCTCACAATCGGTAGCTTTTTGCATTGGAGCTCCCCTCACTGGTGACTGAAAGCACCATTGTTATACAAACATACTATGTATCTAGCAAATTAAAAGCACCCACAGAAACAGACATGGTGTGATGGTGTGCTTATATAGGCCTACGTTTTGTACTCTGATACTGAATAAAAATTATCAAACCAGCATTTCCACCTCTAGCAAAGTTTCAACTTTACAGAACTGTTCGTGTGTCAAATGTTGTGTCCTCTCACCTTTCCTGAGTTCGTCTCTCTTCTTGGCAGCCTCTTCCCTCTGTTTCTTGATGATGGCCAGTCTGGCCAGGTCGGCCTTGGCCTGGTCAGTCTTCCCCTCAAGATGGAGCTTCATGTAGCGTTCCTTTGATTTCTGCTTCTCTATCTCCTCTCTGATATAGAAAATAGGAGAGCATGCATATGAAATAAAGTAATACTTAGTCAAAATAGAAAGCCTGACGCCAGCCGCCAGAGTTGAAGACATTGTATAACTTTTGTATAAATGTTCCTTTCCTGAGTGACTGTGTGACACCTACCTCTCCCTGCGAGACAGCTCTCTGGGAGCAGAGACGTCTACCTCAGCCACCTTCTTGTTCTTCTGAGACACGCGGTTGGGATTCTCAATCTCTATGAGCCCCTCGACTCCGCTCCTCTTTTTGGACTGTGTGCAAAAAGAAACACCTTTGTAGCATCAGTGAGACAAGAAACCACCAGTGAAGCCTGGTAAGTAATGGCAGAGGCTGGTAAGCTTGTTTGTCTACCCGCTACTATACCCAAACATTGTTTGGGTGTGGTTCTGTCCTTCAAAAAATACATGTACAAACGAGTTTAATCGTTTAATTTTCTTATTCCCTCTGATCACTGGCCAAAAGTAAACAATCTTACATAAGGATATTAACAGCCATTACAATAGAGTATAAGCTAAATACATTTCAGCAATGCCAAACTTGAAAACTAAACATTCGGTGTAGTGCAAGTCCTTCAGTGTCAAAGAGATACAAAAGAGTCGGAAATTACACAATTAATGATTTACTTAAACACCAAGGATTCATTGAACGCTATAAAGCCAACAATCAGTGTCTACCACCAAGTTCTAGACCCAGTATTATCACTGTCAACATTATATCCCTGCCATCACTCACCTCAGATTCGTCGTCACTGCTGCTGCTCTCTTCCTCAGACTCTGCAGCGCTCCCTTTCTCTGCACCAGCATTTTCTTCCTGTTAACATACACATTCAAATCACACACAGGCCTGGTCTGAAGGTAACTTCATATCTGCAGCAAAGATCTTTCACTCACCAACTCCCTCTGCTCTTTCATCTGTCTGTCAATCTCCTCGGGATTGCTGAATTGCTTCCCTCTGCCCTTGTGGCCTTTTTTCCCTGTAACACAGTTGTCCAAGTTATCAACTGGCAAATCAACTGCATTGAACCGTTTTTTGAAGTTTGTTTCAAAGTTTACAAAATAATTTTCAGTGCAGGAACACATAGTACAACAACTGTACAATGTAATAGGAATAAATGCATAGCCCAGACAACACACTATGATCATTTCTTAAGTCAAGTTTGTGGTGATGTAATATTAAATGGCATTAAGTGATGCATTTGCTGCTGTTATTATGTACATGCTATGTTATTATGTATGTATGTATGTATTTATGTATGTCCCCCCCCCCCCCCCCCCCCCAAGGATCAATAAAGTATTTCTGATTCTGATTCACCCTCTGTATGTGGACACATATGTCAATGACCACCTCTCAGTGATAAGATCCCAATACAGTTCAGGTCAGTTCAGACTTTTATTTAGAGGTCTACATTTAAATGAACAGGGGAAGAGATTATGTGTGTGTGAGAGATGGGAGACACACATGACGTTCACTGAAGGCCAGCTCCCTTCACTGTCATGGCTAGTGAGTGTTAAATAGGGAAACGAAGGCTAATCAGGCAGATAGATAGCTCGTCAATACTTAAACAAAGCATTTGTGAAAACGACTGGCAATAGTAACAATCGCCATCTAGTAGGAATTAAAGTAAATGATTAAGTGAGCCAAAGCGGTCTCCTGTGCACATGTTACTGGCGGTTGAAGACAAATGGCCAACTTGTGATCATTCAAAGCATTTCAGATGCTGAAATTACCAACAAGCTGGTAGCTGTGTTCATGTGAAAACATCAATTAATCACCATTGGTACATTTGCTGTGTCTTTCCTTAATCGCAATACACCCTGCTAACCGGTTAGCATGCTAAAAGCTAAGCATGTGAGACTTCTACGGGATTTCATACTAACCTAGCTACTTTAGCTAACAATTCGCTAGCTAGAATTAGCTTGCTAAAAAATTAGCATGGTAGATAAACTTCAATAATAATACTTACCGCCCCGAGGCATTATTGAAAGTGAAGTTTGTACAGATGATGTCTGCTAGTATATGGCTGAATAATATGAGTTATACAAGCAAAGCCGGCGGTTTAAAGAGCTAGAAGACAAGGCTAGGAACTACTCCGTCTCTCCCGCTGTCGGAGGCACAAACGTCGCAACGCTGCAATGACTCATGACAGTCTCCGCCTGCGCATTTAGAACAATTCAACCAATCGCTGTACTGAGCATTTGACGGACATGTACATCCACCAATTAGCTTCAGAAAGTAAAACGAATTCATAAGAGGCCGTACCTTTCATTGACATGAACACTTGATTGCTTTTTAATACAGGATATAATCATTATGCGCAATTCTACTTTAGTAAAATAACAATTTTGAGAGGTACATTCTTATAAAAACATTTAAATTCTAAACGACATTTCACGAGATATAGAAATATGATTATTACATCATCATATTGGTAATATTACTATCAAATAGAAATATCAGTGATGTAGTAGAAGATAAAAACACAAGATTTTCTATCCTGGTTGATATAAAATCAGTACTAAATACATAGATTACACGATCGTGATCTGATAGTAAAAAATATTACTAGGATTCTGACAAAAAAAACCAACAAATTTTGCTCAAGGTCCACTTACTGAGTTGTCATTTTTTGTCAAATTACTGTCACCAAGGTCAAGAATAAACTCTCAAATTACTAGGATTATTTATACAAGAGCAGGCAACAGTACTGCTCACATATTCCATGGAGCTGGATGAGAAGTCAAAATAGTTAAGAAAATGCTATTCTGTTTCAGATTTGAGTAGTTTTTAAGTCTTTTTCCTCGTCTTCTTGCGAATGTGTCACTGGTTACAACTCAACAAAGTATTGATCCTGTAAGTGGTTAGGGTAATATTCTATAAAATGTGAATGGGAAAAAAAATGCCTCCTTATGATGGATTTTAATTTTAATCAGAATAGAAAACACAGTTAATACAAAAAAATTGAAAAAGAAAATGTCTGTCTATACTTGCCATACAGATGTAGAAAATATGCTGTGTACTGAACAAAGATGTTCACAGTTGTTTCAGAATTATGGTGATATAATTAAACAAATGCAGGACAGAACAAATAGAAATCTGATTCAGCGGTACCTGCTTTTCCAACAAGCAGGGCCGAGACCCAGAACATGAGACCTCATTATGAAAAAAATGAAGACCACTTTATTTTATCTTTGTCATTTTTTTAAATCAACAAACACCAAACTCCGTATGAAGAACATTTCCTATTATGTAGTCATCAGATCAGATTTGTCATTTCTTCCTTCGATGTTGAGTCTTTATATCTTCCACTTCTTTCTCCATCAGGTGGTACTCTACGGTGGTCTCTGTCAACTAGAAAGGAATGATTGAATATCAGTTATTTAACAGCTTTGGTAAGACCCGAAATCACACCAATCATTGAAGTGGTAAGTGTAGAATTAAAATGTATTAAGCAAGCTTTAATAACAAAGCCAAGCAGTGTCAGACCTGTGCTAAACCTATGGTGCAAGCATGGTTATGGAGCCTGAGGGTGATAATATCTATGGGCCCTTTGACAAATGACAAACACAGGTTTATCCAAGGTCACTGCATCTGTCTGACTGGGGATAGAGGTCAAAATAAACGTTCCTACCTCAGTGTAAAAAGATGCGTATTGCATCTTTAATGCTATTGAGAATGTGAGGGCATAATCAAAAGGTACACAGTTCTTACCATGTCCAAGAGAATATCAATCTTTAGTTTCAGTAAGTTGTTCTCTTCCTCCAGCTGTACATTTCTTTTCTTAAGCCGCTGCAGTTCCCTACCAGACCCATTCCCACCCGATTCTGGTTCAACAAAAACAGAAGAAAAGAAGAAAGAATTAATGTTATGTTGCCCATTCAGAGACCAACAGTGATCCAGCAGAAGTGGCAACACATGCAAGAGCAAAAAAACTGCACTGGTCTGTGTTCAGCATTATCAAAGTCATTACCTGTTATCCACTGTCCCTCTTCAAATTTCCAGCTCTGACCTCCAATGTTCATCACAGGAGGTCCATACTCAATGCCCAGCTCTATTTCTCTTGTTGAACGGTCCAACTAAAAGAGATAAGAAGGTAAAAAAAACAACAACAGATCAGTCTGACTCCACTCCCAATCAACAATTGTGAACACAATGTTAAGCTGCAGCCCCTTTTGCACAATCCACATCTCACTTGTCTCATAACACGTTCTTTAATTGGTTTGCTTTTGTTTATCCTCCAAGTATATCCTCTTGAATTATCAGTGTAGATTTAATAAGGGATCGGTGAGAGATAACTTAATTTAAACAGCGTCTTTAGCACAATGCAGCTGCCAAAGAACAGTATGTTCAACTCACCGTGTGAAGGCTGGAAAGAGATGCAGATTTGCGAGGAGGAGTCTTCTTCGGACTGAATGTGTTTCCAAAGAGCGGCATCTTTAGTGATTTTTTAAGGTCCTGTATAAAAGATGGTATACCAATGGTGGCATTAGTAATTTATACATAGCAGTATCACGGTATCACGTAGCCACAGCATTACTAACGGAACATTACCGAGCTAAAGCTAGGTGGCTAACACTCGCTAGCTGTGAGTACTACTCATACCTGACATTTAATTGAAACTGTCGTCTGTCTCAAAGGTGGGTTAGTAGTTGTTGTGTCACTGAAAAAAGATAGCTAACATATTTACCTCCATACAGACTATTTACTTAAATTCTTAATGTGTTGGTCGAAACTCCTTTCTCTCCAAACACAACCATGCTTGCTACTGCGCAAGTGTGAAAGTTCCATTTGTCTAAAATAGACAACACTCTGAATTATTGCACGGCTTTAATATAAAGCAGTTGGAAGGAATTTGCCAACACCAGCAAGTTTGTGTCATTTAAAACTAACTCGTTGCTTGAACGTCATATCAAAGCGTTGTATGCACATTTTAATAGTCAAAGTCACATTAGGATGACATAAAAACCCCTAGTTAGGGGAGATAATGGAACATCCATGAAACGTAGGCGCATCACCATGGTGATCACTCGGCCTTTCCAAACATTTATATCCACGCACATATTGTGTATGGAGAGAAATCAATAAAAATGTTGTTTCAGAAACTTAGCTTGTCAAAAATGAGGTTTTAAACAATACATTTACAAAACCGAGTTGCCGGTAGTCCGGAAATAAAGCACTGAGACCCCGCCCTCTGCTGTACACAGCCCCAGTGGCCTAATGGATAAGGCACTGGCCTCCTAAGCCAGGGATTGTGGGTTCGAGTCCCATCTGGGGTGATTGCTTTTGCTCTGGGTATGATAAATTGATGCACAGACTAATATGAGGATTATCGAGACGAAATATGTCTCAAGCAATTAACAGGAACTGCAACCGAAGAACTGCGCTCCGTCGAGACTGAGAAGTCACATTTCATTACCGGCGTCCGAAGTAAGCGGTATGAAGAAAGCCTAGTTAACCACAACAATAACAGGACATCATTCAATTGTATGAAAGGCAGAGATTCGCAAGAAGATATCAGATGACATGGAGAAGCAGAGCATCAACCTGTGCGTGCTGCTGAGCACTTTGGCTGCTTCAATGCAAACTTACCGTGAGTAGCGTTCCCGTGGTGTGGAGGGTGTACATGACGGAAACTAATTTTGAATCCAATAAATTCCGTTAAACCTACTGTTAAAAAACAAAGGCTCTTTGTCTGTGTGGATATTGTGGATACAGTCGATGGTGGAACCTACATGTTCGGTTTTATATAATGCTAAATTTAGTTTGGTCTATTGTGTTCTAATCTATTCTATTTGACATATATCACAATATGACACATAATGATTTGCCTCGAAACAAATTGCTATATTTAAGCAATTTTAGCAATTATTTTTAGATTGTTTTGCCTCCCTTTGTGTTTACTCATGTTAGCTGTATGTTTCCATGTATGCACAAACTTACCCATACAATAAATCAGACTTTGTTTCAAATGGTAAATTATATTCTACCTGTATGTCCAAGTAACAACACTGATCAATGTGAACTCTTGTGCTAGTCTATATAGATTAATAATCATTTTATTGAGACCAGTCAAGCAAGAAAATGTAAAAAAAAAAAGTGGTTCATTCTATTGGTGTCATGACATTATCTTGCATAATGTGTGTTATCCAACCTCAACCCTGTAACCCTGTCCATCCTCCTACAATGGTAGAGCTCCAAGAGGCCACTGTGTACTGGGATGCTGCCCAGAAAAGTGTGATCCTGAAGGAGGGGGTTATGGAGAAGGAGGGGGGGGCGTACGGTTACTTCAATGACACTCTGCTCCTCTCTGGATGGGGCGTTTTGGAGGTCTGTGCAGGTCATGGAGGAACCACACAGGAAGACGAGACCACCTTCTTCCTGGCTGGGTACCTGGAGGGTTATCTCACTGCTGGGTGAGTGTCACAGGTCTTTTAGTGAACGGCTAAGAAAACACGGACAAGCTCACCTGAACACGTCATCAATTCAAGTCTGTGTTCTAGATATGAGAATAAAGCACAAAATATTTTCATCTTATCTCCCATGAATGTCTGGGCCAAACAGCACAATTTGGTGCAGCAGTGAAAAAGGCCTATTAGGCCTATTATAACCACAACATTGTACTGTAAAAGAGGCCCTTAAAATGTGGCAGCTGCTGTACATCTTCAGAAAATGTTATTTTATTTTGTTTTTCTATAACTGTAGCTGCAGCTGTTGGACTGTGTGTGTGTCACTTGGTGTCATATAAATGGTTTAATTCCCACTGTTCTTATTCTTTTTATCCGCAGACAGATGTTCAACCATTACTCCAACATGTACCCTCAACTCATAAAGGATGAGAAGGTTTTGAATCCCCTGAAAAGGTTTTTAAGGTACAGTCTCACTTCAGGTTCACATTCATGGCTTACAGTAAGATGAAACCTACGTATATTCGCAGAACTGTAAAACTTGCAAGGAGTTTCCATGGAGAGTTATCATGTCCCAAAGTGGTCAAGATGCTTTTTCATCTGACTAAATTTCTTGGTTGAAATGCTCAATATTTGCATTCATATTTGAGAAGTAACAGAAACAGCCCAAAGTGCCTCTCGGCTCTCTGAATGACCCACAGCAAACAGGACCAGTGGGCCAGAGAGCAGGTGAAACTGAGGAGATACAGCGACCCCTTGTGGAAGCATCTGGGACTGATCCTGGCCCAGCTTGACGGACTCCACGCTGGAGCAGCACAGTGGGCCAAAAGCAAGCACAGAGAGGTGTGTGTGACTGTGTGTGTGTGTGTGTGTGTGTGTGTGTGTGTGTGTGTGTGTGTGTGTGTGTGTGTGTTGGAGAGATGGTGAGAGAGTTGTCACAGTATCATTTCATTCCTCTCTGCCACTTGCTGCTCTCTCCTTCCTGCCCAGCCTCTATCAGCGTTCGCCTTCCAGTTTCTGAATGGTGTTGGCGACCTCCTGGACCTCGTCCCAGCTCTGACACCTCGCTCCAACTCCTCCACAGGGGCCGGCGCTTTCAGGATGCCAGGAATGGGCCACTGCACGGCTCTCATCAAGGTTAGGCCAAGCTCATTTGGCTCATGCTGTGAGGGAGCACTTGGGAAGCCTCAACCTAATTAGTTTTATTGCCCTTGTGCATGGGTTTTCCTTTTCAAAGTGCAAATGGAAGTGAGGACACTGAGTGATGCAGTGCAATTAGAAATCCTACATCATTAGGTTATAATTCATGAGATTTTATTTCAGGAACCCTAATGTTGCTATTATGTATGTGTATACGTTTTCTTTAATTATTTTACTTAAGTTGCCCTTAATTTAAATAAAACGCACTACTTACTATTTGAAAACAGTCTGTATCTGCTAGTTCATAATTTAAGTAGTCGTGTTTACCAGTAATGAGCGAAATATTCAAAAGCAGGTTTCATCTGCTTCTGTTGTTGAAACACATTGTGGGAAGTGAAAGAAATTAAAACGTTAAACTAAACTAAAGGTTTTAATGTTGTTCAAAGGGCCATGGTGCATTCCATGTAAACATGACAATGTCATTCAAATCCAGTCTTAGTGCTTAATAATGACAAAACATCTGGTTAATTACAAACACGACTGAGAATATACAACCATACTAGCGACTCCGTGAGGCTGTACTTAGGCACAGTGGTGCTTTGAGCTAAATGCTAATGCTAGTATGGCAACATGCTCACAATGATAATGCTAACATGCTGATGTTTAATGTTCACCATCTGAGTTTAGTGTGTTAGCATGCTAACATGTGCCAATTAGCAGTAAACACAAAGTACAGCTGAGGCTGATGGGAATGTTTGCAGGTGATAGATGAAAAATGTAGGGATCACTACAATACAGTTGTTGTTACAATTCAAGAGTGATTCTTTTTCTTTTGAATAGCATACATGTCCTACCTAGTAAGAAAAATATCTTATTTCTGCCAACATAAGACACAATGAGCACACGTTCATCACCACAGCCCCCCCCCCCCTCTTCTCTGTGTCTAAGGTGCTGCCAGGCTTTGAGAACCTGCTGTTTGGCCACTCAAGCTGGTATACGTATGCAGCCACCATGCGAATCTATAAGCACTGGGACTTCAGGTTGTCTGACACACACACCGCCACTGGAAAGATGTCGTTCAGCAGCTACCCCGGTACACACACACACAGACACACTCGCATGAAGTGCAATATCACACGCACAAGAGTGTATTTACACTTTCTCCTCAGAGGTCGTCAGAGGACTGACATAGGCAGAAGTGAAGTTGGCGAAAGTGAGATCTACAGCTTGTAGGCGAAACATTGTTTTCTGAGTACATGACCTGAATTTTTGAGCAAAGCACGGCTTTTCTGAGCTGAGGTGAACAGGTTGTCCTTAATCCACGCGGTTTCGTTTTCATCTTGGAAAATATAAACACTGTCATCGAGGACTTAACCCAAATCCTCAATGGATTCTTCTGCTAAGCACACGGATTAGTCAGTGACGAGGAAACATCCACCGCAGTGTGTGTACACCCAAAACAGAGCCACGATGAAACGTATTCCCTCTCTGTCAAGTCAGAGGAGACCGAGTAATTTTGTGGGCAAAGATTTACAGAGTGGCCCTGCCATAAAAATCCTCTTACAGGCTCCATTGCTATCAGAACACAAGTGGTTTTAAAGCACTATTTTTAGAGGCCAGCAGGCCAAAGATATCACTTCACTATATTAAAATGAAGAGATGAAATACCCTCCTGCCACTGGACGTGGGTTGTGACCCCTGCAGCCTTCTTAAGCTGCTTTCTCTCCGACAATGTGAAACATTTAGCACAAACAGCAGATCAGGGCCAAACGGAACAAGAAAATATACAATATAAATACTTCATGCAGAAGTAGAAGCAGGCGTGGTGGAAATACTCCTCTGCCTGTGTTGTTTATTATTGATGGCAGCAGCAGTATTGTATATTCATTATTAATAGTAGCAGCAGGCATAGTAGTTATGGTAATATAAAGATAGTAGCAGGAATACTAAAAGAAGTAGAAGTATTTTGTCTTCCTGCATGTAGTAATAGTAATACCAGCAGGTATAAGAGTAAAAGTAATATGATAGTAGCAATAGCAGTATTGTTGGTAGAAATAACAATATTAGTAATAAGCTAGTGCTGCTATTAATACTCCTATATACCTTAATGCAATAGTTCAATAGTTGTTTCATTTTAGGAAATATACTAATTTCTTTCTGGCCAAGAGTGAGATGGGAAGACAGATATCACGCTCATATCTGTCCAGTAAATATACAGCTCCAGCCAACAGCCAGTTAGCGCATAACAGCTAGCACTGGCTAAACAAAATCCACCTACCTGCACCTCTAAAACGCATTAAATAACACGTTATGTCTACTTTGTAAAAGGTTCTGGTAGGCGTCAGCGTCAGGCAGAGCCAGGCCAACTGTTTACCCGTTTCATTTTTTTATGCTGAAGCGACAACATGAGAACCGTGAGAGCGAATCAAAACATGATGATTTCTTTTGACTGAAAACTCTTCTTCTACTTGTCCCTCCTTCTCTCAAATATTCCCTCTTTCATATTTGTCCTCCTGAAACACCCTTCTCCTCTCACTCCCTCGACCCATGGACCCATTCCTCCTCCTCCTCCTCCTCCTCCACCTGCAGGCTTCCTGATGTCTCTGGATGACTTCTACCTTCTTGGTAGCGGCCTGCTGATGACTCAGACCTCCATCGGCGTCTTCAACGTCTCTCTGTTCTCCCACCTCAGCCCTCACAGCCTGCTGGCCTGGCAGAGAGTCCGCCTGGCCAACAGCCTGGCGCACAGCGGAGAGGAGTGGGCGCACATCTTCTCCAAATACAACTCAGGTGAAATCCTGTTGATGTGAGTCCAGACGAGGCGGTTGAGAGCCAAAGCAAAAGCAAACCTTTTGATCACAAACAAGCCAACTTCTGCCTGCCTGCAATCTCAAAACCAAAGAAATCATTGGAGAAATTGAAATGAAAACCAGGGAATCACCAACTTAATTACAATTCATCCCGAGGGGGCCATGAATGTTAGTACCAAATGTTATGACAACCCATCCAACAATTGTCGAGCCATTTAAATAGGTATGTATAAATAATACTCAGATTCGATGCCAAAAACATTACTTTTGTACTTTTACTTTACGAGTACTCTATTTGAGTTATAGAAAGGTCGGACAAGGCAGAGAAAGAAGAACAGACAAGAGGAAGAAAAGGACACAAACTATGACCTTGGTCTTGAACTAAAACCCTGGCTATGTAAGAATTGACTGGACAAGTTTCCATAGAGATTTAGCAGACTCTCAAACAGACCATCCTTCTCATTACACAACACTTGTGTGTGTGTGTGTGTTAATTGGGCAGCTGCTTTGATCTTTCTCATCATGTTGCTATGGGAGGGCGGGGGAGAACAGGACAGAGTGTTCTTGAGACTGACAGTCCTCTTGTCACCCAGCAGCCTCTGCTCTCATACTCCCGGTCCTGCCAAACTATTGTGGCGGCCTGCAGGCAATTAACACGAGAGCCTTTACCTTGGCCTGTGTTTTCATTTCATTTAAATCGTGTTAGGTTTATTGTCTGTGCAAGTCAGTAAGTCCGGAGCCAGAAGTTTACTACCTCGTTTCTTCAACTGGTTCCAGATCCCTCAGGCACATGCAAGACTGTGCATGTTATTTCTTTCTGTGCCAGTTAGATGCTACAGTTAGACTAATAATGTGTCTTTCCAATATTTATCTTTTATTAGATAAAGCCACCCTACTGTAGAGGTGGTTTTGCATGCCTTGGCCCAAAGCTTGTATGTTTTATGTTAATGCTAACTTTCCAAAATGTATAGTTCATTTCCGTCCTTCTAGAAAGTCTGGAGTTTATGTTAATACAGTATCAATTTAATTGCAGAGACTTGATGTATAGATACTTTCCCGAAGCACCACTGTACAGCAGGTTACAGTACAGCCTCACAGAGGCGCTAGCGTTGCTGTAGACTCGCAGTCTTGTATAGTCTTGTAAAAATTGAGCCTTTCGTTGCTTGTTTATCTTCTGTATTTCTTTTCTAACCACACAGCTGCGTTTTAGCAACTCAGGTCTCAGCTGTCAGAGCGTCCTTGAATGTGCCAGCAGGGAGAGTTCTGAAGATGATCCCTGCTTGCAACTGTAGTACCACACAATTATGGTGTAATCATGTAACATAGTAAAACAGGCTTAAACATGCAAATCCAGATTTGTTTTGGTTAGTCCTTTTAGTATGAAGTGAAAACCCATGTGGACTCTTTGTGTCTGTGAGGCAGGAAACAGAGCATGTCCCCCTCTGTGTTTTAGGTACATATAACAGCCAGTACATGCTGGTGGACCTGAGCAGGGTTTCCCTGGGTCACAGTATCAGGAATGGAGCTCTGACTGTGGTGGAGCAGATTCCAGGGAGAGTGATGCACTCTGATCAGACTCAAGCTTTACGCAGAGGTAAGAAACAAACACCTGTCTGTTTGTGTGTTCCCACAGGTTTTTCAGTTTTATCCAGGAAGGCTATTTTAGGTGCTAATGTGTCTGGACAACCTCCACCTTTAGTGTGCTACATTTGGCAGGTTATTGGCCATCCTACAACATACCGTTTCATGTTGAAATCTACAACCTGAGTGGGTACGGTGTGATGTGGAAGAGATACGGAGAAGACTTCTCTTACGACCTCTGTCCCCGAGCCAAAATCCTCCGCAGGGACCAGGCCAAGGTGTCTGACCTCAGCTCCCTCAAACACATCATGAGATACAACAGTAGGTGTAACCATAACCTCATATTTTATATCCTTTCCTGAACTCAAAGGGCTTCAGGTGTGACAGAAAACACAAACACTTCAGGATATTGTTGCTATTTTCAGACTGTAAGCAGCATGACCAAAAGTCAGACTGGTTCTGTTTCAGACTACAAGAGAGACCCCTACTCCAAGGGCCATCCATGTAAAACCATCTGTTGCCGTAACGACCTGAGACCAAGGAGACCACGCCCAGGGGGTTGCTATGACACTAAGGTCAGAGGTCATGAGAACATTAGTGCCAGCATTAAGTTTAAGATATGTTCTGTATTTCAGTGGAAGAATATAAAAAAGTCCTATTAATAAGATATTATACTGAATTGCCTTTTGTTTGATTTAGTTTATTGTCTAGTCACCGCTGTCACACGGGACCTTTCTGTTCCCAAACTAAATGTTTGTAAAACCTGCAATAATATTTTATGTTCTTTTCCCGTTTAGTATAGTTATGTTCTTTGTTCAACAAGACTTAGCGTCTACAGCCATGCTAGCAGCTCTGTGAGGCTGCACTTAGGCACAGTGTTTTGAGCTAACTAACTTCAGCATGCTAACATGCGCACAATGACAATACTAACACACTGATGTTTAGCAGGTGTAATGTTCATGTTCAATATCTTAGTTTAGCATGTTAGCATGTAAATATTTGCCAATTGGCACTAAATAACAGCTGAGACTGATGAGATCAGGTACATATCATTGGACAAATTGAGGTTTTCACCTGATGGTGGCGCCATATGAAAAGTCAGAGATCACCAAAGTGATTACAATTCATCCTGAGGGGGACATGACCGTCTGTACCAAATGTCATGGCAGTCTACTCAATAGTTAGAGACATTTGACACAAATGAGACACAAATGTGAACCTCTTGGTGGCACTAGAGGAAAAGTCAGGGAATTAACAAAGTCATTAGGATTCTTCTTCTGGGGCCATGAATTATGAAATGTTATGGCAACCCAATCCAACTGGACCCTTCCAACTGACATTGCCATGCTTAGTGCCATGCCGCTGAAAAGTACTCACATTTTTCAATCAAAGATCCCAGAGTTTCGAAGATGTGCCCAGGGTTACCCTGCCTGAAAGAGCTGCTAACATGGAGATCATCTTCTTAGTCTGGAGCTTTCTTCACTCTACAGAAATAAGACTGAAGGAAAATACTGAATCCTCTTAGTTTCTGGCTTTAAAAAGGTCAAATTTAATTTGATCAGTAGTTTTAAAATGTCATGGAACCCACAATGGTTCCAGCCATTATAAGTGGCATTAAGTGAAGTTTTGAATCACTGTGGCAACAGAGATTTCTTCATGGATGTGCACAATGTATATTTCATATTTGAACCATATTAAATGACCTCACTTTCTTCCTCGTACTCACTCAATCACTGCTTCCTTTGTGCCCTCCTTAACCATTTCTGTCTCGCGGTGCAGGTGACGGACTACCAGATGGCTGTCCAGCTGGTCGCGGAGGCAGTAAATGGCCCCACAACGCAGGGGGGCCTGCGTCCGTTCTCATGGCAATCCTTCAACCTCTCGAATCATCAGGGTCTCCCACACACCTACAACTTTCCCTTCGTCACCATGAGGCCCACACTGCGTCTGCCCTGAGAGCGCAGAGACAGAAGACACCACTCATCCAGTTATATCAGGTCATGCTTTCCTGTTCAAATCAGGAATCCGAAAAGGTTCTGTCACACACTGGACATCCTGTTGGTGCACATGTGATTACTGGGCAAAATGTCAGTAAAATATGACATAAATGTCCCTTCAATTTGGTCAAAAATACAACTGAAATAGAGGCAAAGTTTAAATCTCAGACACAGTGCATTATCACAACTGAAAAAGAGCTTAAATACAGACATGGGACAGTCTGATTGACTTCATTTGCCATTGTCAAATGTGCAGTCCATCTGAATTTAGTGTTACAGTCATTTATTTTAAGGCTGGTTAATGCCAGTCTGAGGTGGAAGGACGCTCTACCAGCTTGATTGTTTGTTATTAAACTATTTACTAATCCATTAATAGGCTACATCATCCTCAAAGGCATTCTGAAATAGATTTGCTTGTTTCTACTGAATACAGCGAGATGTTTCTGCTGGAATCACTACTGATCTCATTTCTCAGTATCCAGAGCGGCAGCATTATGAACAGGAGGATTATTGACATATCAGCAGTGTTTTTGCACAGACTGTGTAAAAGTTTGGTCCTCAAAGTTTGGGATTTTAGCCATCAGGATAATGCGTTATATATATATATATATATATTTTTTTTTTTTTTTTTTTTTTTTCAATAAATACTACTTTGTTTGTTGTTTTTGTTTTAAGTTCTATGCAATGTTTACTCAGGTTCACACAGTGTGGAACGAAATGATCGGACTGACTCTATGTAAATATTAACGATAATAAAGTCTTCCTATATTGTAAAATGTGGTGCTTTTTCAACTTTATTTAGTATTCAGAATAGTTTTATAAAAACTACAAGTCCCAGTTGTTTTGGTCTTTGCCAAGTTTGCCAGAGAGAACTACACCACCTAAACCTTTTGCTTTCAAAATAAAACGTTTAAATTCACTTTTCACTTGAAGAACGCTGGCACGTGATTGTATGACACATCAGGTTATCCACCTTTTCCTATATATTTAACTTTGGTTCTTGGTAATACACTGCATGCTACTTTTTGATTTGCAGAATAGTTAGAATAGTTATCTTTTTTACCAGTAGTCTGACAACTCAGCCTGCATGCCATACATTATGGTAAAACATTTTGGTAATAGTAGGAACAGAAATAATTGTGACAGTATTGGTGCAAAGGATGTGTCAAGCAAGAAGCAAAATTAAAGAGAACTACAGAACGTTTTTTAAGTTCTATGAGGCATAGGTTTGCTGCACAAACATACACAAACACAAATGCCCCACATATCAAAGATACAGCCTGCTGACATATCTAATAATACTTACCCTTGATTTTATCACTTCATATATGAGTACATTTCATGTTGACAGTTGGCAGCTATAGATCGGGGAGAGCTTTTTTGACACTTTGACACACATTTGATCTTTTTTTATGTCAAGAACAACAGCAGAACAGCAACATCACAAACGTTATATGCTCTATTATGGATTATGAACAGCAGGTCTTTAATGCAGCAAACCACCAGCCAGGTTCCTTATTCCAACACATATGTTATATTTTCCGTCCATCTTACAACGTACACATGTCTCAATTTTATTTGGAAAGTCAGGCTTTCCATCTCATGATTCTCCTTGATTGTTTCAAGCCAGTTATCTACTGTAGGTGAATAGAGCTTTTATTTTGAAAGTAGCTATAGGATGTAGTATGTCTCATTTCCGGTAACTTCACGCGGCTGATGTTTGAGTTTGTGCGGGTTTGGGGCGGAGCGTACTCGGTTGGTAACGGAGAGAAAAAGCCGAGGCAACAGCGGACACGGACGGACGCCCTCTCTCGTCTCCACTTGTGTGTGACGTGTTGTAACGGCTGTTCCCAAATGGCAACGACAGCGGACGACCAGCGGGAACCGGCGGACGTCGCCGCGCTGTCGCCGCACCTCGGCCGCCAGCACCACAACAGCAACAGCAACAACAACAACAATAACAACAACAACAAAGACAGCGAGGCAGGAGAGAGCGCGACCTCCGCCACCGC
Organism: Enoplosus armatus; assembly: GCF_043641665.1. Classification (NCBI taxonomy): domain Eukaryota; kingdom Metazoa; phylum Chordata; class Actinopteri; order Centrarchiformes; family Enoplosidae; genus Enoplosus; species Enoplosus armatus. The sequence continues at coordinate 14,516,588 of NC_092199.1, read as the reverse complement.
CAGCGCGACTGAAGCCGACGGGTCGGCGTCGCAGAGCATCGGTAACGGCTCAGTCATCAACCCCACCGGGGGGAATAACGGCAAGTGGGTCCGGCTGAACGTCGGCGGCACGGTGTTCCTCACGACGCGGCAGACCCTCCTCAAAGAGCAAACTTCGTTCTTGTACCGGCTGTGCCAACAGCAGGACCTGCACTCTGACACGGTGAGTCCAGCCAGGAGCCGTTAATCATTCCCGGTGAACGTTGCAACAGGCGGAACATAATCATTACTTTGTTGTAACAGGGGTTTGGTATGTGTCTGTGTCGCTTAGTAACAAGCTAACGTTCACTGTCTCCTGCAGTCTTGACTTTGGTGATGCTTTAATGTTCCTCATGGCATGTGTTCGTGATTCAGCCAACATTTAGTTTCTTTATTGGTACAGAAGAAGGCTGAAGTGAAATGGCAGCATTACCCTCTTGTCAGTTTTATATGGCCAGTGAATAACATTTTATAACATTCCTGCAGTGACTCATAGTTGCTCTCGGTAGTGAGTTTACACTGGAAAGCAAAACACTGGTGATAATAGCACTGTTAGACCCTGACCCTGACTGAAGGGATTGACTAAAATACGTGTGCAGGTCTTGGCGTGAAGTAAAGAGCGTTGTGGCCTGAGACTGAATGCTCTCCCAAGGTATCACAGAAGCCTTAAAGGGACTAACTGTATTATACTATAACTGTGTTATCTGTGTGCCATTCCCAGAACCTATTACTACAACTCTGTTCTGCCCCGGAAATGCACCCCTGCAGCCCCCAGAGCAGGCGCAGAGTCGTCTGATGACCAGTTGATATGCTGTATATGTGCACTATTTCTCAGCATCCTTTTGTGGTGTGAATGTAGCTTGGGTCAGATGGATGAACACGTGCCTCCTCTCTTCTGCAGGGAGCTGCACAGTCAGTGGCTGTACAGCTGGCATCTTATGGGGTGGGGGGGGGTGGGGATGTATTGTGTGTCTCCCAGTCACATGTAGACTGAACACACTGAAACACACTGGCTGGCAAGACTCATAAATGATGCAGATTTCCATTATCCTGCGGCCTTTGATATGCATGTGTGTGACAGAGAGAGGACGGAGTAGGTCTTCCTCACAGCCTGGAGTCTACTGTAAAGAAACCGTATGAAAATTAGCCATAGGAGGGGATGGTATGGATAAAATGTCCAATCATGGTATATGTCATTTTATATGCATGCATGTGTGTGAGAGAGAATTAATATACGTATTGTTTTGGCCATTGTACCGTATGCCTTGGTTAGACAGCACAGTAGAGAGCTGACAGCAAATGAGTCATTTTTTTAAACTAACAATGGTAAAAATGCACTAGTTTCGGCTTCTCAAATATTTTCTGGTTTTCTTTATTCTTCTAAAATAGTCAACTGAATATTTGGTTTTTTTTGACTATTGGTCGGACAGAATGAGACATCTGAAGATGTCACCATGGGCTCTGGGAACTTATGATGGGCATTTTTCACTATTTGCTGACATTTTATAGATTAAACACTTAATGCGTAATGCGTAATTGTAATTGAGAAATGAATCGGTACATTAATCAATAATGAAAATAATAGTTTAATTGCAGCCCTTGTCAAGTTTTTTGGATAGTCCACTGAAGGACTGTTTCTGGCTAAAATAACAGACAGTAAATTAAAATGTTTTATTAAAAATATAAAATCTGAAAAATCGAGGTCATATATAAATCCATTATTGCTGTAAAACAGTCCTGCTCATTGATTTACAGCCTCGGCCCTACTGATCTAATACACCCAGAGATGTTAAACCACAGTACAAACTGATGTCAGAGCATCTGACTTTATATCATCTCACAGTAACCATCGCCATATTGCCAAATCCTAATCAGCTCATGTTCAGCCTCGCCACCGCCAAACAGTGTCATGTGCCTGTGGCTTGCAGAAGAAAAACCTCAGAGCAGGTTTTCCTTCAGCTTAAGTGACTGAGCCAAAAACAACCAACCCAAAATTGGAGTTGGGAGGTTTCAACACGACGGCTGTTCCCCTGCTGCGCCGCAAGGCTCTGTGGAAAGAATATTCCCATGTGACCTTCAGCCGCGACCCAACAGGAGCTCCCTCTGCACTGCCTCGAGACACTCACGCACACACCGAATCTCTGTCTGTCTCACACACACACACACACACTCGCACCAACACGCACCTACATCTCTTTTCTCCCCTCATGCCCGCTCTTCATCGTCCTCATCCTCGCTCTAAGCAGCTGACGCACTGTGAATATTTATTATTCCTTTCTCGTCCGCCGTCTTTTCATTTCTGCTCTTAATCGCAAACTCTTGAATGTGGAGAGGCACAGACAGACTTCATGTTAGTGTTTTTTATTTTCTGGCGCCATAAAAACATGAAGTGAGCTGGAGGCGAGGCTCTGGATCCTCTGTGACTTGTGACCTAAGAACATGATGGTTGAGAAGCATCAGAACTGCTTTTTGTCAGGCATCTAACACAGCCACCAGAATCAGTATTTAATATTTATATATTAATAGATTATACACTATAGAAAGACTTGATGTATTGTAGTATTTTCTAACCAGAGAGAGGCATGTTTCAGGTTATTATAGGGGGTTTGTCAATTGATCCTAGAGATATGTATCATCTGTTGTCTGTTCTTAGGTGCTGTTGCCCCTCTGTAATGTGTGCCTGTGTGTACTTGTGTCATTATGTAAGTTGTTAATGCTCCAGTAACAAGGACAAGTTCTTATTTATTATACCCAGAGATTCTGATTTTCAAAGTCAAGAACTTACTGAGCATAAATATGTATGCAGCTAAGGGCGTCAGATGTATGCAGAGCTGCAATCCAGTAGCCAAAGGAGAGATGTAGGGTGGTTGGATAATCACTATGCTGGAGTAAGTCACAAGAATAATTACAGTGGAAATGTGACAAAACGAGGAAAAGTTTTTTAGCAATTGTTTTTTTATTCTGCAGTTTTACCCTTCAGGGGCCTCATGATGAACATGAAACCATGTTTCTTTGAATCAGTGACACCCTCTGATCTTAACAGCTGTGAATGCACACAAGCAGGAATGATACGACAGATTGGGTGCGCAGTTAACCACGCACAAAAAAATAAATCTGTCATCATGAATTTAGCATTTTCCAAAAGGCAACACAGATGCAACTGATTAGAGGAAATGTTTAAGTGCGGTTTAATATTACAGACCAACCAGCACAAGCTGCCTGCTAAATTTGAGCCACAACAAACAAACAAACAAACACCACACCACTACAGATAGCTTCCTACATAACAATGATCATGCATGTATGGCAGATCAGTGTTGCGTGGCGTCACGTTACCAAACTCTACAGATGGTGCTGCACAGGTTTTGCAGGCCGCCTTGCCTAAAATACAGACTGCCTCCACTAAAATCCTAAAAGGTGAATGCACGTTTATGAAAACATTAACCTTCTGGGGAAAAGAGCTGCCGTTGCTTGTGTTTAGGCCGTCATCTACTAAATAAATGGATCAAGAGACCGGATGCGTCAGGATCTGGGTGGCTTATCACCTCTGCTGAACAATGTCCAGAAGAAACCCTGGTGTTGACTTGTCCATGGGCTATTAGGGAAATTAAACACAGAACTAGGTCTGGTAAAGTATGAAGTGCAAGTGTCCTTGGAGGGGCTCGGTGTCCCAGCATACTGCCTCTCCCAGCAGACACCAGGCTGAAACCAGCCTCTGCTCGGGTTGTTTAGTACACAGAGCAATCTGAAGCTGAGTCACGCAGAGGGGCAGTTCAGCCCGTGTGTTTTTCTTCTCTCACTCAGGAGAGAAGCTGATTTTATCCGCGCAGGAGTCCCCCTCTAATCCGCTGACATTGGCGTGTTTCTGCTCAGGGCTTCGTGGCTGTTTTTTAAACCCACATACACACACACTGTCTGGCGGTGTGCGACTGTTTTAATGAGATTACCAGCACCTCAGCCAGCCCTGCCCCCTCACCGAACCAAAACCCAGGGCTCTCTGCCGTTAATACGACCCGAGCTGACCTCGCGCCGTCCCAAGCCAATTACATTATGTAGCTAAGATTCATCCTTGATGATGCGAGATGATGTTAGCCGAACAGGTGTAACGGGACGGCCAGTTCCGGACTATAACCACATAATCGTATTACCGCGGATTTGTGATTGTCAATGATTCATATTAAACACCAGGGGCATCACACAGGTGAGCTGTGGTGGCCTGATGCTGTAACGTGGTGTTGTCTGCACACATTTTCAGATAATTGTTTTTAGTTTTAAGCTCTGTTGAAGTCTCTGTCCCATCTCACAGTGTGGATTCCACCACATGCCTGGACTTGCTTTATCTCCTCATCTGTGCTGTGAGGTATCTAATATGAGGCGTTGGCAAGAACCAGTAATCATGAAGCAAGAAACCAAGAGCCAAGGTTTTTATTTGAATAAACAGTACAGAGTTGTGTAAACTTTTACCTTTTTATCAGGATACACAAATTAGACTTTGGTTTGAGCCACACAATAGAATTTAGCTAGAATCCAGGAAAAAAACATGACAGTGCTTCATTATATCCTCAACTGCTTTGCTCTATTAACTACTTAATTAAATCAATGTAAGGGGAAGCAATATAGGTTGCAGCTAGCTCCATTTTATATGCTTATAAACATGTGGTTGCCATTTTGGAAACGTTTCCAGGAAAAAAAAAAGTATTTTCACAAGAGATTAAACCTATCTAGATAAACATTACACATGCATACTTCCTAAAAGTTTTGCTAAGGCAACGTCCAAAGAATGCATTTAATTCCCTCCGGAAACTCTCATTGACCCAGCAGGAAGGAGCAGAAGCACATAAAATCAAATGTGTTTATCAGTGTGGAGCTGCCGTGATGCCTCCTACATCAAAAATGTCACCAACGCTGAGAAGTCAGTGGTTCAGCCAGACCATCTGTGATGCTGGGGATGATGAATTAGCCAGATCCCTAATTAGAAATCACACTCGTGTCCGGAGTGTTTCCACAACTCTTTAGATCAGAATTACACGGACAGGCCAAATATGCGAGTGTGTTTCCGCATTTTCACCACAATAGGTCAAATTTGGCCCACTGTGGTACAAAAGCCACTTTGATGTAAAATGAAATGTGGCAAAGTTAGCTTGTTTTATGGCTTATTGTTAAGCCTCATAGTTTAGTCTGTTTGAAGATGAGTTCATTACCCCACATTAAAAGCACCTATGTGTTGAATTTGAAAATTGTAGTTAAAAAAAACACATTTTGGAAGACGCCAGGATGCTCTTGCTGGTGCCACATAAAAATGCTTTAAAGAAATAATGAGCTATAGCTTCCCACCTTTCAGAAAACCTTCTAAATATTGATCTAAATCCTTGACAAAAGGAATGAAATACCATCATGCACCTTTTCCCCCCCAAGCTTGCCATGCCAGGGCTTTACAGTAAGTGTAAGACAAGTCTGGATTGATCGCTGAGTATTGACTGAATGAGATTGATGGGTAGGTGTCACGTTCAATCAACCAGAAAATTCAACCACTGCCCTAGTTTCTCTTAGATCTGCCTCTTGAGTGATATTGTTCCAAATGAAGCTACAGAAGTATGTCATGTGGCAAGTAATGTTTAAAAAAAATGGATAATGCAAACATGTTCTTTCAGTATCATTCAGCCCTAATGTTTACACATGCTCCAGCAAGCAGCAGAATGCAGGCAGGCGGGGGTGTGCATGTGCATGTTTTGAGAAGTGAACAGGGCTTTTGTTTGGTGGTAGCCTGTGGGATGTGCTTACCTCTGCAGGGAGATGTTGTGGAGTCACATCCTATTTCCCTGAACAAATGTTGTGTAAAACATTAACTCACCAACTAGTGTCCCTGTCCTCTCAACTGCAGAAAATATTATTTTGTGAGCAAGTCAAAGTACTGCGGCTGTAAATGCGTCTCTTGTAATGAATAACTATTAATTCTGTGTGTGTGTGTGTGTGTGTGTATGAGAGAGAGAGCGCGAGAGAAACCGAGCTCTGACACATTCAGGAAGCTTTTTGCCAGTGTTGTCATGCCCACACTGTCAAGTCAAGTCACGTTGATGAGGCGTCGGTCTGTCCTCCACTGCAGCTCCTCTGCTCATTTAGGATGGTGTGTGTGTGTGTGTGTGTGTGTGTGTGTGTGTGTGTGTGTGTCTATGCTCTGTGCTGCAGTCACAGTCCTTCCACACTCTAATCACTGTGATTTTCACTGCAGACACACGTACTCAAACACACATCGTGCTCGTGTCTATAGAAGCTGCCTCCTGGTCTTCTTACACCATCCCTCCATCTTGTCAGTCTCCATCTTTGTGTCTCTCTGTCACACACAAGCACAGAAACCCCACGTGTTTCCATCCCTCGTCTCGTCTTTATGTCCCTCCATGCTCATTTGGTATTTGCAGGTGCATTTACCCTTCATTTCTAATAGGAGGTTATTTGTCATGGCTGTCGATCTCCAGGTCTCTCCCTGGCTGTCTTGTCTTTCCCGTCCCTCATCTGGCCTCATCACCATCCTGCAGACTGCTTTACAGTCTGCATCCGTCCATTTTTGTATGTAGGTTTCCTCGTTCATTGCATTCGTTTCACGTCTCACGTTGGTTGCGGCTCATCAGAAGCTCACGCTACGCCAGCAAAGATTGGCTGGAGTGGCAGAGATGAGTGTCAGGCACAAAGAGACACTCCTCATGTAAATTGGGTTGACAACACACCATCTATCACTCAAAAGTGTCTCATTGCTGCTAGCAGAACGTCCCTATTCTCCTGACTCTTTCTGTCTGACTGTGTTTTTCTTTCGGGATTACTTCTCTTTCTAGTCTGTCAGTTAGCTGACGTAATTATCTACGCAAGAGTTACTGCTTTAACATTTAGAGTAGAGAACAGAGGACCCGGGGTAGAGGAAGCCACTTCCACAGACCCGGGCCTCAGAGTGACCTAAAAGCCCCTACAGGAGGACGAAGAAGACTGGCCTGCTATACTCATAACTGAACTGTAAACTGTCTGTAAGCCAGCTTGTTTGTTTACAGTCCAGTTGGACAACCTGGAACTGTCAAATCGAGGAAAGGAGCTGATGACACTGCAGTTCCAATTAAACAAACCGAGATTTGCATAAACAACCTGAAAGTCCAGTTAAAAACTATTTTAAAGCAGCACTAAATCCTAATTACGTCTACCTGCAGCAGTCAAAATACACCTCCAGACTAGACCAGGAATGGACCTTATATTTTGTTTTAACAATGTAGAAATGTTTTGTCTGGATTCAGCCTATGGGGTTAGGATTTTAATCAAATAATAGAAGGTCATAACAGTGTAGGTTAGGGTGTGTGTGTGTGTGTGTGTGTGTGTGTGTGTGAGAATGAGTAATGGCCCACTAATAAAAGGGATAACACATATGCATCTGTATTAGATGCCGCTGGAGGCTAAGGTTGTCCGTTGCCGCTTCAGCAAACAGCCATAAAAAGAATCAGTCATGTGAATGCAGCAGGTTTCTTTTTATTAAGCTGAACATCTTCTCAAATTTTGACTATCCGCCTTCTCCGGCTCGCAACATATCAGTTAGATTTAGTACATACCAACAGCCAAATGTTGGTTGACTGATGTTCTTTCACACAATTCCCAACTATTCCTCTTCTCTTCCCCCTCTGTACCCCCCTGCTTGAGTCTCCCGAAGGCCTGTGTGTTGTTTGTATGGATTTCTTCCAGCAGTGGCTCTTCTGTGAATTCAACTCTAAAAAGGGGGCTTTGCTTCAAGTGATCATCACGAGGAAGAGCAGGGGGAGGGTGTGTGTGTGTGTGTGTGTGTGTGTGTGTGTGTGTGTGTGTCTGTGTGTGTGTGTGTGTGTGTGGGTGTTGGAGGGGCAGTAGTCATGACATAACACCCGGAGGTGGGAGAGAAGCAGGCTGTCGACACACGTGTGATGATAACAAAGTCACCAGCAAGTACTCTGGAGCGCCAGTAAGCAGTAACTTCTGTCTTCTGTGTTCTGCTGCTGTTGCTATGGCAGGAAGATCTCGAGGGAATCAAAAATAGCAGTGTTGTATGTGAAACAGGGTTTAATGGAATATTATGGAAACACAGAAATATTCCAAAACATTTTAGAAATGTGTACATTTTTAAGTAGCCTACATTTTCCCCTCAAGAGCCATAAAGCATCATGTCTTTCTAACATCAACAGAACCTCCACTCTATACTCTAGGCTTTTATTTTGGAGACCTCTGCAATGCATCCTGCATACGTACATCCGCTCCGGGCTGCCAGCACTGCATACACAAGATGAAAATAGCCAACCAGGATGTTATTCTCCAGCTAGTGAGCTTTTGGGTCTGAAAATACAAACTATGTTACAGAAGAGGTAGATAGAATAACATTGCGCTGAACACGACCCGAGTTCGGGGTCAATTAAAAGCCCATGGTTTATTGCAGTAATGTAAATACATGCCGTTTATGATGTGATAATGGTGTAATGGACAGTGTCTGCCTCTCTGATTCCTCCTCTGTAACAGGACGAGACGGGAGCCTATGTGATTGACAGAGACCCTACCTACTTCGGCCCCATCCTCAACTACTTGCGGCACGGCAAACTGGTCTACAACAAGGAGCTGGCTGAAGAAGGTCTTTGATATGCTCTGACTCTACTCAGATCCATAGTGTGTGTATCTTTAGTTTTAGTTTAGTCAATGTGAAAATGCACAATATATATACAGATTAGTAATATTATACGCTACAGCAGTGATTTCCTGCCAGGCAGGTACCAGGGGTGGATCAGGGCTGTGGGGTTATGGTTGACATTAAGGGTTGGGAACCACTTCGCTGCAGCGTGCACACAGGAGCTGAGTCGTCGTGTGTTGCTTTTGTTTCAAGGTGTCCTGGAGGAGGCCGAGTTTTACAACATCACTCCGCTGATCAAACTGATCAAGGAGAGGATCGTGGAGAGGGACTCCAAAGCCACGCAGGTATACACAGAGTGTCTTCTTCTGTGCCTCTAAAAATCAAAACACAGATTGCCCTGGTCACTGCAGTCATTTTTAATGAAACTACCAAATACAGCAGATCGTGTGTATATAATGTTGAAGAGTAACTTGCATTTTTTGCATCTGGCAGTTATAATATGTACTGTACTGCATATTTCACTACTTAACTGTCTGCATCTGAAACACACACACACACACACACACATTATGGTGGTGGTGTAAGTGCAGCGCCTTTCAGTCATTTGCTCTTTGTTGGTGATTTCACCCTTCTGTGCCTCGCTAAAGAGAGCGCTGCTGTGCATCAGGCTTCTCTCTCCTTTCTTTTCTCAGGATGGCTGCACTCGCTCTTACATAATCCCTCTGCCCTCCCAAACATACACCCACTCTCCCTGCATGCTACTGTACTTTACTGGACTGCGAGTGTTTGCCTCGGGCTAAATATGGTGCAAAAGTATGAAAATGGACGTGATGGTTTTGTAGCTAGCCCACGACTACATTCGTTTTTTTCTTTTTGGTTGCTGTCCTCCACCTCCATGTCAGGTTGCAAAGGTTTGGAGAAGGCATGTTAATATGAGACCTAGGAGCAGCTATGTAAGCATCTGGTCATTGTGTGACTGTGATGTTGTTGAGGGGCCTCCTGTTTTGATTGTCGCTACATTATTGTTTGTCTTTTATTTCTCGCTTTAAAGATGATTGTACCTCCCTTTTCTTCCATCTCCTGTTTCCTCAACCCCCTCGTCTCTCTTTACCCAGCAGGTGCCCCCCAAGCACGTCTACCGGGTGTTGCAGTGCCAGGAGGAGGAGCTGACCCAGATGGTCTCCACGATGTCGGATGGCTGGAAGTTTGAGCAGGTCAGCGTGCGCGCCTGCAGAAAGCCCCGCACCGGACTGCTCTGGACTGTGGGTTGGACTCACGCTGCTGCTGACCCTTAAATCTTGACCCTTGGCCTTGACCCCTTGGCCCTGACCTGAGCCTTGCTATCTGCCCTCCCAAAATGAGTTTAGGATTCCCACATTGCATTAGTCTCGATTCATTTACCATTAGTAGGACTAATCTAGTGAGTCCGTGTATGCTTTCACAGATGATCCCAACAAGTAAATACATAAAGACATGGTGCCACCACAGGCGCAGCACATGCTAGTGTTCAGTGTCTTTTACCTTCAGCCTCTAACGAAGGGTTCAGAACCCATATGAGGGCCATATCCTGCGAGTTGAGTTTGTCTACAGCTTGTAGATTTTTAAAAAGTTGTGTTTAATGTTGGAGAACCATTCTGTTTATTTATGCAAGTCATAGACAATCAAATGTCCACTGTGTGTTAATTAAGTCTACTAAAGATTACAGGACTTAGACACCTTATATCACACAAACTGCGGGTTCACATTGTGAGCAACAAAAGCAAATACATCACTAACTACGTTGTGGATGCATGAAACTTTTTTGCGTGGCTGAGCTAATGCCCATGCGTACCACTCACACCACTACATGCATTCATTTTGAGAACATTTCTGCCATGATAATTTTCTCTTATGTGTTCATTATCTACTTTATGTTACTTTATTGGCTGCAGATATTACACTTGACTGTACTAGAACTGAAACGGTTAGTCAATCAATCATTTAGTTAATCCAACATTATGATAATGTGAAAATGGAAAAATCCACTGGTTTGAACTTCTCAAATGTGAATATTTACTTTTTAGTTAGTTGTCCAGACTGAATACCTTTTTAGGTTTGGTTTGGTGGTTGAACAAAACAAGGTTTATTTTACTATTTTCTGGCACCCTAAAGACCAAATGATAAATCGATTAATTGAAAAAAAATCAGCAGCCTCCTCTAAACTTTACATCTTTAAGAGGCTAACTGTGGCACATAAATATTTAAAACGCTGTAGCTGCAGACCAGTAGATTTACTGTGCCACTATCGACGGTCTGTTTGAACAGAGCTGCCACATCGCTCGCAGTGTGAACACACAGAAAGAATCGGCACAATTATATTGATCTCTTGAGTCACTGTAATGTCAGTAATAGGGATCAGCGTTAACATGGCCGTACTGACACTCAGACTAACACTTCAGTGCCTCATGGAGTCTCAATAGGTCAGCCTGTCCTCACTGTAGCCTAGAAATCACGTCGAGACCCCCCCTCTCCCACTGCTTTGGCACTCAGCTCCACTGCATGCTGCACAGCTATGATTTGCAGACGCTGACCCACAGTTGTTTTGCTGTTCCCAGTAAGTCAGAGATGCTTCTTTTTGAGTCCACTGCTGAGTGTGTTAACAGCAGCCTGTCCCCCTCCCCCCCAGCCCCCCACCATGCATGAGCACAAGATTCTTTCCTCGCTGTAGAATGGGATTTCAGCCCTCTCAGTCACTTTCTCTCTCTCTCTTGCTTTTTGTTGTCTCTGCTGTGATCTCTAACTCTTCCTGACACTCACTCTGTCTCTCTGTCTTTGTCCCCCTCTCCTCTGTATATCTTTCTGCGTCTGTGTCCCCCGTCTTTTTCTAGATGGTGAACATCGGCTCGTCATACAGCTATGGAACCGAGGACCAGGCTGAGTTCCTGTGCGTTGTGTCCAAAGAGCTTCACACCGCTGGATCTGGACTGGGTACGGAGCAGAGCCACAAAACCAAGGTGAGTCTTTTGTCTTTTTTTTCCCCCCCTCACAAAACACACAGCTGTATGTTTACAGACTCGCTGTAGGATCAAGCTGCCTGGCTGTGTGTCCATGTGTGGTCCTGCCCTTGTTCTGGATGGGTGTCTTTCTTTTTGTTGTGGTGTGTGCGAAAGAGAAGGGGGTGGGGGTGTCTCCTCTCATTGAAGCGGATGCAAGTGTGCTTTGATCCTGAGCGCTCCAAATGTCACTCACCTCGAAATGTCATTCACAAAATCATTCACTCCATCATTCACACAGCTCTCCCTCTCTTTCCTGCTGTTATCGATCCCTCCCTTTGTCTTCCTGTCTATCTGTTTTCTCTCTCTTTCATGTGGATATATAGAAATATATCTGTCTCAGCTCCTCACTGTCCACTCACTGACACTCATCAGCGTGTTCATTTTCTTTTTTTTTTGTCATTTTCTGTCTTGTTTGTTTTTGTTTTTTTTTCTTTTGTGTTCTCCGCTCTGTCCTTCATGCCGAATGAAGCCGGCGGAGACGCAGGAGGAGGAAGCCGCGAAGGATGAGGAAGAGGAGGAGGAGGAGGAGGAGGAGGAGGGAGGGAGAGATACCACACCAAATGAGTGGCTTAGAGAATGAGGGAGTCATGTTTCTTTGTTCCAATGGGTGAGGAACTGTGCAATAGATGTGCTAGTGGGTAGACCTTTTAGTGTGTGTGCGTGCGTGTGTGTGTGTGTGTGTGTGTGTGATGTGTACAGAGATCTGGGGTGTTTCATGGCACTGCATTGAGTACGACCTCTAAGCTGTTTCAGTAAACCCAGTGCTTACTGAAACACGTAGAGCATGAGAAATGTGAACCATACTCTGTTGAGAATTTTAAAACAATTGTACAGAAAGATGTCTAACAGTAATGGAATTGAATTAGTGCTCAGCCCTTCTGATGACATTAATTAATGATATTATAAGATAAGATACATACATACACAAGAAGTAAGAAGGAACATTGTCATCGTTATTTCAGTCACAAGCCTCCAGTCCTGATGATCTCTGCTAATGAACCGGGCTGGAACAACAACCGCCATCTTTTCCTCCGTTGTCTTTTTTTTTTTTTTACAGCAGGCAGACCCACATCTATTAGAAAGAGCTGCTGCTGTGCTTCAGCTTAGGTTTTGGCTAGGAGTAGAACACTTTTCAGCATTTTCCCATTTGATAAAACACTTGCGCGATGAAAACATCACTCTCTCGTGCTGTTTGTCATACTGACCTGCACCAGTTTGCATATGCGTGTGTGTGTGTGCGTGTGTGTAAACATGGACGCGCTCGGTGTGGTCTATCAGTGACCCGACGCAGTGGTACAGATATTGATCGAGCGCTGCGACTCTGTGGGCTCTCATTACCGATGCTGTGACATGAAATATCTCTGACCTTTCAGTGCAGCAGCAGTGCAGTGGTGTCCTTCCCAGTCTGTGTACATACTGTATATACAGTCTCAATGTAGAGTCACACACAGTCACACCCACCACATACAAAAACATACATACAAAGTCAAGTAGAGTTTAAAGGGGCACACATTAACACGTAATAAGTGGTTAAGACATGGCTGTGTGTGTTTTTGTTGATGTTTCCAGACATTGTGCATGTCAGTACAGTCATTTGCTGTCATTCTGTCACCATTTTCATCATCATCATCACCATCATCACATAGCATAGATTGTATTAAATGTTTATAGACTACGTTGCTATGGATCTGCAATGTCCTAATGTCTGTTTCTTTTATTTCACAGCTTTTCCAGATCCATGGGTCCCGGATGTAGAAGTCACAAGAATTTTAAGTTTTTTTTTTTCTAGGCTTGTTATGACATTATCTGTACATGGTGTATATGCGTGTTGCCTCAATGGACAGTCATCAAAACAGATTTGTAGCATTGTTATCAGTTCACTGACAAAATGCCAGTTAGAAAGATTACTAAATGACCTAAATCTCACAGTCAGTCGCAGCAATATCTTCGAAAGTATTTTTCAGTGAAACTAATTTTAGTAGTAAAAACTAGTGTTGGTTTGTGCAAACATCATATTGCCAAGTGCAGTAGTGGAGCTTAGTAAATTATAACCAAAGATCCAGATTAAAGCTGGCTGATCCAAGGTGCTGAACCGAAATGTGACAGAGAATATAAAATCTGCCCGAAGAGAATTGACACGGTCTGTCGTTACCCAGCGAGGAGTTTTTGCTGCGTCACTGTGATCTGATAAGTGGTCGAATGGTGTGTGAGGATCAGATTACATCGGTGCTCTGCAGCTTTGGATTATTACATTTCCAAATGTTAACACAGACGGAGGTATTAAGTAGTTAATCAACATTAACCTAAATATTTCAGATCATATCCCAATGATGGATGCAGCTGTATGTTGTATGTGGGGCAGAAGGTCCCTCCTGAAAGGAAATCTCTAATACCAAACAACCACAGTGATTCCACCAGCTGTTGACTGCAGACATTTCAGCCAGGACCAACTTTACTTGGTTGTTTAGCTTGTAGCAGGCTGGAGCAGATCTTGGCAGTGTGCACTGCACACAAACACTTGTTAAACCACCTGTTTAGCCCATCCCACCCGTTGTAGCACATCTTCCATTCTTAACTGACCCTGGTATACCTGCTTGCAGGTCTTGTTATTTGCTCTCAGTGTGAACACGGGTTAACGCTGGTTTGATCTTGTGATATTAGATGTTAGTTTCACCATTTGTTGGTTCTGTTGGTGTTGAATTGACACATGGAAACAGTGTAGCTGGAGACAGACGAGGGCATTTGTTGGTGGTTACAAAGGTTTCAGAGACCAAAACAGTCACGGTCCAACAGCTCAAAGCCAGAACAACCAGCGCACACACACACTGCACAGACAGAAACACACACCGCTCTACATTTCCCCCCTGCACCAACACCCTGCGGTGCGCTGGTACACACCTGCATCACCTCGTGCCGGTGCATGCTCAGCAGCAGCGCCGTCTCAGCCTGTCGCCCTGGCTGGATCCCAGCTGACAGAGGGATGTTGGCAAGAGTGAGGAAAGGCTGTAACAGAGAGGAGAAGAGGGAGGGAGGGAGATCAAAATGAGGAGGACAGGGTGAGACAGCAGAGTGAGGTGTATCTCCATTTTGTAATAGTGATGGTCACACGATGTCTTCTGTCGTTGTCTTTGTTTGTTAGAATAAGGAACAGCACTCAACTCATACTATCAACTCTCACAGTGGGCAGATCTGCCGCAGTGCAGGTGTATGATTGAGGAGGGTTTATGGAGCTGGTAGTTAGGAAACACGTGACTTTTGACAGCCTCTATTGGGGACTTGTAGGAACTGCACCACAGACCAAAATTTGTATCCCCTGCACAAGTCTGTGGCACAACCCCTGACAGTAGTTTGTATAATGGTGTGCAATTAAATGAATTCATTCAGCAGATACACCTGCCACAAGGTTTTGACAGCACATTTACTGTAAATGCACTGGTAAAACTCTGGAGGTACAGTTGTTGAATGCTGGAAAATAAAGGATTATACATAAGTTCAAAATAACAGGGTGTTCGGTTTCTATCAGCAGGTAATAAAATGTGTCGATACGCATTTAGCTTACAATATGTCTACAATAGCCCAATGTCATGTAGCTTATCAGAAAACATTTAACCAAACAAAACATACATAATCAATTGTAGAACAGTTGCTAAGAGAAACGGGGCAGGACACAAGGTCTCTCCTGAAGCATTTCTTGGAGGCATAAATAACTGAAATAACTGAGTTAATCCGCAGCGGTTGGAGCCAAACGACGTCATCTAGGTTAGCTAGTTAGCCATGCTAGCCATATAAGCTATACTGGCTAACAGCTGTCCAACATCCTGTGTGACGTGATGATTGAGTGGAATAAGAGGGCAGTGGGGGCAATTATTGATTATTTTCACGATTAATCGTTTAGTCTGTAGAATGTCCAAAAAAAACTGTGAAAAAAGGTCATGGCAATTTCCCAGAGCCCAAAGTGACGTCTTTTAAATTCTTTCTTTAGTCCAACCAACAGTCCCAAACCCAAAAACTCTTCATTAGAAAGCAGCAAATCCTTACATTTTAGAAGCCGGAACCAGCAAGTGTTTCACATTCTTGCCTGAAAAATGACGATGAATCGGCTAATGGATGAATTGACTAATCGTTGCAGCTCTAGAGGACAGGGCCATCTTCATTTATGTTCACAAATATACAGTTTCATTTAAAAAAAAAAAAAAAAAGTGGCTAATTGCAGTTTTGAGCTAACATTACTCAAACAGGCAAATAGTGCTTTTGTTGGTTTTGTAAAAATATAAAACACCAGTAGACTTATCCCGTAAAGTTTGTGTAAAATCAGCAGCCCTTTGGCCCTGCCCACAGAGGTTTACCTCAAGCAGAGAGATTATTTCTGCCTCGAAGACTTGTGCGGCCATATTGAGCGCTGGCTGTCAGCATCTTATGTTTAACCCCCCCCCCCCCCCCCCCCGCTGTTAAACACTGACTGAGCACCAACACTCGGTAGGGAAACACACAGATACACTCGGGTTGTTTTATACAGGCAATAAGCAGTTACAGTAACAATGTGAGACAATCCAGAATTAAGATCATGGTTGGCAACTTTTTTGATAACATTTTGATAATTAAATCTGAAAAAAAAAGGCTGCAGATACAATATTGTGTGTGTGTGTGTGTGTGTGTGTCTCGTCCATTTCAAGCGTTAAATAGAAACGGATATCCTGGACCTTTTAAGGGTCCTTGCAATACCTTATTAGCTGGATTAGTACAGTAAATGTTAGAGTAGTGATGATACTGTTACTCGTCATGCTTATGATAATCAGAACAGTGATATTAGCAGGAGGGAGAAGACTGAAAGAGACACAATTATGTTTATTGTTTTGCTACTTCGGCTTTTTCTTGTGGCTCTTTTTAACTTGGATCATTCGGTGCCTTGAGTTCAAGCAGCAAAACGGACACGTCAAAGGACAGACGTGTCAAAATGATCATAGGTGTTATTACATGCATTTTTATTTTTATTCAAATATAGCTGTATTCACATTTTAGTCGACGAATAGGTAGTTTACAGTCTCGCTGAGAGTCCAGGTTTGGCATTTGTGTACATTTCTTCCAGTGATTTGCTCTGAGAACTTTATTTTTCATAAGGTGTTAAAGATAAAGACAGGGCAAGTACACCGCATGCAGCCGCACGTGAGGGGGGAAGCGAGGGGAAGCGGTTTCATGCAGCTTTCGTTGAAGGCTGAAGCTGTTTTGTATAAAATGTCATGCCTTTTTTTTTTATTTTTTTGTACATTCAGTTGTCTAATTTATTCTCAAGGTTTGTTTTTGAATGTTACACAGTAAAAAATAATTTGGGCTTTGACTTTTCTTAGAGGGGGGGGGTGACTTTTGCTTTTTTCTACTTGATAACTAGCTTCTTTTTTTTTGACTCACCTGATGATCAG
Organism: Enoplosus armatus; assembly: GCF_043641665.1. NCBI lineage: Eukaryota > Metazoa > Chordata > Actinopteri > Centrarchiformes > Enoplosidae > Enoplosus > Enoplosus armatus. The sequence continues at coordinate 14,499,498 of NC_092199.1, read as the reverse complement.
TATATAGAAATACTGAAAATGCGTCAGGTTAACTAAACATGCTAGTTTTTAGTCCTAGTTAACGTAAATGCTGTTGAACAGACATTTCCCCAAGAATAGACTTTACTTTTCCCCTCAAATGAAAATGTGTTTCCATTTGGTCAGTTTTATAACGCACCATTTGCATGTCCAGTTACCTTGTTTGGTTTGCTGGATCCGCACGTTGTTTTTTTTTCTTTCATTTGTACACTGTTTGTTGAATTGTTTCTGCTGTACAGTCGAGTGTGTTTTCTCATAGTATTTGACATGTAAAAGTCTACATAGTGGTCCTCTTTCATTATTCTGTGCAAAAAAACAAATCTGTCAGGCAGCTGTGGATAGAAAAACATTTGTATCTGATGCTGGAGTTTCTTTCTTCTGCTGTCCATAGAGTCTCAGTGTCTGTATACATAAAACTAAACCATGTGACACATGCATTGTAACACCTCAAATGAACCTATACAGGCTTCAAGAAACGCTGTGTGTTTTGATTTCATTGAGCTGTGTTTCATCAGGACCTGAGCAACATACAACATTTTCAACAATGTGACAGAAGGTAAAATGTTGTTTTTTTTTTATTATTATTTAATGTAAATGAATGTCACCAAACTCAACAAAAATAAATCTTTGTCCTTTTGGTTTAAAGTACAGATTTGAAAATCTCGGTTTTTTTTTGGAGCCGGATGTTACAACCATGACACGATCATGATGATGTCACTGTACAGAGTTCTGAAATAACAAAGCCAGTTCTGCAGTCAACAGTTGCAGTGTAGCAGTTACCTTCGAAACCCTCTCAGAGGTTGAAATGTGCAGCCAGTGCTCCATTAGAGATGCAACTGTGGTCAAAAGCAGTTGTCTACAGATATGTCATTTGGGTAAAAAAAAAATATAAATGCATATAAAGTAACCAGTACAAGAATAAAAGTGCAAACTAAACACATTCTAAAAATAGAAAATCTGAAAACGTAAAGATCAAAGTAAAGAAAAGTCACTTAAGGTGGTTAAGAGTAGATCCTAGATGACAGACAGAGGCGAGCACACACTTTACATTTTGGAGTGATTGTACAAGAACAAGCCAGTACAGAATAAGGTAGTTTTAGCCTATTATTTGATTGAAATGTTACACCACTTAACGCAGGCTTTGGCTTTGTTTGCAATCTCTTTCCGTTCATCTTCATAGTCTGCACCACCAGCTTTGTCCTTTCTGCTTCACTTTAGTAGTTGTCACGTATGTTTTTGCAAAATAACATATCACTGGGTAAAATACGCAGGACTTTTTAAAGGATGAACAACGTGGCAGATATAGGTTACATCCTTGTGTCTGATGTGCTCAAAGCAAACGTGATTAATTGTTGCTCTTCCTATACAGAACTTTGCTGTAAGTAGTCACTTGATAAATGTGTCTTATTCCTTCCTTATTTACTAAGTTGGTAAGTGTATTTTTTTTAAAAAAGCTTCACAAATAAGGGCCAGGATCTATAGATTTGAACCAAATCTAATAATTGTTAGTAATTGTTGCCAAGTGACAAATTCATACTTTTACTGCCATTATGTTAGCCTCGGATGGATGGAACTGATCATTTTATAACAAACTGGTTAATATCACATCTCGGCGTGCTGTTGCTCTTGCTGAATAGTGTAATAACATCCAGTCAGACTGTGTCAGTGTTTTCCTCTACAGTAGGCTTGTACTACAGGAAGGTACTGAGGGTGTTATCCACAGTAGCCAGATGAAGGTACTCAGGATGGTCGCTCTCAGACTCCACCTCTGATTCCTGATCCTCATCGTCGTCCTTGCTCTGACTGGAGAGTGGCTTCCTACTCCGGACAGAGCCTCGAGAGCGGTGCACCAGACACGCTAGGATCATGTGGGCGAGGTCCTGCTGGAGCCGCTGGAAGTTCTCCCTGGGAGAGCAGGAACCAGGTTTAAAACAGGTCAGTCTCAAGCATCCTATCGAGCTACAGTAAGCGTACAGTAGAAAACCAAATACATGCCACACATGGACAGAGCCAGGCTAGCTGTTTCCCCCTGCTTCCAGTCTTTATGCTAAGCTAAGCTAACTGCTGGCTGTAGCCTCATATTTATTGTACACACGTGAGAGTGGTGTCAATCTTCTCATTTAACTCGCCGCATGAAAGCTACTAAGCAAATTTCCCATATTTTACTGACTGTAAATGATCCTGCCTGATGCAGATTTACAGACGTTGTTGAGAGTGCGTATGTTCCAGAAAAAGAAAAAGCCTCCTGTAACCTGTTCACAATGACGGTGATGCAACATTTACACTGAGCCTCAAACACCTCAAACAAATTTCAGCAGGTGGAGGGTTTGCTTACGTTGTGGGTGGAGTTGGGAGGTCGTAGTCTTCGCCTGTCTCACCAGTCAACCAGTAGGTTGTCTCTGTGCCTTTACCCTTGGAAAAGACACACATACACACACATTTACATTTACATTTTGCATCCAAATGTGGCAATAAAGTCTGCAGACATTCAGTGTCGGTGCTTTCTGCTGAATCAAGTGTTTCTGGATTCATTTCAAAATGGTTTATTTGTCTGACTTGTTTGGTAAATTGAATGAAGAGGCCCATCTTTACCTTCAGATACGTTTCTCCTCTGACCTCATGCTCAAACTTGCAGTCTGTCCTCTGCAGGATATTTATAGTAGGCTGGCTGACGTGGATCCGCAGGGCTGGAGGATATTAAAAGATAAAACAACAGCCATCATTTGTTTTGTTTTTTACAGGGCCTTGGGTGTGGTACATTTATTTAATTAGGTTGATTGGTAGCTTCTGTAATTGCACCAGAGCAATGAGCAGCCATTGCTATTGCAACATAACTAGATCATACTAGCTGGCAGCATGAATGTCAGTGTAAATCAGTCTGCTGATTAAATGTCTCCTGGTATGCATGTATTTTTATATATATCTACTCACGGTGTCCTGTAGACTCCATACGAGATGCCGTGTTGACCGTGTCTCCAAATAAACAATATCTGGGCATCTTCATCCCCACAACACCTGCTGCACAGGAACCTGGACACACACACACACGCAAACATTCATTGATTACAACTGTATACAGGATAAAAGAAACGGAGTGGACAGATCAAAGGGAGGTGAATCAACAGAGCAAAGTCTTTTAGAAGGATTTGGAGAATGGATGCACTTGGCCATGAAGGACCTTTCTCGTTGTCTTAGCTCTTAAGCATTCAGTTCTGTTTACAAATGAGCGATCCCTGAGTTTTGTGCCGTCTACCTGAGTGAACGCCGATGCGTATCCACACAGGGATGCCGGGCAGGTGTCGGAGCTGGAAGGTCCCCATGAAGGCCAAGATGTCCAACGCCATGCGGCAGATGTCCACTGCGTGCCTGTTCCCATTTCGCCTTGGGAGCCCGGAGGCTACCATGTAGGCATCGCCAATCGTCTCCACCTGAGTGTGGATGGACGAAATGATGACGTCCAAGGTCTGTCTATCAGTCTATTTGTTTATCTATTGAATTTCAATCCCCTGTCAATACCTTGTAGACATCATGGTGGTCGACGATGCTGTCAAAGCCCTTGTAGATGTCGTTGAGCATGTCCACAACTTCCATCGGTGTGCTGTACTGGCACAGGGTGGTGAAGCCGACTATGTCACTGAAATATATTGTCACTTCCTCGTAGAGCTCTGGCTCCACTACACCCGTCTCCTTCAGGCTTTTCACCACTGGGCTACACAGAGAGAAACGTGTGCAAAGACAGGCGAAACAGAATGATCCACCTGTGCTTCCGGTCCAGTCAAATTGGCTAAACCAGAGCATCTTTTTTCCGATTGTTTCACAAATCGGAGTCATAATTCAGTCAAATCTGAACACACAGACATGATCACATATTCAGTGTGACTTACACCTTCTGACGATATCATTATCTCCAATGTCCATTGAAAATAAACGTCCATAAACCCACTTAGACATCATAGAAAGAAGACACTCCTTATAACTAAAGAACTTGCCTGAGAATCGTTGAGTTTTCTTCAGTATCAAAGTAATTCATTGATAGCTGTCAGTACATCCAATGGTACATAGCAAACAGGAAGTGCTAAAAGCAGGCTCAAGTTGTAGCCCACAGCGTAACTCACTGTGTTGTGTAAAAGTTCACGTCTTACTGGGGTACATGTATGATTTTGGTATATGTGTTTTCAGGCCAGTGTCTACAAAATATCTCCTTTAAGTGTAAACTGACCCAGGAAGCAGCATGAAGTTGAGGCAGTCTGCTCGGTCCCTCTCAGCTTTGTAGAGGACCGTTCTCTCCTCCACCAGGTGCTCCAGGTTTCTGGAATACATCTGCAGCCGTCTGATCATGTTATCCATGTAGCTCTCATTGTCCTGGTTATGGATTTTACTAGGGACATACAAGGGAAGGTGAGGAGAAGAAAACCAACTACAAATATGCGATCCATTTCTCAGAGCTTCTACAGGCTAGAATTGGATACATGGATCACAAATCTGATGGCAACAACAGCTCATGAAAGTAAAGACAGCGATTACCTGATGATTTTCCCCAAACAGTTTTCTACCTTCTTAAAGTCAGGTCTTTTTTCTGGATCCTCGTCCCAACAGCTTTTTATCAACATGTACACCTGGGAGACGGAGGACACACATCTTTAAAGACATACCAGACAATAAACACAGATAAAGGGGGCATTAACGCACCTCTAACTCTTTCTCTAAAGCCGTCTCCAAGTTGAGATCAGGTCTGAAGTAGGACATGATGACCTTGGATAGCTTTTCTGTTAGGAAACACACAGACATTAATTCCCCACAAAGTTACTTTTAATATTACTGAGTGTGTGTATCGAAGCAAAACATTGGCTCTGGATCAGAGGCTCTAGATTCTTAGAGTACTCTTTTCTTCAGTTTTTTTTAAAAAGCAAGGCCCTCTCCAGCATTATCAATAATTTCTTTGACTTAAAAAAAATGCAGTACAGCAAGGTACTTGGATACTTCTTGTGTGCCTCTTCAAATCCCATTTTGCATTAGTTTGTTTAAAGATGTAAGGACTGTTACAATATGGACTCTTACGTTTATTGGGGTAAAGACATATAGGAGGCTTTTCAAACCACAGAGTTTAAATGTGTACATTTTAAGGGAAAGCTTAGTTGGTTGTGTCAGTGTGTAACACCTGCTCGGTTGGAGCAGCACCCGGTGTAGAAGGTGCTCTTTCTGAGAGCAATCTCGTGAGCGATAATGGCAAAGCTGTACACGTCTCCCTTCTGCGAGGTGCCCTGACTCCTCAGATGCTCCGGAGCAGTCCACAAGTCTGAGAGGGGGAAGAGGAGAGTAGAAAGAGGAAGGAGATGTGTTATGTGAAGTGCTGAAAGTGAAGGAATTAATAAAACTTTTTTAGTACGGTTTACCTCCGCCGGGGCTAAGAAAGCTGTTGCAGCCAAAGTCTGTGATCTTCACCACCATGCGGTTGTCCACCACACAGTTGGTGGACTTGAGGCGACCATGCACCTGGATGTCACTGGCATGGAGATAGGACATGCCCTACACCAGGGGAGGAGGTGAGAAGCTTTGGATTAAAGGGGCAGTAAGTCATCTGTGACCTCTACTGGCTGTCAGGAGGAACTGCAACAACAACTGCTAATGGTGTAAGTGTGTATCATTCAGGTCTTAACGAACACATTCTGCTTGATATGAACCTTATAAACCCCCACATACATTAAATCCTATTGTACTCAATTTTTGTTAGGTTAGGAGTTCAAGTTTTCTTTTTACATCCATGTTTATGTCAAAAAACCAAGATTCCACTTTGGGAAATTCCTATTGGTAATAAGTGATTACAGTAATGATAGTAATTTAAGTTTTTAATATTAAAGTACTGCAACATACAATCCCTGACACTTCTACTATTATTGAGTACGTCTTGCATGTTGTGATGTGATAACATCAGACGTGCGTTTGTGCCGAGCTGAACATATGGCGCCTGCTCTTCAGTCATTCATAAAGCTCCATACGATATCATGTGCGAGCATACAAACACAATATGGCACTTCAGAGTTACATTAGGAGTTGTTCATCAGCAGAGCCCCGCGTTTCTCTCTCACCTTGGCGATGTCGTACATGACGGAGATCTTGAACTCCCAGTCCATGAAGGTCTCCTCTGGGTACGAAACCTTGTCGTTCAGCACATACTGGAAGAAGAAAGGGACAAGAGGGCATTTGTGTATGTGGATGCCTGTGAGTGCTGCTACTTTAAGTCTCAACAAATACTGGAAAGCTGGTGAAATGATTATACTCTGATATTTGATCTTGTCTTGTTTGTTCTGTGCTAACGTGCCGATATTCTTGACTTGTCAATCAAAATAGTCATTTGATATATGCCAACTGAACTTCCATTCAAACCTGAAAGGACTTGAAGTGAGTGTGTGCATGCCATACGTACCCTGAGCGACCCCCTCTCTCCGTACTCAAACACTCCGAACACACCCTGATCAAACTTCACCGTGCCATAAAACTTTGTGAGGTTGTAATAGTCGACTTGCAGGAGCTGCAGAGAAAAGAAGAAACAGTAGCTCTTTAAATGGCACAGAGGCTCGCATGGAAAAACATTAATACAAAAGGACAGGCACCGTATTGTCTTACCGCATTAAGTTCTATCTTCTGGGTCTCGTTGAAGTTCCCGTCTGAGTGCTTCAGTTCCTTCAGAATCACAATCTGGAAGAATTCCAGCAGCATCAGTCAGACCAGCAGTCAAATCGACACGTTCAAAAGCATGCTGATTGATTTGAAAACTACTGCAGGACGTCGTGTCCAGCTACCTTCCTATCGTAGAGTGCACGGCGGATCTTGAAATTCATGTCTTTCCTCTCGTCTTCAATCTGACGGGGGCAGATGAAGGACATTTTAACAGAGCCAAACCCCTCTGGTGCATTCATGTTCAAGAATAAAATCAACTCGAGCATTTAAAGAGAAAAACAAATGGTTAGAAAAGCGGTGGGAGCTGTAGAAAATGAGTTTGGGTCGAAGGTTTCACTCGATCATAGATTTGTTTGGGTCAGTGAGTGAGAGAGTGATGAAAGGTGTAGACCTCATTCACCTTAAGAGAGATGACGTTGAGTTCGTTGTTCTCCAGCAGTGTGATGAGATCAGAGCTGATGTGGGACCAGCGCTTCCTGAGCAGACGCTCTCTCCGGTTCTGTCTGCACAGGGAAAAAATAACCCAAGATGTGCACTTTCAACAAATGATCGCCCTTATTTAGTTTGGTTTAATTTGTACATTTTACACAAAAACTTCCCTTGGCTCTAAAATCAGGACAAAGAAATCATTCGACTTGGATTTCTTCAGGTTGGTCAGTGTTGATGTACTTGTTAAGAGGTGTTATGCACTAAAAGTACACTGTTTCATCACTCACCCGTAGAAAATGAAGGCAATGATGGCCACCACAAACACTGTAACAGCCAACACGATGACAATGATGTCATGATATGGCAGGCCTGAAGCTGTGGGCCCCAAAAAAGGTTACAATTTAAAGTTTAGGGATTTACTGTAGCAAACTCTCACTCATTCAGGGCACTGTACATGTATAACAACAGGGAAATAGATGAACGCAATGCAAGTGGACATATAATTCAGATAATTCATGCCATAACAGGTTTGTGTCTCGAAGGACACCCGCAGGGCAAATTCTGCATGTGCCACAAAATAAGAGCTGCCACACATTTGAACTTTACCTGATTGTAACAAATGCAACTTGATTTTAACAGTTTAACATGTTCATGATCACTTGTAGGTAAATTCTGTCAGTTATTATCAGTTATTTAACAGTATTTAGACCTTGAAACAGAGACACCACTCCAAACAATAACTGAGACATTTCCCACTTCACCTTAGAGACAGTAAAACCTTCAATACAAATAAAAAGTTTCCCTCTTTATAACACATCTGGAACCTTATTGACAGCAATAAAAAGCCAATGGTCACTTAACACTGTCACCTGACAGATGTGCTATGTGTCTGCTTGTGCACTTGTATGTGTGCACATGTGTGTGAATGTGCGTAGGACGGCAGTTAATGATTATAGGTTGTGGCGGCCGGCTGACACAATCAGACTAGTCGTGGCTTTGTGTGTGTGTGTGTGTGTGTGTGTGTGTGTGTGTGTGTGTGTGTGTGCGTGTGTTTTAGCTGTACCTTCGTCTGGTCTGGAAACAGGCAGTGTTTTTCCCCAGATGAAGGAAGGGTCTGTCTCTACCACGCTGGTTTGGTTGAGCTCAGTGTCGAACGTGAATAAAATTTGGTACTGAGGATCACACGAGAGGAGAAAATCACATTTCAGCATAAAACATTGTATGACAGCAAGAGATTCAAGGGTTTTATTTTCTAAGATCTTTGTGAAACATTGCTGAGAAAATACTTGTTTGTGAAAGAAGAGTGGTCTGTGTTTCTTATGTGTATATATATATATATTTCACTGCTAAATGGCATAATAACTAAGACAGGAGAACAACGTACCTTGCTGTCAGTAGTGGTGTAAATGACCGAGAGAGCCACGTCTCTGTCTCCATGTTCGTCCAGCTTGTAGTTTCCAGCACTTCCTGAGCAGAATCATAGAAACATCTTTATTCAAGGATGAAAGAGGCTGACAGACATGCATCACATTGTGAAGGGACTTCTGTTTTAGTGTGTCTCTCAATCACACACCCAATTACACACAGGCTACTTACAGCTACAGCCTGCAGGCTATAACACCTCATCGCTTCATCTTGTCAGTGAAAAACACAAATGAGTGATAACAGCTTCCATCTGTCAGGCCTCACACACACACACACACACATACACACACACACACACACACACCAGTAACCAAAATCAACTCTCAGGGCCATTAAGGTCATGTCACCAGTATTTTCTCTCAATCTGTGAAGCTTTTCAATTTTACAATTACAACCTTGCCCCTTGTGAGTATTTAATGAGCTGATTCCAGTGTGTTTAGACTCAATATGTTTTAACCGACAACAGACCACAGCCGCGCTAGTTCTTCAGCTCATCAGTGCTTTGAGCTAAATGCTAACATCAGCATAATAACATACACACAATGACAATGCTGACATGCTGCTGTTCAGCAGGTATAATGTTTATCATGTGCACCATCTTAGTTTAGCGTGTTAGCAACATTTGTTAATTAGCACTAAACTACAAAGTAAAGCTGAAGCCGATGGGTCATTTGTTTTGCAGGTAATTTTTTCTTTTGTTTTTTTTTTGTCTCATCCCAGAAATCAACATTACACCCATACTGACTGCTGGCATTAATGTTAAGTACATTCGAGGTTCATCCTCCCACTATCTCCTCCTCCTTCCTTACCATGAAAGGAGATGTTTCTGAAATACTTCACACTGAGAAACTCCATCTGCTGAATCTTCGACTGAGGTTTTCCATGTATTTCCCTCATCACCTGGCCTACCAGCAGCACCGAATCATGGTACGCAGCCATGTAATCATTCATCTGCAAAGAGAGAGAGACAAACAGCTTGGACAGAGCCAGGCGGGCCATGGCAAGGAAACAAGTAAGTGTATTTCTATCAAATACAAACTATTCCTCTAAACAGCAGAACGAGGAAGAAGGGAGTTGAGTCATTTTGATATCCTCACCGTGTTGGGGTCTTTCAGGTCTGTGTTGATAGTGTAGTTTCTGGTGTTGGGCATGGTCAGCACCAACACATTACTCATGGACGGCAGTGACGATGTGTTGGTGTAGTATTTATCACTAAGGAGAGGAGACAGGAGAGGTGCTCTTATAAGTGCTATATGTGCATCATCCTTACAAGAATACATCATTCACACATTTTATAATTACTTAATAGTACCTCCTTGCCGGAGGATCTGAAGCTCACAGATTCAGTCAAATCTTTTTTTATTAGATTTTATTACAGCAAAACTCTAAGATAAATAAACTGAATTGTCAATGAAAATTATGAAATGCTATTAGTGTGCACCAGTAGTTCCCAACCCTTTCAGACTATCCCCACAGCCCTGTCAGATGAACTCAAGTAATTATTTGTCAGCACCAATCAGGTCATAATCATGTGTTTCAATTGATTTTAACCATCAATGGAGGGTACAATAATACAACAGACATGTCAAAGTTAAGGCGGTCTGGTTAAGTTTGCAAGTGTATTACAGCAACTTGGACCGGCAGTGGACATTTTAACCATTTATCCATAACTTCTAACTCTTTATTCATGACTTTTAGCTAACTACTTCCAACTGTGTATTCACTGCTTTTAGCAAACTACTTCAGCTGTGTATCCGTGACTTTTAGTTAACTACTTCAGCTGTGTATGACTTTTAGCTAACTATTTCCAACGATGTATCCATACCTTTTTAGCTAACTAGCTTACTTCAGTTGTGTATTCATGACTTTTAGCTATTTCAGCTGTGTATCCATGACTTTTATCTAACTATTTCAGCTGTGTATCCATAACTTTTTAGCTAACTAGCTTACTTCAGCTGTTTATTCATGACTTTTAGCTATTTCAGCTGTGTATCCGTGACTTTTTAGCTAACTAGCTTACTTCAGCTGTTTATTCATGACTTTTAGCTATTTCAGCTGTGTATCCGTGACTTTTTAGCTAACTAGCTTACTTCAGCTGTTTATTCATGACTTTTAGCTATTTCAGCTGTGTATCCGTGACTTTTAGCTAACTATTTCAGCTGTGTATCCATAACTTTTTAGCTAACTAGCTTACTTCAGCTGTGTATTCATGACTTTTAGCTAACTGTTGCTTCTCTGCTTGCTTGCTAACTATTTTTCATGCCCTCTTAGTCACAATTTCAGATGACTCAATATGTGGACAAATTTCTATTTCATTACATGGGATACTCCACAATATTTCCATGTACTCCCAACAGCAGAAATACCCTATGGGATACAAATAATGCTGGATGGGAATCACTGCTGTATACTAAATGCCAAAGAGAAGGATGTGGGAATGCAGAGAATCCATTCATGAACAGTCCAGTAAGTGCAAACATGTCGACAGGACACACACACATGCAGAGAGCATCAATATAAGGAAAAAGACAAGATATATGAACTGGAGATTAGAGATGGAATAAGAGATGAAATGAATGAAGAGCACTGACTTGTAAAGATCAATGAGGACGAAGAGAATATCACTGCTGTCGGCCTCTTTGGAGCCATTTTTCACCTCCACTATGTCCATTGGTGATCCGCACATGATGAACACTGCAAACATAGAGGCTGTATATTACACCACAGACTAATAGATTTTTAGCATAGTAGCCCTGGAGGGAGTCAAGCCCCTGACCCTGATTTCCATTTAAATTTCTGCTTCAACCTTGAAAGTTAAAGTTAAAGAAAAGTTAAAGTTAATACCAAACCCAAAATACCCTCTTTTATAGCTGCATCAACATGAAACAAAAAGCTATGGTTGGTGCACAAGTTAACCTTCCCCTGTAATTTAGCATGACCTATGTGGTTACTTTGGAAGGGACAGTTTAGACAAAGTTGTACAGTAGAGTGGTTTGGAGTAACGCAAATATTTCTCTTGACCAATTGTTGAGTTTTGCATTTATGGTCCTACTTTGAAGGTGGAAAATAGGAAGTGGAAAAGTTGTCAGCCTCTGAAAGTTAAACGTACAAGTGCTTTTAAAAGTATACCAGGGTTGCCAACTTTCGTCAGTCAGCTGGAGTCAGATTCAGATTCGCTTTCTCTGTCAGACGAGGCACTTTTACTCATAATTGAAATGTCCCGACAGGTTTGATGGAGTTGCAGGACTGAGCTACTTTATTCCAAATAAGCTGCATAAGCCTAGAATCTGTGTGTTGTATCTTACCTCCCGATGTATAGAAAAGCTCAGAACATCAATATAATAACCGCTTTAACTGAATTAAGTAAGTCATGAAGTTCCTGCTGCTGTGAGATGGCCAGGGGTATTTATTAAACTTAAAAAGAACACTACATACAAACAGTGTGGGCAAATATATTGATGTTTCTGTAAAACCTATAGGTATATTTTTCATGAAGGAGCGGCTGACTTCCTTTTTATTTGGCGTGAGATTTGTTTGGGCAGCGTGAAAGCGTGAGACAAGGCCTAAAAAAACGGGTGTCACAAGCCAAGAGCTGAGACAGAGCTGGCAACCCTGAGTCTACACTCTTATTTAAGTAATAATTTGATACTGCTGCCATATCCATTTGATGTCATGTGGTGGACCTAGTTCATGACCAGAAACTTCATGTTAGGCAAAAAGGAAACTCGAGTTCTGACTTCTGACTAACTGAACACATTCATTTATTTCTTTTTGTGTGTAGTGTGTGTGTGTTTCCACAGCAAATTCAACCCCCATTTCTTTGCAAACCATTGTGTACAAAATTTGTACACCTTTTATTACAAGTCTGTGAGTGCGCAGGCATACAGTGTGTTTATTTCCTGACAGCTTGTAAAAACTTGCAAGAATGTGCAGTAATTAAATGCACGTCCATCGATGACAATAGCAGAGCAGTTAAATCAGACAGGCGGATGCGTGTTGTATTTAGACTCACAGTTGCTTGTCCTGTTTTTGGGTGATGCAAGTACTTTTTTCAGTTCCTCTGATTTGCGCAGCACCGTTCTCTGAATATTTTTGGCAAAATTGCTGGAGTCTGCATCCAGTGAATTTATGTACCTGTAGAGGACACATTTACTGTCATATGTCACATATTAATGTCACAGCTACACACTTAAAAATATGTTTATGGGATGTAAAAGATAACACAGCGTTATGTTTAACAGCAAAAACCCAAAGCATATCCACATATCTCAGTCTGACCTCCTCATAATATAGTAAACTTGAGTCAAATGTTTTGGATCCTGATCGGTTCACACAGCCTCCTTTGACTTTCTCAAAGCTGGGAACCCACGTCTACATTTATGAGGAGGTCGTATGGCCTCCTCATAAACACCACCACAGATGTCGGATTAAAAAAGTCTTGATCTTGATGATGTTTGTCAGGCTGCTGTGGAGGAAAGTCTCTCATTTCCTTCCAGCTCTGTCAACCTTTCCTGAGAGCAGAATCCCTTGATGGTACAATAAAGTCCCTGTACAGATCATTTACTCACAAAAGTGGGTTACTTTTCAAATACATCTCCTTGGTGACTCACCAAAAGCAATCCTCTGTGTTGCTCTGCTTCTTGTAAACATAGGCCGTGTCCCACTCTGATTTGATCGTGTTGTTGGCTCTCCAGAAGTGGGTGAAAAAGTCAGAGATCTTGCGTGCCGGCGGCAGGAGGCGCTGCAGGTTGAGCGCGTAGTTGCAGGAGAGACCGAAGCTTCCTGCCGAGATGATAGGTGGGATGAACTTCAGACCTTTTTCCACACTGACAGAGAGACAAAAACAGACGAAATGGTAAGGGGCATCGCAGAGACATGTAGCTGCAGACACAGCCTCTACAAAACCACCTAATGTTAGGAAGTGTGTTTAGGAGCAGGTTCAAGGTGCGCCATACTGGAGCATTTATACGTGTCAAACTCTGTGTGAACGTGACCTTGGAAAAAACGCCACTTACTCAACCATTTGGAAAGTAGCGTAGGTGCAGGTGGGCCCAAGCACACAACATCCCATGTTGCCTGAGTTCTGCAAAAGAAAACAGAAGAGTTTGTCTGTGGTGTTTCACATTTGTGTGCACAGCTCAGTTAGGAGGGATCCATCACTGATTTGCCCCCTGGTAGATTTGTAGCTCCAGGTACACACTGAGGACGCAAGCGAGTCTATGCGTACATGTTGTTAAAAACAAAATATCATGAGCTGAGGTGGTTGTAGCTACTCACCATCAGGTTTTTTAGCTCATCCACTCCCTCACACGCGCTACTCTGGCAGCCTGTATGTCGATAAAAGGTCGTGTTGAACCCACCAAATGTGGCTGTGAGATTAAACTTCACACCTGGTTTGTGGTGTGTGGAAAGAAAGAAAGACAGGGGAAAAAAAGGCAGAAAAACATCTCATGAATTATATAGTTTAAGTTTGTGGGTTTCATTAAAATGGGTGTCATTTGACATTAGCTAAATCCCTCCCGCAAACACTGATTGTTCAATCGTAGCGGATGTAAGAGCTACTCTGCACTAAAGAGTTTGGATGGTGGTTTACTTCTTTTGTCCGAGTAAGGACGGTATTAAGCAAAGTGCTGCTAACACAAGCTGCAAATAGCATGTCCGGCTATCTGATCTTTTCCTTTACTTCATCATACTTATAAAACTGGGACTAACAAGAGCAATGCTGTTTCTTTATTTCCATGTCTTCTATTTGTATCATCAAGGTAGGACCAGTAGCCGAGGGGTGCGGGCCTTGAGGTTGGGCCCCCCAAACAGTCTCACGATAAATCAGAGGGGTCGCGAGATGATTAATTGGGCAGGAAAGAAGCAAAAACTAAGTTCTGATACATACATCTGTTTTCGTTTTTTAGGACCTTTTCTATTTCTTTACAAAATATTGAAGCCGACCTCTTTGGGCCTTGAACAGTTACAAATAGGGGCCCATAATAGCTTTTTCCTGGGGGGCCCATAGCAGGTTAATCCAGCAGTGTCTAAGTGAGTCAAAACGTAATTAAATGTTATTGTCGTCATACACACCAAAGATCAGGCTAAGCTAGCACAAAACATTAAGTAAGTAAGGATGATTGTTTCCTTTTGGTCCATAGTATAATGGCCTTTATCTTATAATTCATTACACTGATTAAATCATATTTTAACTGTTATCAGTCATTTCTTCACTGAAATCTAAGAAATATTATCACTTGTCTAGTTTAGTTAAGTCTGGTAGGCATTAACAGTGAAAACGCTGGATCTTTTATGAGACAAAATTAAAATTTAGACTAAAAATCCTAAAAAGCGCTTAAAAAAACTGCAACTTTACTAACATATATGACAAACCTAAGCAATTTTGGACAAGTGGTGTCAGGTCTTATATATAACATATGTAATGCACCATAAGTCTGTGTACACACGCAGCCGTCTTCATGTCGTATTGTATACTGTATGTTATTACCTTCTGCAGCGTTAATGGTTGAATCTGTCTCTAGGGCCTTGTGTATTTGTCCTTCCACAAACGCCAGACTCCAGGGAGACACTTTATCATCCAGCAGGATCACATTGATTGTAGGCCTAGTCCCATCCAGACACTGCCTGACGCCCCGACACGGAGCAGCAAGAGTCCCCAACACACACAAACACAGCCAGCACCACCGCGTTCCCATTTTCAGCTCTGACGTTCCTTGCATTTATATTTTTCGGCTGTCAAAGACAGTCCATGATC
This sequence comes from Enoplosus armatus, assembly GCF_043641665.1. Lineage (NCBI taxonomy): Eukaryota > Metazoa > Chordata > Actinopteri > Centrarchiformes > Enoplosidae > Enoplosus > Enoplosus armatus. Next base: position 14,484,191 of record NC_092199.1, on the reverse strand, counting down.
AGGTAAAGGCTCCTAGAACTTCCTCTTAATTGCGCTGCAAATTCCAGAAATGAATTGCTGTCTGATCCACCACGGCCTCGCTGAAAGATTATTTCACCAGAGCAACAGCCAGTGCCCAAATCTTTGTCTGTTTTCTCCTCTGAGGCGTTCGCTTCTCAGATTCACACTCCCTCTGTTCCTCTAAGTGGCCGCTCACCTGTTCTTTCCATATCAAGTTGTTAATATACAACCTTTGAAGACACAGAGGCGGGCCATATAACCTTCTCACTGTTGTGCCAAGGTTTGCATGAATTACAAGCTTGAAACACAGGCAAACACCCAAACACACAGAGCACAGATTTGAGCTGGTTGGGAGCTTGGTGGTAATAAACGCAGATTTCATAATAACAAAAGATGGACATTTTAAAGGGAATGCCAATAAAAATGATTCTAGGTTGATGCCGCTGATGTTAGTAATGAAGCCCTAAAATAAGCTGAAATGACCTTAGACAGCAGGGGGTGGCGAGGCCTTGCACATATGAAACCTCTGGAACTAATTCTGTGGTATACCGTGTGCTGAATGTGCGCAGCATCTTAGAAGATGCCGCTTCGTACATTTCTGTAATTCTGAACAAAACCCAGATGACTCATGAATGTGCAGGTGGCCAGATAACAAGTTAATGGTGTAGAAATATATGTATAATATAATATAAAATGTTGGAGCAATTGGAAGGTTTATTTTTCCTCTTTTGGTAGAGGTGCTGTTTCCCTCTGCTTCTAGCACTTTCCTTGACCACTTTCTCTACTGAACACACAGCAATGAAATTGACATCAGTCTCACCAACTAATACTGAGGAGGATAGCAGACAATTGAATTTCCAGAAAGGCCAAAGTCTTCCTTTAAGGGACTGCTGCTTCACCCAGTGAGCTGTGGCATTAGTGTCTGACCCATTTATGGTTGGCAAACTAGCCTTTCCTACATGGTATTCAGAAACTCTGTGTTGCTTTTATGTCTGTAATCTCTGCCTGCTGGTACAGGAGGAGGTTAAAGGTAAACTGGAAGGAAACATACACAAACATAATGATATAAGCATAAAAAACTATTTTTTGTTTTGTAGTTTATGGTGAAATGTGTGTGTGTGTGTGTGTGTGTGTGTTTGTGTTTCCCTGTATGTGTCAGAGACAGGCAGACAAACAGACACACGGCTTGTAAATTTCTCCGACACCCCAGGAAAAGGAAATCAAGGAGAGAAAAGAGAAGAGCAAAGGTTGTCAGGCCATAAAACTCAACACAGATAAGGCGCAGTGAAACCACACACACACACACACTTCTGTGATTCAGTTCAGAGGCTTTTTCTTGTGTCTATCTGCACCACGTACGCACATCCACAACCTGCAACACAGTAAATGAGTCCTGCAGACAATTGTTTTCAGCTGAGAGTGTCCTCACGCAGTTCATCTCCTCACCCTAATTAAATGTCCGGTTACACACAGTCAGTTAACTCTGGTGTCTGACGGTCGGAGCAGTGTGACCCATTAACATCCACACGTAGGCACACACACAATTTAATGACAGGAATTCATTACCAGCTCATTACTTGGAACAATTACAATTACTATCTCTACCTCCCTTCTGTGTGTGTGTGTGTGTGTGTGTCTCTCTCTCTCTCCCGCACACACACACACACACACCAGATTTCCCCGACATAAATGTTACTCATCCATCACCATGACATCAAGGGAACTGACATGAACATGGCAACAAACTTTATAAGTGTGTGTGTGTGTGTGTGTGTGTGTGTGTGTGTGATATGTGTGCTTCATATTCAGGCCGTCTGCGTTGTAGGTGTAATTGATATTTTGTGATGTGTAAAATAAACAAAATCAATCAATAAAAATGTGCCTCTCAGTTACTTTCCATTTATATATTTTTACCCACTGCTGTTGCTCCTGTTCTCAGCATATTGTTTCACTACTACTTTTCCCCCTTGTATATTTACTAAGCTTCTTCACGTTTCTTCTGTTCAGCCACTTACAGTTCGTTGTGTCAAGCTTCTATCTGTGCGTGTCCACTGTCTGTCAGCATGTGTCTGTGTCTGAGCTTGAACTAAAACAGCAAAAACAAAGCATTAAAATCAAGCTTTTCAGTTAACATACATTCATGTTGCATATTGCTGCTTCTCCCAAAGATTCTGTGTCCTTTTCAATGTCTTCCGGTTTTTATTCGCAAATCTTTCAACAAGACCCTTGTTTCTTTTATTTCTTCATATATTTGGAATGACAAACCTCTCACTCAGCGACCAAAACCTGTTGGGGGCATGGCCTCACCAAACCTCCAACTTCACAATTACTATTGCAAACATCTGTTGCTTGTCCTACTGGATGCATTTTCATCTGGAACCTGTATGTCCAGCCTGGGTCTCTATGGAGGCTGGTGTGTGCAGTCCAGTCTCATTTTGAGTGCAGCACTTACCCTGGCTCCCTCGCTTCGTAGTCCAATTGCAGCCGACTGTTTCTTTGTTCCACCCACTCTTGATGGTTCATTCCAGTTTTGGCTTAATAAGGGCTTGAAAGCTTTTGAAAACCTTTTTGTCAACAAATAAACATCCAGGATGTTATGCTATGTTTGAAAATGTCCTGTCCATAAAATACTACAAATGCAGTCCTATAAGTACAGCACCATCAGAAACAAATTCAGGTTTCTCCCTCATCAGAGATTCAGTTGCAGTCGGAACACACTTTGCAGATTACTGACACCTAGTGGTCAAAATGAGGGGCTTCATAAAAATACAAAAAACTGGACAGTTTTTCACAATATTACCCTCTTACCTTTCATTTCCTTGTGAACATGCTTTGTAATGGAGTCAGAATGTAAATATGACAAGATGCACTAGAGATAGGGTTCGTATATGACAGCAGACATGCTGGATCATTCATCTCTTTACTGAATAACATGGAAGCTATTAGGAGTCGGTGACAGCTGATTTCCATTAACCTGTTGTAGAATCTGAACAGGATAACTCAAATATAAAGTACTCTAACCGTCTCTATAGTCAGTGGTAAAATATAAGTATATTTACTCAAGTACTGTACTTCAGTACAAATTTGAGATACTTATACTTTGCTTGAGTATTTTATGCCACTTTATAGTTCTTCTCCACTATATTTATTCCAGAGTTAGTTACTTTGCAAATTAAGCTTTTTCATACAAAACATATGATGAGCTTATAAAATATGATGCATTGTTATCAATCAACTACCCAAAAGTATATCCAATAATTAAAACCCCAACCGGCTACAACAGTAAAAAGGGGCAATTTTACTGTATTATGAGCACTTTAGTACATTTTGCTCCTTATACTTACGTATTTTTACTTCAGTAACATCTTCAATGAATTACTTTTAATGGGGTATTTTCACAGTGTGGTATTGCTGCTTTTACTAGTAAATGACCTGAATACTTCCTTCACCACTGCCCTTGATATAAGTAGGAATCCAGTCTGCTGTGTCTGGTTTGCCAGGTCAGGTCAGTGGTGGCCTGTTTCTTCTCAAGGAGTTTAAAGACAGTGTGATTTACTTTTTTTGGTCGATTGGACGTGTTTTACCTTTGCTTGTGTTTTCTTTACTTTTTGTTGCAAACTGTCTTGCAGCAACCTGGTTTTGATATTGATCTTTCTCCATGAAGTCCTTTGAGACCTGCCTACAGCCAAAGAAATAAATGTAACTACTATGCATGTACATTTGTGTTTGGTGTGTTGTTTTTTTTAACCCATGTGTTTTAAGAGAGAAATGAAATGAACTAGCAGATTATTTGTGCTGGAGTGTCCTCTAACTCTTTAACGTAGTCTGTGCCAAGACAAACCCAGACGAACATTTTCCCCAAACACAGACAGACACTGAGGCAAAGTTCACAGCAAAAACTTTGTCAAAGAGGGCTCTCAAAATAACCGCCCTAGTTATTCCACTTTGTACTGACACCGGTTAAGACTGCAAAGACTGAGGGAAAATCTAAACTCAAAACGAGCACAGAACAGTCTTTGCCCTATATGATCGAAATAATAAACACATCTCCACACAGGTCTGTGAATACAGTAGTAAGTTTTATTGAAACTTTATCTTAATGACCAAAAGACACTGTCACAGTGATTTGACAAAAATAAAAAGTGCTTGCGAACTCAATTCAACCTGTTTCTCTCACAGTAAAGAAAGCAAACAGAGTTAAACAGTGTTACTATGATGTTCTCACGGCGTGAAATCAAAGATGCATAGGAGACCTGACGACGCCTCTCTGAAGGCTCCAACTGTGTTAGTGCATGTCCAAACAGAATCAACGCATTCTACGTAAAAAGTACGACAAACGGTACGGAACATGCCGATTTCCAAAACAACAATTGCTATTGTTATTTTGAACATCACATAGTTATTAAAAATTAGACAAGGATTATGTAGAAATTAGAAACTTGTGTTCGGAAAGGTTGAAAGGGTTGGTGTTTTTTTTGCCTGTCAATGATTTCCTGACAGGAGCAAAGGGATATTAACAGGGTAGTATCATTAGAGTGAGGTGTGCAGTGTATTCAAATAGGCTGACATTTGCACAAATACTTAGAAATGCAGCTTTTAATTACCAAACACCTGATGGTCTCATAGTTACAAATGAAAATAAATAAGTCAATAAATAAATAGTCCTTTTAAACTTACAACAGGAAGCTTTTGCTGCTCTGTTTTTTTTGTTTGTTTGTTTGTTTGTTTGTTTTTTTCTCCACAGTCATTTGCCGTGACGTACGAAACTTGCTGGACTGCCGTGTTCAACCTTTCACCTAAAAAGCAGCAGTTCGTCCTCCTCAGCTTGACCCTCCTCTTTCAAGTGTGATGTGGTGATTCCCTTTTTTCCTTCATCAGTTTATTTAACCTGATTAATATTGAGAGAAAACCTTTATTTCACAAGAGGGAGTCACGTATCGCAAACGCTAGAAAACGTGAGGAAAATCTGGCCGTTAAAACTTTGTCTTTTCAATGATAAAGTTTATGAATGATTTCAGGAAATAGTTTAACATTTTGGTAAACACACGTATTCACTTTCTTGCTGAGGGTTAGATGAAAAGAACAATGCCACTCTCATATACCACTCTCATGTCTGTATGCTAAATATGAAGCTATAGCTAGCAGCCGGTTAGCTTAGCTTAGCATACAGACCGTGTCATTTTTACACGGTTTGTGTATCGATTAAACAAATGAGATGTAACGCGTATTAGTGAGTTTCAAAGGTGATGATGGATTTTGTTACCTTCGGAGAGAGCCAGGTTGTTTCCATGTCTCCAGTCTTTGCTAAGTTAAGCTAACTGGCTGCTAGTGGTAGCTTCATATTTACCAGACAAGAGAGTGGTGTCAATCTTCTCATCTAACTCTCAACAAGAAAGCAAGTAAGCATATTTTCCCAGTGTAACAAACTATTTCTTTAACTTCATCAAGTTAACCTGACCACCCATAGGCTGAGAACTGCTGACTTTAATCGTGGTCTTTCTTCTTACACCTGCTTTAAAACATTGCAAATCTGTGCTGAAGTACATCTATAGTTAATCACTCCATCCTCTGCCCGTTCCCTGACCTTCCTCCCTCTCCGGTTTTCCTTCCCCAAGCCCTCTGGCCTGGTTTCCCAGTGGCAGGTCCTCACAACATCCAGCTACTGTCTCTACCACCAAAACTTAAGACCGTCATAGGAGCTGGCTACAATGATACTGGATTTCTACATTTGCCAAGTAGACAAAATACAGTAGTGCTACAATATTAAGAAGGAGAGTAAATCCTTATATGTAGAGCTTATCACAGCTCTGGAGGCCGAAACGCATTAAGAGCTATTTGGATCTTTGTCAGGCTTACTTTCCACTGTGAGTGCACTCACTGTTTTCATTTGGCAGTCACGCACTAGCAGTGTTTGGTACGTCAAACCACCTTGAAAATGTTTCAATTTTCCGAAGGCAGTGAGATGAAGGCAGATCTGAGCAGCTGTTCCTTTCAAGCCGAGCCTGATCATAAACAACAGAAAGGGCTGTTTCAAAATCTTTTATTTCCTTTTGATTAGATGTTCTGCTGTGAGGCAACCGTCTCCATCTGTCGCCGTAAACACAGACACAATGTGGCCAAAACGTGCATTTTTCAATCAGATGTTTGTCACATGACTTTTGGCAGTGATGGCACATCATTTATATCAGTTCCATGCTTAATTGTAAAAAGAGGGAAAATAAAAGTGGGATTGAAGCTGATCCCTTGAAGCTTAAACTCTCCAGTCTGTAGCGTCAGTGTCGCTAAACTGGGTCAAATATATTCTAAATGTGATTCGGCCTCTTCAGCATCCCAACTCGTAGAAGACATCGCTTCCCTAACAACCACTGTTTTCTCATCTAAAATATATTCCCTAGGTCAAAGTAAAAATTCTAGCACCAAGCCCTGAACCCGAACCTTCGAATCCAAACTTTCAAACCCTAAATTAAAACTTTCAAACCCAAATGATGAAACCTTCAAAGGAAAACATTCAAACAAATACATTCAAAGCTTCACTTCCTACCCTATCCTTTACACGTTCACCAACATCCTTCCATAACCAAGCCACCTCAGACCCAGCTCTTCCCTAGACCTGGTCCCAAACCTCACACCCTGAAAACATAAAACCTAAAATAAAATCCAAATCCCCTGCTTTGCCTTTGCAGCCTCGCAACCTGGAGCGCCAGTCTAGGAGCTGATGATCTGACCTGACCAGGTCTCGTGCTTGGTGCCCGGGTTCAGGTGGGTGATCACCACGTCGACAGCCTGGATCTTCTGATTCTTGGGAGGGATGGGGCACACCTTGTACGTGACCTCGTCCCCTTCCATAGGCACGTACTCTCCCTCAATGCTGTCCAGGAAACACAAGCGAAATGTCAAAGTCAACACAGTATTGTTGATTCATTCATGGGCAACGACTAACTTAAGTAAAGCTGGAGTTGGCATCGTCTCTGTCAACCTTTACTTTTCTTCTCCAATGAGTAGGAGAAGCTGTGGCCTGGTGAAACTGAAATGAGTAACCCTCCAAGTATGAGCGCTGATTTAATGGCCATGATTTACTGAGAAACTAACATCAGGTTATGAGATTTCTTTTGCATTCCACCACCACTAGCCTCCATTTCCACACAACAAGGCAAAGGCATCTACCTGCCACCTGCTCCCAAACAGGTACTCCAGCAATTCAAAACTGCACTTCCATAAAGTTGAGCACGATGTTCAAAATAGAGGCAGCCTATATATCCTGACTTACAACACTAGATCCTACACTTCCCATGGTGCCCATGTCTTCCAGACTTTGGAAACGTCCAGAGCCACAGAGGACATTATACAGCTGTTTTCAGAGGCAGAGTGGTACTCCCCATGAACTCATCTTAACGTGTAAAATGACCAGAGTGCCCCTTTAATATAAATAATCAAATATAAATACATGTATATTTCATTAGTTGTCTTCTTTTGTGAATGTTGTCCTACTTTTACAGTGGCACATTTTGTTGCAAATTCTTCAGATAACAGTCTAATACCATGCTATTGTGTTTTGTTTAATTTTATTAGCCACGTTCATCCAAATTAGCAGATATTACTGTATATCCAATGTGGACCAAAGTCCCGCCAATTCTCACATCCCTGGAAATGATGGCAGAAATGTCATATTGTGTTAAATACACTGTTCTATGAGTTAAAGGTTCAGTTGGTGTATAGTATAGTATGTATAGTCCAAACAATACAACATGGTCAACTAACCAACCAAATTCACTCACTCAGAGATGTGGACAAAGATGTCCTCTCCGCCGCGAGAGGGGCGTATGAATCCATGACCCTGAGACCTGGAGAAGTTTTTACACACCCCTTTGAATACTGGACCTGATTTGGCTCGCACTGTCCTGCAGAGAAAGAGAGACATGGACCGAAACAGAGGGAGAGAGAGAGAGAGAGAGAGACAGTGCATCATACATCATGACCAAAATTTGAGACATTCATGCAGAAAATGTCTGAAGTGAGGTTTTATTCTGTTTTATTTGTACTTTATAAAACGTATTACTGATGTGTAAAGCAATAATAAATCACTTACTGACCATTAGATTAATGTCAAGGTTATAAAAGACTTGCATCTCTGCTACTCACGCTGAGTATGTGCGGGTGCGTTTGGTGGGCAGTGGGCTGGGCAGCTCTCCAGGCTGAGGTGGTTTCCTCTCCCTCTCCCAAACCCGACTGCCCTCCCTCAGGAAGGGGAAGGAGAGTTGCAGGGGGGTTCGGGGGGAGGTGAGTGGCAGCGGGGGGTCTGCCGGCGAGGAGGGATCAGGGTCTGACATCTTGACTGGTTACAGATTTTTGTTTTGGGTTTTGTTTTTTTCTGTTTTGTGTCTCCTCCGGTGGGGCACAAGGAAGAAGAGGGAGGAGGGTTACACCTCCTGCATGGCAAGAGGGTGTGTGAGGGTGGAGAGGTGATCAGCGAGGAGGTCTTATAGGTGGAGGAGAGGAGCAACAGCACCCTGCAATAAAGGAGCAGGGGAGATAAGGTAAATAAAGGCTTTATTAAATATCAAAAGTTGACAAAGACATACAGAAACTTCAGGTGCAAGTTTTGTGACCTTTGAATGTTATTTTACGTTGTGTGTGCTGTCATTTACTTCCTGGTTGTACTCACACACACAACAGCTTTGTCTACGTTCATTTCTTATATTTCTAAATAACGACAGCAGCCGGAGAAGCTTTTCCAATTCATATCAATTAAAATACTACTCAGTTTTGACTGATATCCAGCAACCAATCATTTTCATGGTTGTTGTGTACCGTACTGATGCAGATGTTTTTCATTTTATTATAAATATAATGCAGATGTCAAAAAACAGGGATTCATTAGTACCTGTTCTGACTTATCATTTATATACTGCCAAAACTTTCCAAATGTCTGCAGTAACTCAAAGAGATAAGTGCATCACTATACCTGTAATAATAATATCATTTATAATAATATAAAAAGGGGAAAGCGGCTCCCTTCAGTCATCGCGAGAGGCTTTAGAAATGCACACTGTTGGTTAGATATCAACATTTATAATTGCAGTCCACTGAAATGATCTAAAACTGCGATTATAATTGACAAAAGAATCACCCACACGTTAACTCTGTGTCATATATCAGGCGTATTTATGATAAGGAGGACACATTTTTAAGAAATGATTGCCCAGTACTGATATATTGTGGACCCCTGATCAAGAAGGGTCTTACTCAAAACACACACGTCCTCTGACTGCTTTGCATTCTGGTCCTTTGAGGCTCTCGTCAGTGCAGAAATGTTTTTTTTTCTCTGCGTGAATGTTAAATGTTGAGGCTAAATCGTGAGTCTAGAAAGACGCCCGTGCTGTTTGATTTTTGAGGGACTGACACCTAAATTTGAAGGTTTCCATTCAGACTCCACTGTAGCTGTGTGGGAGAAACATCACATATTGTTAAAGTTGTCACATTGGTTCTAAAAGAACAAATGAATCACAAAACAAGCGAGCAGCTGTTTTTTTTTTTTTACCAGTGTTAAAGTGTTTTAGAGTAGAGCTTGTAGGCAAGTGAGTAAAATGAGAATAACAAAGCAATTTGATTTGCGAGCGCCAGGCTGTGATCTCTCTGGCTTTGAAAAAGGTCCCGAGATCATGTAAATAACAATCCAGCCCCGGAGGGCCTCGGCACGGCTCAGCTCATCACTCTCTATTATATTAAAATCCCCACTAGCACCCATTACAGGATTGCTCCTCACAGTCTGTGTTCAAACAACAAGCTGCTCTGTCTTCTCAGGACGAGTGAGCTCGGTCACCATGCCATGACACAAATCCAATTATCATCTTGTAACTGGGAGTTGTGATGTGTGTATCATTACCCGGCTCATCGTTTTGACACTCGCTACAAAAACACAAAGGGCTGCAGGGCATAGTTCTACACTGAAGCCTGTTATTTGTGGTCTCGGCAGCCACCTCCCAGTGAATCTTAGTATTGATGTAACATCTGCAGGCTGAATGTTTGACAAAGACTGATGAATTCAGCGCGTGTCAGAGTGAATCCCACAGGCTCCATTCAATATCACACTCTGCCTCTCTCGTTGTCAGTCTAAATATAGCAGTGTGTGTGTGTGTGTGTGTGTGTGTGTGTGTGTGTGTGTGTGTGTGGTTTATATGGAAGCTGTCTTTCACGCTGGACAACGAGAGTCACAAGGTGTCCCCACTGTTCCAGCCTCCATCTGCTGAGCTGAAATGATTCTTATTGATTGTAACTTACTCTTCTCTTTGTTTAATCAGTAGTAGTTGTAGCATGTACAACTGTAAGCAGAGATTGTGAAGGTACACTAAAGAAAACAACAACAGTCCATTACAATCACGTAAATATGAATGCAAAAACAACATTTGTTGGTTAATGAATTGTTAAAAGACTAACAGTGTTTTGGAATATTTCTCGTGAATGGATAGCTCACTAGTTTTAAAGTCATGGTGGCATTTCTTCTTGAGACAAACAGAAGATTTACTCCAGAAAAATACTAAATAAATGATTAGCTTTACAAGGTGGAATTGGTTTACTTTGGTTCATTAAATATATGAAATTCAAGCAGCACATTATACAAGCTACATAAGAGGTTTAATACCAACAAGGACACTTGTTCCTTTATGTTCTGTGGCAGCAGGAAGTCACCTTTGCACATTAAAACAAGAGTCTACAGCCGAGCTAACGGCTAAGACTGTACCAGGCACAGCAGTGCTTTGAGCTAAATGCTAACGTCAGCATGCTAACATGCACACAATTTAATTGAAGCTGATTTAAGCTGAAAATGTCAAATGAGGGAGAACCCATTATTGATCAACGCATCAGACTGTACGGTCCACCATGGCACTCCTGATCCCTGACAAACAGAATAAGTAGGCTAATAAGTGGAGACGACCTTTTGTTTTCTCATGACACTCGATTGTCTGGTGATCTTGAGCCAACAAAGCTCGTTTTCTCGAGATAAGGAAACAATTCACTTGTGATCTCGAGATAATGGCATTGAAAACAAATCTCAGCTTGCGTAACAGATAGATTAACCTCTTATAACAAAAAGAAAAACAACCAACTAACTTTTCTCCGGGTTGTCCTGAGTGAGTTGCTTGGACCCCCGTGTGCCTGCTCTCAGGTCTAGCTCTTACGTTTGTCTTGGGGTGTTTTATTAAGACGATATAGGTATTTAGTTTGTTGCTACAATGGTGTTGCCTCGTCACCTGCCACTCCTGCGTCTTTGCTATAAAGAACTGCAATGGTGTAATGTCTTCCATCTCATAATGTCAAATGAACGTGAACTAAAAACTGAAATGGTGGTAATATGGAGGATAAAGTGTTCCAATGTAATCGATAACAAATCTGCTTGAGACTGTACATTACAGGAGTAACAATTTACATTAATATCGGGTTTCATGTAATTCTTGTGTACTGCAGGCTAGCATTTATGGGTACTATAAGCAACACTTTCCAGCATTCGTACTTAAAAAGGCCTTATGGCTCTATTATTATTCTTTCAGAAAACATATTTTCCCGATCAAATGGATTAAAAAAAGAGGATTAGAGAAGGGTTGTACTTTAGAGTAACATGAGAGAACTAGTGAGGGTTAGGTTGGCTCCTCTGAGGCTCCACCACACGTCTAAAATAGTACAAGGGTTCAAAGGTCCCCAGCTTCATCATCATCATCGCCGGGGTGGCTTTAATCTCTCTTTTTATAAAATCATTTAGCGGAAAAGATCCTGCAAATGGCTGGTGATGAGTGGGGGCTTTTATCCTCCTGGTGTCATGTTGGATAGTCCTGATGCTGCGTTGATGAACACACACATCTGTCGTCACGGTGGCACAGGGGGGGGGGGGGGGGCGGCTGATAGGCTGCCATGACTGATGGATGACAAGGCATAAATATGTAGCCTAAATAATTCAGCAAGCCCAGCTCCTCTTTCATTAGCCCTTTTGTTAGGCCGGGGGAAGGAGTCCCCTAATGAGTCTGCAGTGCTTCAGTGTGTCAGATGAGTTGATAAAACATTCAGTCAGGAGGCTGCATCAACAAACTGAAGCCATGATCGCAGACTGGACTGGAGGAGGAGGAGGAGGAAGAGAGCTGGAGGGGCTTTGAAAAGACAGACAAAAGGCCAAAAGCACCCTCCCTGTGAAACCAGGGCACTGTGGCTGTCTGTACTCCCCTGCATCAGCATGGCAGGCACGTCAGCTACTCTGCACACACACACACACACACACACACACACACACACACACAGAGGGAGCCAGTCTTTAAACTTTATATTAACCTTTTAAAGACACACACAGCCTGTTTTGTGGTGTAATGTGTTCGCATGTGAGGCTGGAAGAGCCTAAATAATTCACTACAAAATAAAAGCCCTTCAGGCGGGCTGTTTCCAGAACATTCTCACACTGTGGCAGCTTGAGACAAGAAGGATGCTCAACTGACGGCCCCCCCCCCCCCAAAAAAAAAAAAATGTGGCACCAAAACTCGGCACATAAAAACGCCGCCACATACACAAAGATGATGAATTCAGGTGAATCGGTTCTCCGAGCCAAAGACAGCCGACGCCGTCTGAGACACAGAGAATAAAAGGCTACAGCCACGCTGCAAATCACCCATAAAGCCGATCGATTGCACGATCACTTACCGTCAAGGCGCCGATCAGCTGTCAGTCACACGCGACACGGTCCCCCCCCCACCCGCGTTCCGAGGCGACACGAGGCGATTATGCGAAGAGACCCGGCGAAAGCGGCGGGGACATGTGGCGAGTCAGTCAGTGGATCTTGGTATGGATGCGGCGCAGCACACAGGCGGGATGAAATAAGCAGCAAATGAAAGGGAGGCAGCAGGGATGGGGCGAGGTGGGGGGGTGGGGGGGTGCAGGGGGTTACTGTGCTAAAAACAACAGCGGGCTTCTCCACACTACAGTCCACTCTTTGTTCTCTGCACGGATGGAGACGTTTCTTCATGTTTTCTATCGGACTGCTGAGATTTAATTGGATGCTGAATGGACTGGGCCTTTATTTTGTTAGTGATCGATGCTGAACGGACTTTCAAATGATTTCGAAGTCAAATCTACTCATGTTACAAGTGGTGGTTTTTTTTTACAGTGTATTGTATAATATGCCTTTTCTTTTTAAACCAAACGTCATAACTTCATCTTTTCTACAGTGTTTAATTGCTCCTGTCACGCTATGGTGTGGAGTCATTTTCTTTCCAAACTGGATGTATTTCTTGCATCACAGCCGGTGTCTGGCAGCTTTGTACTGGCATCCATCCCCCCTCTCCCATTCAGTCATTCAATTTCAATGGACCACTTCCTTCCCGTGACGTCTCTGGTGACATCATCTAGTTGTAAATGACAGTTTGTGGAAAGCAGCCTACCATCTGCACATATGCTACCATATACACTCAGGCACACCTGTACAATATATTGCTCATTATTATTATTAACTAATGCACCATTTTGGTATCTAAAAACATGTGTGGAGGAGTTCTTCAAACACAGAGTACAAACTAATGTTTACTGCCCTGGTACTGTATATTTGCCATGTTATGGTACATTATTGTTGATGTGCAGCACGTTGCGGTTTCTTCATTCTACAAGTGGAAATTCCGCCCTATACATAGTTCCCGGGCCTTTATGTCTGCTTCTCGTTTCGGTGACACTTCAGAACGGCCACTTTGTCTGAAAGAGATGAAAACTGGGTTAGAGGAGACATGTGTCTTATTATGGAGGGACGGCAACATTCTTTAAAGGCCACTTTGGACCGTGATAATGAATAGAGGTTATGCATGCAAAAACAGGCTGCTTAAATGCTCTCTCGACTGGTTTCCCTTCCAGTTCATCCTCTTCTCAGTTGATCAGTGTTAGCAGTGTTTCAGTCAGGGGCAAGGCTAAGGCATGTGTACACTACTTTAAGTATTCAGGCCTGAGCTTCTATTCTCTGAGGCCACACTCTTGACAGCGTGTCCTGTGTGTATACTATTATGTCGGATTGTGTGCTAGAGTCAAAACATCTTAAGGCCGACTCTTGACCAGTCAAACTGCTATTAAACAAGATCAAAAACAAAGACATTTTACTTTCTCTAATACATCCGCTTCTAAGAGAACATGACAGAGTCAGAAAACAAAATGTGTCAAATGGAAATCTACTCTGTGGAAGCAAGCCAGACCTTATTTATTCACTTTTTGTTTTCTCTTTTTTCCAGATGTGTGAACTCTGGTGTGCAGATACATCTGAGCTGTCAACAACCTGTCGCTCTAAATGTGATTTACACTTATATATTTGCGAGGATGATGAGCACTTGCTTACTTTGTTCAATGATCCATGTTTATATCATATATATATATATATATATATATATCAGATCAGTATATCGCTGTACGTACAAATACCAGTAACTCGACCGTGCACAGATTTTAGTCACATCACTGGAGCCAATGTAAATAAATGAGATCTGTGAATTTTTATTTTACAACCCATTGGCATTTCTGTAACACAGAAAAGATCATCTGAGAGGAAAAAAAAAAAACACAAACACTTAAATGTACATGGAACCAGACACTTTACATACAGTGGGTCAGAGGAAGAGAGTGGTAAAACTTCATGTGATTAACTTCTTCTTCAAAACTGCATTCTGCCTGCATGGGCTGCAACAGTGAAGGATGAGGACAAAAACTCATCTTGTGATCTGTTGGAATGACCCCCCCGCCATGTTGATGTTTTGGAGTGAATTTCAGTTAATTATATCCACAGAGGACCAAAACCAGCTGACACAGTAATCTGGGTTTCTAATGAGTAGCCATGTTACTTAATTAAAACAAGTGGTCATTTACAGTATAAGAGTGCTGTTACTTTCCCTTTGTTACATTTCATTTCATTTTGTCGTGGTAAAAGTAATACAAAAAGTCACTTATTACCCCACAAAAAGGGCACTGAAACATGGGATGGAAGAGGACACAAGTCAAAGTTTCCCCTGTACAAGAAGAAGACTGATTTTAACAAAGCCTTATATGTAAAATGAATACAAGATCTGAACCTTTTGCAGGAAAAATATAAATAAATAAAGAATGGGGAAAACTATACGATTTGTTTGACCTTATAAAGAGGTTAAGGATGGTGGTGGTGCCAGGGAAGACAAGGTTGGTTGCTGTATTCTTACACAGTGTTAAAGCGTACAAGTCCTTATGTATCATAGGTAATGCAATGGTTCTCTGCAACCTTTAGTAACACTACTGTGTACTGTGATGGATAACGACATAGTTCGCTGAATACAAAAACAAACTAAATGCTCTCACTGTTAGATACACAGTAACCAATGTGTTATGTTCAATTCATCCCACAAGTTAAGCTATGTTAGCTTCATTTAATTTTATGTGGAATCCACTTTCTCTCAAAACTGCCTCATGCACTTGTGTTTCCCAGAACGCCTTTCAACAATCCATAGAAAACAGCTGTGTGAAAGAGGTGCTGCTTTCAAAGTGGGCATTTAGATACAATTAGTGCCTTGTGCACGCTGCAGTATCTCCTCATGGCCACCAGAGGGCAGAAGTACGTGAGAAAATAAATGAATGTGTGCCCACAAGTTTATGCACAACTGCACTAAACAACAAATGGACCCAGAGATGCAACAGATAGCAGTGTTTACCTGTTCAGGGTGGAGCGTAAATGACACTGGGGCAGGTTGACTGAAGCTTATTATTATCATTATTTTTGCCATGCAGTGTGCAACACAATCCTACAGCAACAAGGTGACTGAGTGTGATCAGCTGGCTGAGCTCCAGTGTGAAGTGGTTTCCAGGTTGTACTGACCTGTTTGAACAGCTGCAAAAACACTGGCAGCACATCAGCTGGCAGAGTATTATGTCGCCAAAGCTTGGTGTGTGTGTGTGTGTGTGTGTCCCCTTTGTTTTTTTTATAATGGACTGATTTCTAACCAGTTATCACTGTTTGAAACATAGCAGCTTGCAGTATCTTCAAGAACACTCTGCACTGATAAATACTTTAGCTTTTAGAAATATCTGACCGCAGACCAGTTGCCATTGTTCCTTCATCAACATTAGCTTGGCAACATGTCTGAAGTAATCTACTGACAACACTGAACTCTTAGAGGTATACGGACGCATTACTGCAGTCCAAACTGTGTGAAAATGCAGATGATGGACCAATCATTAACTCCACCCCTCCCCCTCTTCCCCACAATTCTCACCACCCTGTTTTCCCCCTGAAATTTCTCCCCGCTCCTCTTCTTTAATGCTGCAGCTCCTTCATCCTGTTGAGGGCGGATCCCGCCTTGAACCATTCGATCTGTGTCTCGTTGAAGCTGTGGATCAGTTCCAGGGTCTCCACGCTGCCGTCGCTGTGCTTCACGACTGCACTAAGAGACTGAGGAGAATGAGGTGAAGAGAAGGAGCTCTCATTACGGACGCTTTTTATTAACAGCTGTCAGCAAGTCAGGAGAAACAACAAACTGGAAGCAGGCCATTGTTCAGCTGTCATGCCTGCTTACCTTTCCTGGAGTGAAGGTTTTGAGTCCTTTGATGGAGATCTTGTCATCAGGGCGGATCTTGTCATAGTCTGATGGGTTGCTGAAGGTCAGTGGCAGCACACCCTGCTTCTTCAGGTTAGTTTCTGGGGACAGAGACCATGTTTGTAAATTGAGACAATGAATGAAAACCACTAAAATGACAGGCTATTAAAAAATCACCGGACATTGCCCAAATGGGCCCTCTAAGACTTCTCTTCATATATTGAAGGTTGACAGTACAATCTCCAGGGGTTTTTGTGCAGTACCGTGAATTCTGGCGAAGCTCTTGACAATGATGGCTCTTCCTCCCAGATGCCTGGGCTCCAGTGCAGCATGCTCTCTGCTGGAGCCCTCACCGTAGTTGTCATCTCCGACCACCACCCAGGACACACCGTTGGCCTACACACAAGAGGATGGAAAGAGTATTAAGCCAGATTTATACTTGATGCAAGGGATTAATGGGAGTCCTTCTGTAGAGATATATGCTGTAGGTCAGGTCACCTGTTGATAGCAACACTAGACAGATGTATGACACCTGATCAGGCTGTTTCTTCCTTTAATTATATTCCCCACAGTATCCGTGTTTACATTCTTTTATTCACTTTGTGAGCAGAGTGACAGTGGGCTATACACGTACAGATAGAACTGGAGTTACATCAAAGTAACTCAATGCTAAAGGACAGACTACCTAAAGAAAGTAGCAGCTTTGGCCCAATAATCCAGTACCTGGTACCCTTCCCCTATCCTCACCTTGTAGTGACGGGCCACATCAGGGACTCCTCCATACTCCCCTGTCAGGTAGTTCTTGATCTTGTTGATGGCATCGTTCTCGCTGTTGACGGCACCGATCAGCATGTTGTTGGAGATGTTATCCAGGTGACCGCGGAACTTCAGCCAAGGTCCAGCAGCACTGATGTGGTCTGTGGTGCATTTGCCCTTCACCTGTGGAGACGGGAGAGGGAAAGTTGAAAACATCTCCGTTCTCAACACAGCTGCAGTGAGAACGTTTCATCGACAAACTGCAACAGGAGGGTGACCAGACCTTGATGAGGACCTTCATGTCCTCCAGATCACCCCCGCTCCATTTGTCAAAGGGCTCCAGAAGTTGTAGCCGGTTGCTCTCAGGACTGACGTCCACCCTGAGGCTGTGGCCGTCAGCGGGCGGGTGCTGGTAGGTGTCCTGGCCCGGGTCAAAGTCTTTGGCAGGAAGTTCATCTCCGTTGGGGGGGTCCAGCTTGAACTTCTCACCGTTGGGGGCTGTAAGATAATCTGTCTCTGGGTTGAAGTTCAATGTGCCTGCGATTGCGAGGGCAGTGACAATCTGAGGAGGAGGAGGAGGAGGAGGAGATAGAAGGCCTTTAGATTCAAAATATAAGCTTGTGTGTTTGTTGGTAGTCACAACTAGCAAACCAAGCAACTACTAGCAACATCTGGTAGTGTGAAGTGAGTTTACCTCAGGGGAGGTAACAAAGGCGTGTGTTGCAGGGTTAGCATCATTCCTGGCAGTGAAGTTTCTGTTGAAGGACGTGACGATTGTGTTCTTCTCTCCCTTTTTCACATCTTGCCTGAATGTAAACACACACACAATATGTTCACTTAAAAAAAAACTTAAATCAAATTGAACTATTTTGACACTGTCAGGCATGGTGCAAATACTTCCAAAGTTACGCCGTCACCTACCTGTCCCACTGACCAATGCAGGGTCCACACGCGTTGGCCAGGACCACACCTCCAACATCACCGAGGATCTTTGACTACAGGAAAACACACACACACACACTTTTGAGTTTTTTTTGTCACATCACCTAAATCATCAATCAGTATAAGGGAGGTGCACCGACACTCACATAACCATCTCTTTCGATGGTGGCACGAATCTGCTCGGAGCCGGGGGTGACTGTAAACTGAGCTTTGCACTTCAGACCTTTATCCAAAGCCTGCTTGGCCACAGAGGCAGCGCGGCCCATGTCCTCGTAGCTGGAGTTGGTACAGCTGCCGATCAGACCTGAAGGGGAGAGGAGCCAGAAATACGGTAAATAGAAATACACGGTAAATAGCAGGAGTGCGACTACAGCTGTGCAGCCAATCCATCCCATGTCGGCTCTTACCGACTTTAACCTCCAGCGGCCAGCCGTTCTTCTCAGCAACAACACCTACTTCAGACACTGGGTGAGCCAGGTCAGGGGTAAAGGGTCCGTTGATGTGGGGCTTCAGCTAGAGGAAGAAACAGGACAATGTTCAAGGAACTTATTCTCAAATAAACCGAACTCTGTAATTGAAGCCGTGAACTGATGCATGACTTACACATGTGTTTTGCTACATTTATGACTGACGTTTAATATGAATGGTGCAATGGGTATTTAGAGATGTATAGAACAATTCTGTCAGCATTCTGAGATATCACGGTATTCCAGCATTGAGAACACACACTCAGAGTCTTATTTGCTCTATGCCCACCAAAACCTGGATCTAACAACCCAGATGGAAATAATATAAAACTTGGTTCTAGTGGGCAATAAAAGGGTTATGATTACGATCTAATGCCAATCAAATTCTGAATTTTCTGTGGAAACTTCAGGTTTTCCTTCTGGGCTACACCTCATCAATCACAAAAGTGGTGTTAAGTGATCCCTGGCCTTTGTTTCATGTCACCCCTCCCCCCCTCCAAAAGATAATTCTAAAAACAGACAGACCTCATCCAGATTGAGCTCGATGAGCTCGTCATACTCGCAGCCTTCATCGGGTACCAACAAGTCAGAGTATTTGTCAGCCAGGGCAGCGATCTCTGGGAGACAACAAGAGGGGCAGTGTGAGACACTCAAACAAGACACCAAACTGCCTGACACAGTACACCTCTACGTCCTCTGTGAAGTAGGAGGTGAAAAGGTTTGTACGTCCAAATCTAATGCAAACATATGTCATTTGATGGAATTAAATTCTGGGACATCACTATCTAAACACAACCTTTTAGTGGTTATTGTCTATGGACACTCTGTCACTATGCAAAGTGATACAAATGTAACATTTGTATGACATTATGAAGGACTAAATCCCTAAACATACGTCCACGTCCAGTCTTCTCCAGGTAGGTCCTCATGCGGTGGTTGTAGGGGAACACAGAGGTTGTGGCTCCAATCTCTGCTCCCATGTTGCAAATGGTGGCCATTCCTGCACACAATAAATTATTATTACATTTGAGCCAAACAGCTGAGAAGCTAAATTAAAATAAAAAAAGTTGAAGGTTGAAAATGCTTTTTTTTTTTTAAACTGACCAGTGCAGGAAATGGAGTCAACTCCTGGTCCGTGGTATTCAACAATGGCTCCAGTGCCTCCCTTCACTGTCAGGATGCCAGCCACCTTCAAGATGACATCCTTCGGAGATGTCCAGCCTGAGAGTGCGCCCGTCAGCTTCACACCAATCACCTTTGACGAAGAGATTGGCAAGTTCATTGTAGTAAGGAAGAGGTGGAAAGAAAAACAACTACTGTTACTTTAGAGAAAGAAAATACAGGAAATTTTAGGATAGAGGTGACAGGAAACAAAAGGTCCAAGACGGCACAAACGACAGAATGTGTGCAACATATTGTATTCAGCTAACCTTGGGGCACTTGAGTTCCCAGGCGATTCCCGCCATGACATCTACAGCATCTGCTCCTCCAACTCCGATGCAGATGGAACCAAGCCCGCCACCGTTTGGTGTGTGGGAATCTGTGCCAATTAGCATCACTCCTGGGTAGGCGTAGTTCTCTAGGATGATCTGTTTGTACATGAAATCTAAACGTTAGCGTGCTACAAATAAGACTGGCCTTACGGCATTCCATCCAAACTTTAACCAATAATACCTGATGGATGATTCCAGAGCCTGGTTTCCAGAAGCCAACTCCATATTTGGCACCAGCGCTGGACAAGAAGTTGTAGACCTCTTGGTTGACTTCCTAGGATTAGAACCATGATGACAACTCATGTTAACAAGTTACAACATTACTTGTGAGACACTAGTACAATTACCGTAAACATATAAAGGTCGCTAACCTTTGCTCTGGCCAGATCTTTCACTCCTCCGGTCTGGGCCTCGATCAGGTGATCACAGTGGATGGTGGAGGGCACGGCCACCGTCGGCAGGCCGCTGCTGATGAACTGGAGCATCGCCATCTGGGCCGTAGCGTCTTGCATGGCCACACGGTCGGGACGCAGCCGAAGGTAAGTGCGCCCGCGGTCGATCTCCTGGTTGTGGGGGTCATCGAGGTGGCCGTACACAATCTTCTCTGACAAGGTGAGGGGCCGGTTGAGCCTGGACAGAAAAATGAAACAACATTTTATTGGTAGTAGGCTGCTGCAACATGAGAGGAAGTTTCAGCAGAGGGCAGGTCAAACAATGAGACCACAGCTACTGTATAAAAATAATAAATGAAAACTTGAGTTGTGCAGATACAATATGCTACAATAGGAATACTTAAGGAGTGAGAAGATGATGCACTGAATCGGGCTGACTGACGAGAGTTGGTTATGGCTACAACTATGATGAAAAACTGTGATAAAGGGCAAACACACACTAGTAATCAAACAATCCCACAGATAAGGGAGTGTTGTGAGGAAACCGCGATGTGAGCCAGAGCAAATACAGAGTAGAAGAAGAGAACACTGACCTTTTTCGCACAATATCAATGCTGGACTGGAGCCTCTCATAGTTGATAAAGGAAGTGGGCTCAAAGCGGCTCATAGACACATTGGCCTTGGCTCTGTACGCTGCGGATACATGCAGGCGCCGTGCACCATGGCCCAGAGCCAGCTGGAGACAACAACAACAACAACAAAAACATACAAGCATGAGCATAATCACAGAGCTGTGAACAAAACCTGACACAAACTTCAGCACTGTTTCCCTACATACAGACTTTATTAAGGCAGCTTAAACGAATACATTAGCCCTCATCCAAAAAAGATTTCTGTACGTTTTTGTATCAATTTTGTATTCATTCCTCCTGAAAATATTCTTGGAATAAAACTGAAAAGAGCATTGAGGAAAATATTGAGCCTAAAAATCGTATTGATATGGTGAGGTGAATGAAAGGAGAATGAAATGTTGTTTTGCAGTCCACTCAAGTGTCAGGTATCAGAGGGACACCAGATGAACATGATGCACCCCCCCCTTCCCCCTGCAGGCAAAATCCGTACCAATGTGTGATTGTAAAGCAGGGTTATTACCAGAAATAAGCAAGGCTGCGCAGTAGACTGTCTCCAAATAGAGTTCAGTTATCAAAGAGGACACACAAGAGAACAAACAACTGAAGGTCTTCAATGAACCAGATTAGCTGTCATTCAGTGAAAGACCGTGAGCAGCTGAACCTACAACCATTAAATCTGTTGACTTTTGCTGTCAATCTATTAAGGAGCTTATTGAAGTGTTACAATACATTATTAGATATCTATTTTTATTCTATATCTGTAATTAGTTATCCAGTTATGATTTAGACATCAATCACAGAGCCAAAGAAGGGTTCAAATTGAGGCTGGGTGTTCTATTCATATATAAATATTATTCACTTTCTATTGGTGTAAACCAACTGTGGCATTTATTACTGCGTTGCCATGCACAGATTTTTGACATAAGTAATTCTAAAGAGCTTTGACTGACTTCTCCAAGAATTTCCCAAACACTTTTCACTGCCAGCTGAATTATTCAGTCTAATGTCATGAACTACACAAGATGTGATTTTCCAAGCCTACAAAGATATTGTTTATTACGTCGACAGAAGAGGTTGTTCTCGTTATCTGCTCTTTTTCTTCTATATCACCCGGCTCGATGTGTAGACATCAAAGTGAGCTCGAACAGACGTCAATTAGAGGTCACTTTGGGCTCAGATATTAGGAGTTTAGACACCTGCTGGTCCCTTTTCACTAGTCAGCTGCAAGAGTCTTGACAGCACACTGCTGCTTTCTGAACATATGCCACATATCATGCTAACTTCAAAACAGACTGAATGAATTACTTTCTGTTGAAGCAATCCCAAAAAATAATGGGCAAGACTGTGTTTGCTGTATTATTTGTTATAATTTAACACATGTGTTTTCTGTCTTTCACACGCTGCTCGCCTGTGTGTCTGCTGGGAGCTCTAACCTTGTGGTTAACCTTGCTATTGAACACCAAACTCCATTTCTAAAACTAACCTAGCTATGTTCATTTAAGGGCTGGGGGTATCGGCAATGAGTTCTTGTAAACGGAGACATTAGCCATGTTTTATTAAGCCAGTGCCAAACTAGTTGTTGCCCAATGGATGCGTTCAGTCAGTCAGGACACGATGACCTGGCCAGCTAGCCGGTGACCGTTTCATATCTTATTTACCCTCGGCCACCGCTCTTGGAGCTTTAATTAGGCCAGGTTAACATTACATAGGATTTGTTAGGTCTAATAAAGCAGCTGGCATCCTTCAATGGTTTGTAAATATGGTACAATTAGCCAATTTTCGTCTCTTACCTGGAGCCGGGTGGCAGTCAGACAGTAGGTTGCCATTTTGTTCACTGACAAAGATGTGTCGGTCAGGGGTGACGTCACGAATTTATAGGCCGCGGTCTTGCAGGTCCTTAAAGGACAATATCCTCACGGTAGTTTGACTTTTGTTCAGATTGTTTACAAAATGTAATTTAAACTTAGATTTATCAGTCTCAGTTTTATATCGTTTGTACATTTAATAAAATATAAACTGAAAATGTACCCATGCAAGACAGAATTTTAATGGTTAATTTTGTTTTATAAATCTGAAAGGATCAGGATCATTTTTAAAAAAATGTTTATTTCTACTTTTTAATTATTAAGATATAATTCGTGCACAGCTATTTTTTTATGAAAATAAATTGGTATGATGTATCTTTTGGTAAAATACAAAAAAGGGGGATATGTAGCAAGATGCACTCGATTTTTCTTTTCTGTCCTCTCTCTTTTTGGAGACGCTAGGTGGCGGTAATGGAACTCCTCATACAAAGTTTACCGGTCAAAGGTGAAAGTTGAACCAAATCAGCAGCGCTCGCCTTACGTTAGCCGACAATGGCTAAACATCATCCAGATTTGATCTTTTGCCGAAAACAAGCCGGTGTTGGTAAGTTTTAGTCTATTTCCTTCCACGCGTTATCTAACACTCTTCTTTTTGCTGCAGCTGGATGTCCTTTATTGATGTTTTTCGAGATAACGTTAGCTACCATGCTAACGGTTACAGCATGGGTTTCATTGAAAGAATGTTAGCCATGGTGTTAGCTTAGAAGTGTCTACAAGTGTATGTCGCTAGGGTGGCCAATGGTACAGTTTCACAGAATATTGTATTAAATAATGAACTTTACTGTAAATATGAGAAAGGAAAAGTTTATTTCCTCTAATCTAGCAAAGCGATATGAGTTAACAAGCCTGACGACACTGACTGCTTTGTTTTCATTCCTCAGCTATCGGGAGACTTTGCGAGAAATGTAAGTGTTTCCATCTATGACTAATATAACAGATTGAGTGTTTTAATGTGTTTTCCTCTAAGCTTAAAGTCTGTTGTTGTCATAAGTAAGTAACTTGATTAATTTTTTACTCACCTTAGGTCTGCATAAGCAATTAATCAGACAATTTAAGTTTTGCCTTGACAATTGTTCACACTCACCTCCAGAATCAGAATCAGAAAGCCCATCATGGTTTTCCAGCTTAAAAGAGAAGTATAGCATAGTAGTAAGTTATTATTAATATTTCAAGCAAAGCTGTAAATTGCAGCACCACAATTTCACATTATAGTGGACTGCTGGGAAAGAAAGCAGATCAAAGATACCTCATTGAGTTGTGTTTTCTATGAGGACTTGTCTTCATACCCATTATTTCATAGACTACATTATCAATCTGGATCAATCGGTAATGATTGACCTTTGTGGCTGCTGTACCTCGACACACACCCAAACAAGCACATTTGTTTTACAGTGTGACATTACGTCAGCGTCGAGATTGATCTTAAAAACACCTTTTTCAGCTGACTATAATGTCCCCAGTTCTCAAAATAATGCAGGTTGCAGCTGTGGAAGACTTAAGGGACACATTGTTTCAACGAGCATTTCGTTGCTGTCGTTTTTTTTATGAAATAATGGTGACGGCTGAGTTAAACTGTACAAATACGAAATGATCTAATTAATTAATTAATTCTCCCATCCGTCCTGTCCCCCGCTCCTCTCAGGTGATGGGAAATGTGTCATCTGTGATTCCTACGTGAGGCCGTGCACGCTGGTGCGCATCTGTGATGAGTGTAACTACGGCTCCTATCAGGGACGCTGTGTCATCTGCGGGGGGCCCGGAGTGTCTGATGCCTACTACTGCAAAGAGTGCACCATCCAGGAGAAGGATGTGAGTGTCTTTTAAGCACACTCAGCCTCTTAACTAGATAGAAAAGAGAGAGTGTATAAGGATTTAACCAGGCCATAGTTGTGAGATTTTTCTTATCTTGCACTACTTCCTATGATTTAACAAGCCTTGAAGAACAGAACAGCACTTACAACTGATCCCTGCTGTAAATACTGTCCAGCTTCTTTGAGATGAAAATGTTTTTTAAATCTCTCCTCTTTCTGTTTCCTTCACAGCGAGACGGCTGTCCCAAGATTGTGAATTTGGGCAGCTCCAAAACAGATCTGTTTTATGAAAGGAAGAAGTATGGCTTTAAGAAGAGGTGAAGACGCCATGGCCTGAGCCTTCATTAGTTTTTCAGCTTTTTGCAGATTTTCTTTGAAACCTCAAGAAACATTTTTTTTTTGACTTGTCAATAAAGCTCTCTTTTATATTTCTGTCTTCACTTTCCCTCTGCTTTGAATGTTAAAAAATCTCAAGAATAAGCCTGCCCATGCTCACACAGTGGATATTGATAGTCACAAAACACTCAAGTGTCATAATGAACTCTTTGTACAGCAACATAAAAACAAAATCGTCAATGGACTTTAAAGATCTCTTACTACTCAGCCACGCTTCATCCAGTGGGAATTTGTTTTTGGTTTTTTTTCAAGGTTTTTGTCATCTTACTACTCTGATAACTGAAATAAATCTACCTATTATTGATTTGCTTATTTTGTTTTATACTTTAATTACCATCAACGATCAGTTCATAGGTAAAATGTGAGCAATGCACAATCTTGCAGATTAAACTGACAAATGTTTTAAGTATTCTCTATTCCATCGTGATCAAGAGTTGAGATTGAACGTAGTATTATTTTGCTTGTATAAACCTCTTCAGAGATACTTCAGGCAGCGCCTCTCCTGGTACAAAGTCATCTGAAACACTGAATCACATTTTGTCCAGCTCTCTTCACTTTTAACTTCCTCCACCAGATGGCGATGTTTCACACTTTCAGCTGTGCTCACCAACGGTTCACACTGGCCTGGTGCACCTAAACGCCAAACTGAACACTTAGTGGTTCTCACCTCCACAGAGTAACACTGTCTGTGGATACTGTGGGGAGAACCAAATGAAAGAAATGACTGAGTTAAGAGTGTTGAGGCGTTGACAGACGCAAATCTAGTGCCTGGATAAAACATTTCCACATGAACGAGTTCTTCTTAATGCAACGTCTTAATATTTAACTGGTCTATTTTAATTCATTGTTTTGTTTTACTCGTGCAACAATTATTCATTTATATATAAATTATATATATCATAATTGTATTCACTTCTGACTCAAATCAGAAGACAATATGGTATACCAGAACACAATACAACTACTGTATGTATATATATTCCATACAATCAGAAGGTAGTTCATCATTTCTGTATTGATTGGTGCAACAGCCTGTCACTGTGGATCTGAGCGTCAATTTCTTGAGACTGGACTTTTCTAAACGACCTGCTCGCTGCTACAATCTAAAGAAACACCTCCGTAAGAAGGAACTCAACACTCGGAAGACTTTCTCAACAAGGCTTTATTTTTTTACATACTGTATATACAAGACACAGAAGGTAGCCACACTCAAAATGCCAAGACGTTTCTTTACAAAGAAATACAAAGACGGAACCAGGAAGGTTAAAAACAACCCATCAAAGTTAACCAATTGACCTGTTCCAGAGAGTAGGCAGATGCAATCTCTAATATAGCAGAAAGCATTAAAAATGTATTAAAATGAGTCAGGAAGCTCAGTATCATTCATGTCAGAATTACACTTCAGAGACTGTATGATGGAGAATGTGACAGTTTCTGACTGACATTAATGATGCTGGGAGTTTAAGTGTTTCCACAAAGAACACCGTGGACACCCTGACTTTTAGTTTTACTCCACAAGAAAGCTCGAACTTTGTCTGACACAAAAGCACGACGCAAGAACAGATGAAACTGTATTTATTGCAGGCTGTAATGTTAAAAAAAATAACCTACATTAGTTTAAACTTGAGTAACATTCTTCACACATGAAAACCCTCTCCCCCAAATTTTTTTTAAAATTTATTTTGGTAAAAAGTCACTATGTCTATAGATGGAAACACAGCAGCAAAATAACAGCTTTCCTCTTTTGTCAGAATTGGACAGTAAAAAAATCCTCAACTCTACTTTGGGATGTTATGTTACACAATATGCCCCCCTGTAAACTGCATTTAAATGGCTTTAAGAGTTTTGGGGGTTCCATGAAGAGATGCCCCATTATAGTCTGCACCTATTTAGGCTTCCTGGTTTGTCCAAAAAGAATTTAAAAAAACTGCTCGTTTACAAGCCTCAGAACAGCTGGGTGATAAATGTGTCCACCAACACATCCTCAAAACTTAACAGTGGATACGATCTAAATGCACACACACCCCAAGTCAAACGTTTTGGAATACCTAGTTTTGTGATTGTTCATTTCAAGCAATATATTGTGGATAATAAGCAAGTAGGAGCTTGATTACTTTAATTAACAGACAACATACATATCATATAGATCTGATGCTAGCAGCGGGAGTTGAACATTTCACCTCCAGCTGCCTTTAATAAAACACAAACTAAGGTCCTGTTAGCATCCGACAGCCTCATTGCTTGATATTGATCCAAAACTTAACAGTTGTTCGAAAAGCTTGACTTGAACTGTGTCAGAGTTTGAAGTCTCGAAAGTATAATTTTAGGCTACAACTATTTACAGTACATGCATCGGTGGATTCTACACGTCACGTCTGAAGCATTACTGACACAAGTGGACGAGTCAACCCTGACGACCTGCAGGGAGTGAAGCAGGCGTCCTACTCTGTGATGAGCGACAGCGAGACACACACTGACACATTTAGGGCAGAGTGTTTATGCACAGCTCTGTGTTGCTGGTAATGAGTATGTGTACATGAAGAGAAGTGAAACGTGGCTGCATTTTGTCTTTTTTTGGCCACGACACTGTAATCCCCTGAAGAAGCTTAAATTACTGGAAATGTCACAGTCAAAAAGTTTTTGTGGGCAAAGAAAAGCCCAGCTCTTCACATAAATCTAAATCTAATATATATCTGAAAATTAAACTGGACATGTGGGTTTCAGAATTTATTACAATGTGGAAAGAACTGGAAGCAACCTGCAAATCTGTATATTTCTACAATACCATAATAATGACTAACAATTTAGTCTAAACTTTTGCTATTGCTACCCAAATACCTACCTATCTCATTTAAAAAATAAATGAAAATAAAACCCACAGTTTCAAAAAGACATTACAAATGATCTCTTTCGGCCAAAGGCATACAAAACACGATAAAAGTACACTTTATGAAGGAGGTGTACTGAAGAAGCACTTGAATATCCTCTCACACTCGTCTCGCTCTCGTGGATGGTAAATAGAATTAAAAAAAACAAAAGAAATAAAAAACATATGGGGTCTTTACATGCTATTGCATCTCCATGGCAACATCAGTCACGCCCTCATACATGTTCTCCTCTTTATCCTCTTCTTCATCTGATCGATTCTACTGTTCTCACATACCACCCCCACAGGTTTGATTTATTTATTCATTAGGAAAATAAATGAATAAATCAAGTGTTGTCTATTGGTCTTCCGGCACCTCACTTGAAAGAGAAGAGAACAAGGATGAATGACAAGGGGAGGAGGAGGGAGAGAGGCCAACATTAAACTCATACTCATGTACATTAGGGCTCTCTAAGTCAACAATGTCAATTATTACATTATATTCCCATTTCTAATAGTAATGCCTGTTCATCACAGCCAGCTCTGGTCAGGAGGAGGAGGAGGGTCTACTTTTTCCAGTTGTGTCATAAAAGGGGTATTATCTCCCCCCTCCCCTGTGGCTAACACCGCCCTCTCAGTGGTACAGTAGATTTGGTTACTGTCAGCCAAACAATGTCTCTAACTTGACGTGTAAAAACAAAGAGACTGATATTGTGCTGTCTGCTACATGGATGTCTTTACAGTTTCATGTATTTGCTTTTCATGGCCTCTTACAGTGGTCCAAATTTGTCTTTGTAGCGACTCGCGACGTTCTTGTAGCGGCCGCACTCCTTCCGTAGCTCGGCGACCTCTGACCGCAGCGCAGTGTTCTCGCGCTCCAGGAAAGCAGCTCGGACGGTGATCTGGTTCTCCTTTAGCCTGCGGGCGTCACGTGAGCGTTTGGCAGCCACGTTGTTCTTCTTCCTTCTCTGCCAGTATTTGTCATCCTGGAGAGGTGGAGAAGAAAGAAGCAGCAGGGCTGCATTGAGCCAAAGAAACACAACACCGGACCCAGAGCGTGCTTTCTGAGCTCCATTACTATGGTAACCTGATTTAACAGCCTATGTATCTTATTACAGACACGGCCCAAATCTGAAACAGCTCAGTGTGTTATATGGCCGGCAGCCAGGCTCCTTTGTGCATGTAAACAAAACCTGTATTCTCAGCAAACTGGGAAGGAAGGAAAACATCAATTTGAAGATTATCAAACTGCTGAGTCACAGTGAGTCGCCAGAACTGCTTCACTTTGACATGGCCTGATTTCTACACAGCAAGTCAGACTCAAATGCTCGCCACCTCTGCGTTTGGAAATCGGCTGATGAAATTACAAGGCAATAAAATGGCTACATTCCATTTCTTTCAGGAAACATTATTGTATGGTGATATCAAATTTACAAAATTCTGGAAAATAGCAGATGTTTTCAAATTTCCTGTCTATTGTGGTGTTTTACATAAAACAGACTGTGCACAAACACAAAAGTGGGTTTTTGTGTTTAAGAGGCTCCCCTTGTCTCTCTCCCAGCATACCTTCTGTTCATCAGGCACAAACACCTTCTTGGCCTTCTTGATCATTGGCTGTGGCTTGAGCTCTTCTTCAGAGAACTTGTGTTTGCGGGGGTCAAACAGCTCGCCTCCAGGCACACTTGACAGGACCAGGTCAGTGGGATCTGGCTCGTAGTTGATATCGACCTCAATTTCATCAGGGCTGATGGTATCAGAGGTCACACTGTCCTCTTCAGTGGTCACCTCTGAGAAGACAGAAGAGGAATATGAGAACTGAAATATTAGACTGCTGCAGGTGAAACTGAAGGTCAGCGACACTGTCAGTACAATGAAAGCATGCATCAGAAAAATAACAAGCATTTTTAAACGGTTTAAATTTGTTCAGAAAAAAAACTCAGGGACTGGTTTTAAAGTTGTTCTCTATGTTTTAAATCGCGGCTGGGAAAAAGTTCCTAGAGATTTGTAAACTTATGAGTCAAATAGTATACATACATATACATAACTGTAATATGGAGATCTGTTCCAAAGATTTTTGAGGTAGCTGAAAAAATGGCTATGTGCAAACATGAACAAAAAGGCTAAAAGCATTAATATTGGACTGAAGGTCATAGTGTTGACGTCTCGTTAATCAATGCTAGCACATTTAAATCTTCTGATTAGGTCCATCTGTATGACACAGTGAATAGTCATGTCCTGAACCCTAGCTCCCATTCCAAAACACTAGGGTTTAACTTGTTGAGTCATCTGACCCCCCAAACATCTGGTTTACTGCTTCATAAAATACATACTCAGCAAGAGTTTAGTGAAACCCTGCAGCCCTCTAGTCTCTGATCCTCCAACATCCTCTCACCTGCAGTAACATCGCAGATGATAGAGTCGCCCTTGGTGATGATCATCACTTCCTCCTCACACTTGTCCAATTCCTGAATGGGCAGCAAGGCCAGTGGAGACCCGCTTGCTGTTTTGGTAACCTTTATCTGTGCAGAGGGGGTAGCCTTTGGTTTCTCTGTCTTCACCGCTGGGCTGCCCTTTAGGGAGTCCTCGTCAGGCAACATGGGGATGCTGTTCTCCATGAGGAACTCCTCAAGGTCCATGTACTCCAGGTGGAAGTTTTCACCATCATAGGGAATGGTTTTGTCCCAGATAGCGGGGGTCAGGGCGGCTGAAGGACCCATGTTGCTACCTCCTCCGCCCAGGTCAACATCATCTCCCAGACACAGCTTTTCCTTATCGGTATCTGAAACACAGTAAAGACACACATTTAAATATAAGACAGTTTTCACATAAATGGGTAAACGCAGTTGTGTGTCTAATCTTACGGAGGTCAACGGGAAAACTGCTCAAGTAAAGTACAATTGACAATTCACCCTTTTTTAAAGAGGTAGATTATATTTGTTTTTCCTCTCTAAAGAAACACAATCCAGAAATGTCCCTCAGGCACCAAACCCAAGAACTTAAAGAGTCGTACGTTTCCACAACTGCTTCAGTTGATAAACCTAATCTCAACTGCAAGCTGCTACAAAACATCTCAACTTGGCAGAAAACGCTGGCTGAAGCTCATCAGTCTGTGGGACTATCTGTGTCCCATTGTTGTTCACGTTCAAATTTTTATCATTTCAAATGTGGAAAACTTCTGATTGTAAAAAGTCCTCTCCGCACTACTTAATGCTCAGCTGAGTGCTCATGAGACCAATATACAGTCACAAGTACAGTGTTTATTGTATGAGCAATCTAAACTTATAAAACTGTATTTTAACATTTTTGGATGGCGCTCCAGATTCATCCAATGAGAGTTTGTCAACCATAGTTAAGTGTTTACTGGACAACACAGTGGAGATTTATGAATTGACAGTGAAAACATCAGAGGCATAAAACAACTGTAGGCTAAATATTAGCCGGCAAGTGACGCCTTTCAACACAAACTTTGACATTCATATATTTATAACTTCCTTACTTCTGTCAACAAAATACTGAATCATCTAAAGCAACTAGGAAAGAGAAACTTTCTGTCAACAACACTGCATTGAAAATGAGGTGCGTATCTAGAAAAATCTAGATGGTGAAGCAGGTCTAGTGATACGCTCGAAGCAGTATCGGCCTTTCAAGGCACAAGCTCCGCGGCAAGATGTTTCGAAGCCAACAATTATGGAAACAGTGAAACCACTTGTATTTTGACGATTTCATTCTAGTCTCAGATGTAATCCATCCATACAAATGCAACACAAACGGGTTTGGCCGGCAGATGCCGCCATTTTTAACTATCAAATGCTTCGAAACGGTGAACAATTTTCAACACAGCTGGTTCACAGTGACTCCAAAAAGCTCCCCCCCCCCCCACCCCGCACATACGTTAACATATCCAGCACTTTGTTATGAAACCCGTTCTTTTCACGTGTTTTAGCGTTAGACGTTTTTTTCGGCGGAACTCGTTTTTAACCGAGCTACATCGTTCGCCCCTTCCTCTCCGACATTTTACTGCACTTACCGTCGTCGCCGTCCAGTATATTCGGCGGAGGCATTTCCATTATTTTCTTCAAAACCACCGGGAATGAACTCGGGGCCCCGGTGGCCGTTTCCAGTGTGATGAGAAGTGGCTCTCCCGACATTTTCCCCTTGTTGTTAATGTTATCCACGTAGTTTAACTGACAAAGAAGAGAGCTCAGCAGTTGTCCCGTTTGCTCGGTAACGTTAGCTATCCAACCGGTTTCACCACTGTCGGTAATGGTTTTAAATCCACGTTAAAGCGTGACTACGACCGTCAATACATCCCCGGTAGCTTTGGCCCAGTTCTTCGGGAAATTTGGGAGTCGAGAGGTTTTGATGTTCCGAACAACCTTACCCTCTTTACAAAGAGTCCCGCCCAGCCTTGGGCTGATTGGCGGGCCGTGTCCTGCTTTTATGAATATTAATTACATTGTTGAAAGGGGGGCGGGAATTCTAGCGAAGAGCCAATAGTGATTGTCACGTCGCAACTACCTGAGATGTCATTGGTTGACCGAGTTATATATGTTCCAGTATATACGTTAACAAAAAAAACCCGTGTCACTAGCAAATAACATAGACATGACACATAGCTATGAAGCCTGACCTGTATCCAAGTTGTTCCTGCAGTGATCTGTGTCGTTTGTTTTCTTATCTTTGTTTTAAAAATGTTTCATATTATATGCACAGACGGGCTTCACAACTTTCAGCAAAGTATGATTAGTTAAAGAGTCAAATATATGTCACTGCAGCGCCATCACACCATCTTCAGAAATATATATATATATATTTTTTATCATGCAACTTCATTCACTATTTAACTACTGGCAAAACATTGCCCAAGAAGTGCATTCAACATATAGTCAACGCACATGCCTATATGCTGCTTCGCCAACATCGCCCCGCTCACATGCTGAAACATGTGCAGCTGCCGCCCCTTACATGTCTACAGGATCCGTCCAATGAAGCTGCGCATGTCATTCACATGCAGAAACGTGCAGGGAGTGCTGCAGTCCAAAAGCGTAATTGGCCCTACCTTTAGGTTTACATTACAGTGTCGACGTACTTATGGGTGCATTGCTGCAGCCGAGCAGACATCCCAAGATCTGCGTGTTAACCCCAGAGTCCTAATGCAGAGTTGCCACAACAGCACAGAACATGCTGTATTGGTATGTCAGTCCCACAACAGCTTTATGCAGGTGGGTACTTCTGCCTGTCCACCTTCAGCCAGTAGTAACGCGCTTGTTCTGCTTATGTAGAAGTAAAAAAAAAAAAAAGAAGGCCAATTTTGTGCTAACCCCAAAAAATCATCCAATATTTTGTCTTGTTCGTCCTGATGTGTTCTATGTGTTAATGTATTCATATGCACATTAAATACAAGGTAAATCCCACTCACAAAAGAAACTGACACATTATTTTTTTTATTTATTAAGGTAGATAAAACAGGATGTTCTTGCAATCAAAACAGGATGTACGTGCACTCGATCTTCAACAAAACATGATTCTAATGCAAGTACATCCTGTGTTCTTTGACAGATGAATTTATTTAAATAGAGGATGCGTCCGTTTCTACACCAACATCAGTAATATAAATTGCATAAGGCAGCTCTGTACAACATGGTAAACACTGTCCAACCTAGGGTTTTCTTGAGGCGGTGGTGGTGGGAAGGGCGTGTTTTCCTCCCGTGTTGCTTGTATATGTCACACAGAATCTGTTTTTAGCACAACATTACGAGGGGACATAGCCTTCAAGGTCGGCTGCTACAGCCTTCAAGGTCGGCTGCTACAGTGGGCACACGAGAGCTGGGTGAAGGTGGTTGGGGTTCATCACCTTCTACAACACCTGGTGAAGTACCACAATGCCTCATTTAAAATATCTGGCATTAAACTAAGGACACAAACATTCCTCCCTCACACTCCAGAAATATTATCCTTAAGTATATGTCATGAGTCAAGTTAAGAACCTCCCATTAAACTACCTGTTATCTTGGAATACGAAATGATAATCACCATGAAGGATGTACAGTATGTACAAAAAACATGTGTGTGTGCAGTGCACATCCCTACACAGCTGTTAATTCTATGCTGCAGTCTCACAAAAACTCTGTTTTAGAGGCAGTGTGCAAAGACTAGAGAACAAGGCCTACAGCAAGCCACTTCCATTCGATCTTGACATCATGTGCTGAGTGTGAGTGGTGAGACAGAAACAACTCTGACCCTGCTATTTTACATAAACACACTATCTGACAGTTTAAGAAAAGCAAACATAGACAAAAGCTTAGACATACATTTAGTTACATTTTTGCACACATACAATCAAATACTTCTCTCTAGAACGCATTGCAGTTCTTCTCTGCATCAGCAATCACACATTGTACAGAGTTGTTTAAACTTTGGGAGCTGGTCAAAGATGTGATCATATAATGTGATGCTTATAGTCAAGGTATAGGTCATGGGACTTGACAAACAGGTGCAGATATGGCCAGAGACAGCAGCAGACGCAGACTGTTTTGGCTCACGCAGATGCATGGCAACAAATTTAATCTGTTTACAATGCTATTTCCCTTTCTGGGAAAGTTAATAAGAAGTGAATGGACTTCTCTGAAAACAAGCTTTGTCGTCAGCATGACTGTGCAGTTTAACAAAAATGAACATGATGAAATATCACACACAGTGAAGGCAATCTTAACTCAGAGGGGAACAGATAATGGTACCCATGGCAGATCATATACATAAAGAAATGTGACGCTCACAGTGCACATGTTAAGCACTCTTCCACAGGTACTACAGTCGACAACAAAATCTAAAAATAGAGGAAACCACAACTTTGAAATACCAGAATAGCAAATTCTTAGCAACTGCATGCTGACGGTCTCGGAGCAGTACACACACACACACACACACACACACACACACACACACAGAATTATGAAATCTACTCTGTCCTGGTCATACGTGTGTGTGATGTCATGCCACACATTTACTGTAATTATGGTCAGTGGTACTCTAGTGTTGACTGACAGTTGCTGGTATTTACTTGCTTATGGTTTATTTGATAGGGACAGATACAGTATACATAGACAAACTGAAAACAGCTATGCGATGCAAGTATCATAATGTTTATAGCCGATGCTAATTTGCAACACTCGTCCCTAGAAGGTCCCTTTTATGGAGGTACATTAACCTCACGCAAGCCCTGCAGCCTATGATCACAGCCAACAGACTGTATGATGTCATTCTTTGATGTAATTATTAGAGTAAAGGACCAGCTCATCCAAAAATTTAATTTCAAGCCCACGTTTATATGACCATCAAAGACACTTTGAGTGACAACCCCCATGAGTTCATCTGGGACTCCAAACAACTAAAGTTAATGTGGACATCTGTAAACAGCTCTAAAAACCTTAAAATAATCTAATATTTGTGTAGCACCATCTAATTATTTTTTAACAAAACTGCAGCACTATGAATCTATAATTGTCAATGTCATTATTATTATCTATGGAAGTGGAAGATCTAGTGGAAGATAATGAACGATTGACATGTCATTAATTATGCATATTGTGAGGGTTCTTTAGAAGCTCCTGAGAAGTGATTGTGACATCCTGCTAAATGGGGCCAGCAGCAACAGCACACGTCTCAATGTAATGACTTAACACTAATCGGATTTATCCTAACACGGTCCAGAGAAGGCAAACAGAGCCATCTAGTGATTTAATCATGAATCTTCAAAGCCCACCACCCCCCTCTCTCACACACACACACACACATATCCCTTGACAGATAACAGCAGGTGACAAACACAGGACCACACAGACTGGTTTATATCAGCACAGAGTTTCCAGAACCACCAGATAGTTTTTACCAAGACATTCACTCAGTACCAAAACATCAAACAGAAGGACAATAATAGGACCATCATGTTTTTTCTTTGACCTGATAAGACACATCCCAGAGACAGGATTTGTCCAGGGAAAAAAAGAACACACACACACACACACACACACACACACACACACACACACACACACACACACACCAAACATCTGATTAAGCTGCTAGGATCCAGTTGGAGTTAAAGGACACGTAGCATTTGTTTTAACAAGAGAGGCAACAGGACAGAGAGGCCAGAGAGGATAGACGTTGGTCTTGTTGCTAAGCAGACAAACCATGTGGATTGACATGTCCTCCTCCAATTGACATTTGTTCCCCACTGGCTATTTCACGGTGATAATGCAGAGATAATTAGGGGCTGACTGTGCAGGTTTTTTTTGTTTTTTTTAAACTTTAGCTGACTTAATGGCTAAAATGGTCAAGCTGTCTGTTCTTCTCATTCAGCTACAGCAGCCAAAGAGATTCAGAAATCATGTTACCCATCAGTTAATGTCAAGAAAGACAACATATTAAAAAGGCTGCATTACAATATGCAGAAATCACCAATAGTATGTAGTCTTAAATCACAATATCAATAGCTATATCTCCCTGCTCCATCTTGATGTCACCACTCCTCTTTCCCAACCCCATGACCACTAAAGACGCTTTTATTTTTTTTAAACAAGGTGCTGGCAAAACACTAAACACTGCATTGTTTCTGCTGCAGTATCTGTAAGACTGTAGTCAGAAGGCCACTGCTTCAGATGGAAATTGATTGAATTAATCCTGCTGTGGATTCTAACCAAAAGCCAGGGACCCCTGCAGTCCAGCAACTGGCACAAATTCCCATCCAGCTCGGCTGATAGGGATTACGCAACAGGCACGCAGTTGTCTGCAGATACTTCAGAAACAGTATACTTCGGTGGTCCTACTTCGGCGACTTTCTTTGCATAAAAAACAAACTCTTAGGTCACGGTGCTGCATGCAACTTGAATGAAAACTCCAACAAAGCACACCTCACTGTTTGATTTGACAGCCACTTACCATTCTCGTCAAAGGTCGGGAGAGTAAATGGATGCTCAAGGAGGGCCCTGAAAATCTCCGGGATCTCTGTAGTCATGTTTTTTTTTTACCTTTAAATTGCAGTTAAAGTCAACAAATGTTTCAGAGCTGGTCGACAGCTCGCCAGAAGTAATATAAGAATAAAGTAAAAGAACCGCACAGGATCCAGGAGGCCGACTGAGGCCTAGACGGACTTGACAGCTTCCAGAAGTGTTGGGAATATTATAAATTCAACGGGTCACACACTATGAACTGTCAACAAGTTACTTAACGCAGTCCCCCCCCCCATCTCCTGCGCAGCCATTCACCAGCGTGCTTCCCCCTCAGGAATCGACGAAAAGAGCGCCGATTGGTCAATTAAGTGTGTCCATCAACAGCAGTGACAGCCAATCGGAGCTGCGTCTAGATTATCTAAGGCAAAAAAAAAAAGAAAAAAAGAAAAGTGGAGTGGAGATGGTTCGTTATGTAATGAATTGGGTCATAAAACACAGACTACAAAGTAATTAGAGTTACAAAGGCCACCTGTAGCTCTGTCTCTGTCTATATGAAAAGCGAATGTAAAACCACGTGGTGCATGCGAATAACACCAATAAGATACAACTATTTTATTTAAGTGATAATGTGGGGGTATATTAAAACTTGAAAGAAGCTAACTTTAAGCTAACACGCAGTTGAAGTCCCAATTGGAGTAGGCCAATAGTAGCCCACTACTTAACCCAGGTATGTACAATAGGCTACACGTGTGTAAAGATAATACACGTGTGTTTCCCAGGCAGACGTGTTGGAGCACAGGTGAAACTAATTACATTAATTATGGCTCATTTCCACTTAGGTGTGTCTGACAGACACGCCAGGGAGCCAGCACGAGGACCCAGCGACTGACGCACCCTCGTGGACAAGTTGTGTCCCCCGGGGGAAGAAGAGAAACAAAATGTGCAAAACTTGTATCAAACTCCGACACTGTACACGAAGCACTTGTACGGCCCCAGGCTGGGGGGGGGGGCAGGCCGTGTGTCGGTCACTGAGTGTACTGACACGTGCACGACAGTTTTTGTCAGCCCATTATGGACACGTGTGGAAAAAGTCAAAACTTCTGTCATATTCAGTTTAGTTGACAACTGTGTCAGAGATTAAGTATTATAGTTATATTGCATTATATTAAGGCCTCCACAAAGGGTTGACAGAATAATAGAAACACCCCTCAGTAGAATACATCAATATAATTTCCATATCCAAAGCAAGGTCAGTGGATTAATCATTTTTATTTTAAATGCTTTGATCACCAAACAATTCAGTCCATTTACTTCAGTTTTACTTGAATATACCAGAACCTGAGAATAAACTAAAAGCTACACTATATGGCCATAAGTATGTGGACACACTGTTCTGTGCACTTTCACAAAGCCCTGACCTCCTCAACCTCATCACACACCTTATCGCCCAACATAACTCCCCAACCGCCATCACTGGCTGGCTGCAGAGGGTTGGCTGCAGCCAGGTTTCAAAATCTTGTTGACGTTGAACCTTGCTTTTTCCCCCCACATCTGTCACAATAGTCAAGTTCCATCAAGCTAATATGAGGCAAACCAAGTGAGTATCTTCCAAAACGAGTCTTTTTCAAATGAAATTTCCTTGTTATTACTATCCGTCCACGGTTAAAGTCTTTAGAACAGCAAGTATTCATGAACTAAACTCCGGATGAATAACTGTTGTAACGTAATCATCAGCAACACGTCACGTCAGGGACCTTTGACAATAATGTGTGTTGTGTGTTTCGACAAATGGAGAAACACTTTTTTTTTCTAAAACAGTCCGTTTATTAAATGCTTTCAAGAGATTTTGGTCCACATGTGTGATCATGAACTTCCAACCAGGGAGGAGAAAAGAGAAAACAAAGTCAAGAAGATAAAACAAACATAACAACCAAATGTAAAAATACAGTACAAAAAGAGGCCTTGTTTTTCCACTTCTTTACAACCCTGGTTTCTTCATCCGAGTTGTTGAAAATAATTCAAATAACCAATCATTTCTAACTGATTGAAAACCGATAAATTAAGACTTTTTTGTGGCTGTGTAGGTGTGTGTTGGTGCTGGGAATCAAATGACACAAACTGTATCAGGCTGGAGAGGGGCGGTGTGTCACATGTCATTTGTTAAAGTTGATCACAGCTGAGAACCGTGTCATTTCATTAAACTGCAGTAGGACGCAATGACCAGAATTCATGCACAAACTTGGGTTAGAGCAACACAAAAGCTACTTAGTATTTTTTACAACTTAATGAACGCAATTAATTACATTTTGCCTAGTCTGCTTTATCCTATGCGGAGGTCTGAGGCCTACAGCAGAATAAATGGTATTTCTTAAAGTTAAAAATAATGAATAATAACCGTATCGTAATGATGGCAGAAAAGGCGATGAGAGAGCCCTCATGTGTTGGAGGTTTCTTGTACTGCAGCCTGCCTGAGAACACTTTAAGATAAAAGGTCAAAAGATCAAAGTGAATGATAGCATAGTAACCTTTCAAGGACAATAGTGATGTAATTTGGACTTCTCACCGTTAACTGAGATAACCATCTTTTAACAAACTAATTAATGTAGGTTTGATTATCACAAAGCATACTTTAGTGGAGTTTAGCCATAACTATGCACTATTCACTACCATTAATTTTGAAAAGGATGTAAAACAGAAAAATGCTTAGGCATAGGTAATTCACCTATCATACTGTCATGTTGCCACCAGGGTCAAAGTCCTCTGCCTAGCAAACTTCAGGTCTCACAGACTGGTTTCCTCACCTTTTCAACATGAATGGAAATCAGTCATATTTGATAAGGTAGGCTGACGAAGTTTACACTGCGGAGATACACAAATGTGCAAACCAAGTTTGTTTAAGATGGGAAATCTGAGCTAATGTGGTCAAATTGATTGAGATTTGTTGTTGTTGAGATTTGATACAGTAGCAGGAACCTGCCTCCCCTTTAGTTTGTGTCACGATTTGCCTGCTTTTAACAACAAACACACACAGAACATGCAGCACAGGTAACCACCGTTTTCTTTCTTTTTTTCTCTCTCTGTGCAGGTCAGTTACATCATCAATGCTGGCCTTTCTCCAACAACGGAAGAGGAGCCTCCCCTCAAATGCTCTTTTAAATTTTTTCTTTTTTTTTTTTTTAATCAATTTCCTTCAACATGTCTTTAAAGGCAGGAATTTAAACATGGATGGACATGTTTATTTGTCCACTCAGTCTCGCTAATTTTCGATCCCAACTACTTTATAAATATCCTGAACTAACAACTATTGAATGATAAAGAGCATTTGAGTGGCACTCTCCTAACAACACCCTGAAAAACAAGGTGGGAACACATTACTGACCAGAGCAAACTCTTCCACAGCCACAGAAAAAAACAGCTCCACCATCTCTTATCTAAATTACCTTATAAGGGTGTCTAAGTATTATAATAGGTATCAGGTATCATATACTGTATATAGTAAGCAGGATTATACAATAGGGGTATGTATCATCTTATAGGTGTAGTATATCGAATAAGGCGCTATACGGGAGTATATAGGCTACTATGTATGCTTTTGTTTCCAGATCTGTCTTTGCCTGGGAATCAATTTAGACAAAACCGCACAGCACAGACAGTGAGCAGCGAGCTCTGCTGGTAGGATCAACACTGAGACACAGTTAACAGTATGTACACTGTAAAACTTCAATCATCAACTATCTTTTTTTTTTGTTTCCCTTTGGCCAGAGCCCAAACAATCCCAAGGCCTACAAACAGAGCTCGGACAACATTAATATATAGCAGGTCTACCATACTGTGTGAAATGTCTTGTACTACTGACAACCTACAGCTGTTGGCAGCTGATAACTGTCATCATTAAAAAAAGCCTTACATTAAATATCAAAAGCTGGATGTTTTCTGCTCACTGTCTCCCAGACAGAGCTGTGCACTGCTGCATACACAGATGCATATTTACTGGTCAATTATTATATTCATACATGGATACATATATAAAGAGAGTTATACATTGCAATTAACATACATATATCAATAGCATATGGAGAAGAAATAGAAATAGTCAATAGATAGCAATCATTATCGTCATCATATTCATCATAATACTAGGAGTAGTAGTAATACGATCCCTCAAAGAAGCTAATACCTGGGCTGTTCCAGACAAGGGCTCATCATCAACAATCCCCCAAAACCACTGCCGAGTGACCAGCAAAACTGACCCGAGATCTGCATTTTAGGCTTAGTCCTATAAATTCTGACTGGACAAGAAGTGAGTTTTTAGGAGCTGGATAATTAAGATGCTGCAGCCTTTGGTGCCACGATCATTTCTCTATTTTCTATTTATCCACTGACCCAAACGGAGCGGCTGCAGACAAAATGGAATATCACATAACACCGTAGACTACCTTGTGGTGTGACGATCATCTCTACTAGGTAAAATGTCTCTTGTTTACACTTTTGCTTTTTTTTTTAAACGTTTTGCTCCAATTGACCATAATGTTCTTCAGGGCTGGCTCGGTGTAATGTCAGTATTTTGGGAATTTGAGCAGTTTGTTGAATTTATGCACTAAGCCGAGGTCACTCTGGACCCTATACAGACAGATGAATACTTAAAATATAAAAGTGCAGCTTCTCGAAAAGTTTACACATTGCAGAACAAGAACATTTTCATATTCTGTACATCCATTTTAGCTGCTGCACTTGTGAACAAAAAAAGTTGATTTGTACCCCTCTGCTCTAATAGTAAAGGTTTAACCCTCAGTCATCCATTTCGACACACTCAGCCTGAAACTCAAATAAATCTCTGCTGCAACCACTTCATACAAACCCTGTCGGGAACAACCCACACAGAAGGAAAAATTACAAAATAAAATGAATCGTAAAAAAAAAAAAAAAAAGAAATCACTATAGTCATCTAGTTCAGCGATACATGTCATATAGCAATACCTCAATAACAAGAAGTTCTTCTATGTAATCAATACAGGTTTTCAGGTTATATATTTATTAAGCTTAACTGCTAAGTTATCAATTATTATTAGTAGTATACCATTATTTGTGAATATGTATAATATGTGTGTATGTATCTGAATATAGACATACCTCCGTCGAGTCTCCGTCCACATTAAAGGCTGGAATAAGATGGGAACAGATATCCTGCCTCTCTCTCTGTGTATGCGTGTGTGTGTTTTTGCATGTGTGTCCGTGTCACATGTTGGGTGCGTTGTTTATTAGGCACAATATGTGGTGCGTCTGTCTCAAGCTAGCAGGTTTTCCCACAATGACAAGGTTAATCCTAGGGGCTACCGTTAGCTATCAGGAACACAACATTTGGATGCATATGAGGAACACAGGTTTCCATTTGAAGGCTGTGGGGCATGATTGGTTTTCAGTGAAATGATGACCCCAGTTCAACTGAACAAGTGGCAACTTGTCCTTGCTCTCAAATCACCTTAGATATTCTCACAATAAACTATAGAAAAATACATTCTTAATAATCTTGAATTCTTTCATTGGACGTTGTCTCCCTGCTTTTCACCCGTTAAATTATCTATTATCTTTTTTTCTTTAATTATTACAAAACTCATCTTTTTCCCAACTTAAGTCTTCTGTCAGTATTTTCACTGTGCTTCAGTCCAAGTGAGGTCATCATTTTTTTATTTTTTTATTTTTATTAATGGGCATCTGCGGTCTGAACTCATCTATTACTGAGAGCAGCTCTAGGACTCATCACTTCTCTGCAGCCCTCCTACACCAGCTCCACATCGCTGCCAGCTGCTTAACAATGCAGTTTAAAGAGTGTGATGGTAAATAGCACCTTGGTCGCTTTGGCAACAATTGCTTTGAGCCATTAGCCTTGTGTATTTTAGCCACAGGTGATTAGTTGAGATGTTTTATCCTCCCTTTTTGTCAACCTGAGAGGAG
Organism: Enoplosus armatus; assembly: GCF_043641665.1. Lineage (NCBI taxonomy): Eukaryota > Metazoa > Chordata > Actinopteri > Centrarchiformes > Enoplosidae > Enoplosus > Enoplosus armatus. The sequence continues at coordinate 14,441,103 of NC_092199.1, read as the reverse complement.
CTGACATTCATGCATGCTTTGATTCACCTGGACATCGGCTGACAGCAACTACAAGGTTAATATGTGAATGTGTGTGTGCGTGTCTGTGCTCGACCCAAGCAGGAACCGTTGGTATGATTACATAACCGGCTGTCAAGGGGCCTTTTTATATCAATCAACAGGAGGGGTGGGGAAAAATGTCATGTTACACAAGTTCTTTTTTGGGCATGTGAATTTACTGGCATACATTCCACAACCACAGCAACGTTTTAAATGACTAATTTCCTAGCTTTAAAGGCCCGTGCAGGCATTACATTCATAGCGTTCTACCAATATGGCAGACAATACAACAAGGAAGTACATCTCCCCTTGGAAAGAAAATTACGCTCAAAATCATTCATGTCCAGAAAGTTATTTTGACCCTCCCGCTATATTCCCATGAAGGAAGGAGAGTAGGATTTGGTTGTTACGCAGCTCAACGAGGAGTGTCCACCGAGAACCTCTTTTAACAACGCGTCCTAGTTTCTTCAGTCTCGTTAGCCATCGTCAGCACTGAGAGCATGGCATTTTTGGCACTACAACTTTAAGCGTATGAGTGCCGAGCCTCAATTCTGTTTTTGAACTATCACCAAGCTAAATTTAAGAGCTGCGACCAGCGCGCCCACCCAAGAACTGTTTCAGTGCTGCGAGTAAAGGAAAAAAAGAAAAAAAAGATACTCAGACCAAAGAGCACGAGGGAATACTAGCTGATTATTTTAGTCAGAGCAAAACTAGTTGTCTGTGGAATTTCTGCGGTATAATCTGCTGAAGGGGAACCTAAAGGTGCTGTGTGTAACTGCAGCATGATACTAAAACATAATGCTCAAGCCAAGTCCTGTATTTTCACTCGCAAAGCTTTCTCCTTGTGTTAATCGGTGCCTATGATTTGTGTGTCATGTGTTGTGTGAAAGTGTTTGCGTGTGTGTGTGTAAATGTATATATAGAGGGATGGGGTCAACCATTTTGTTGGGTGTCAGCCTGCTCTCACACTGCTGGCCGAATGCTAGAGGAGGTCAGACTGGCAAGATGACAGACTGTTCAGTTATAGCTGGTATGGCAGGCCTGTCTCTCGGTCTCTGTCGGCGGCAATCATCTGCCTCTATTCACACAGCAACACTCAGAGGTCGTCCCCGTCCGACAACCGCCGGCCTCCCTGAAACGATACACACCGGCACAGCTCATCTCTCACACTCACTCACCAACAACCATGTCAACTTCAGCAAACAGAGATGCAGTCAGGTACTATAAACTGTATCCTAGCCTTTCATATAGAAGGTTCTTTTTTCTGAATTTCATTTTTTAGCCTTTCACTTTTAACTGTGTCAAGTACAAATACAAGACATCAAACAACTACTTAAGTTCCCGTGGCAGCCAGTTGATCTGAAGTCCCTAGTGAAATCTGTACTGTCACAATGCAAACAGCAAACTATGGTTATATACAATACTGTTAAAACCACTCACCATGCTTTCTGTGTAATCTGCTGTTATGGTGACCTGCTTGTCCTCTGGGGGCGGGGTCACAGCAGAGCTATCTGTGCGTCTACTCTGATTGGTGAGCTGCAGCCACAGTTCGTACATCTGTTGCATGTCTCTCACTGCAGAGGAGTGGGGTAAGAAAGAAGAGAGAAAGAGAAGACAGCCTCTGTAACCTTGAATACAGTGTGTGACGCAGAATGACAATCAGTGCGAATGGAGCACTTCAAAAATCAATGTAACAAGCCTTTATCTGGACTGTAGTGGTGGGGAAGAAAAACAGGCCTACATAAATAAAACACACCTTCTCAAATGTTTCATGTTTTGTTTTAATGATATATTAGAAATAAAATGACAAGCTCAAAGCTATCCCAATTAACTTAAAATTTGAGGGGTAACATGATGATTAAATCTAGATCTAAATGTGTGAAGGACAATGTGTGTGGAGCCAGGATCTTACGGCTGTTGTTCTTCATGTAAGTCCAGACGTCCCTCTCCTCCAGGCTGTGAGCAAATGAGCAGTTCCCGATATAGTGGCACTTCTTCTGCTTCATCACATGCACACACATCTGGATGAGACACAGGCAAAAGTAAAGTGTTACAGAGTGATGCCTGTTTGAAATAACTGGCCATCTGCTCCATTCAAATTATGAAAATGTGATTTTGTGTCAACTACAGGCCAGGAGTCAGTTATACTTGGCATGTAAGAGGTGTGTACACAGTGTATAAGGACCACAGGAAAAAGGAGGAACTCACATCATATTGCTGTGGATAGGTGCGAGAGAAGGGCAGAGGCCGAACGACAACCCACTTCTTCTTCTCGAAGGATTTCACCAGCAGGACCCGCCGCTCCTTTGTCCAGCTGAGGAGACAGAGAGCAGAGATGTATTCAAACAAAAGGAAACACATTTAAAACATCTAAAGCCTAAAAAGGGCAGCAAGGACACAGTGACAACTAAACAACAGCCAAGAGATTCATTTTGTCCTTTGGTGTACAACTCTGCCGCCAGCGTAACAACCAGTGTGACCACGACGGCAGATGATTGCAAAGTCAGCCTTAGAGATCAGATTTGAGAGTCCCCCGACTCTGTGTGTGAGTCAGGCCTCACCTGTGCCGTGCTTTGGCGGTGCAGTACTTGAGGTTCTTGTCGGGCTCATTGACCTGTCCTTCCCTCCAGCACTGGCCGCACACAAATTTCATTTTCAGGTTTAGGGGTCGCCCTCTTCCTGCACCTGCTCCCAACCCTCCCACCCCCACCCCACCCACTGGGCTCACACCACCCCCGCCGATGCCATCTCCCCCTACTCCTCCGCCCCCACCGCCCATTCCCCCTACTCCTCCTGCAGGCATGCTACTGCTCGGATGGGGGATGTGGATAGGCTGAAACACACAGAAGAAGAGAAATGAGAACTTACCTATGAAAAACACATTCGCCTATTTTACTCATAAATAATTGGATTTTGGGTGAAGCTGGATATACAATCATGGCCTGAATGAGCAAGGAAAAATAAGCATGCAAGAACAATATCATTGTAAGTATACATTTGCAAGCAGCGCTGTATTAGACAGACGCAACATTACATTTTGTTTGAGGTTTACAGGAGCCTTGACCGTGCTCTACAGGTGAGCTTCCTCGTCAGGTGGAAATAACTGGCTGGCTGCCATGTGTATCAGAGGATGTATGTGGCTGTCCTCACCCTGCCAGGGCTAACATAGGACATTTGCAGTGACAATAACTGCAGTACAGGGGGAACGCCATACTTGATCCAGCTGTCTCAGAGCCTTTTTCCTGTCTCACCTTCTGCTGCTTCTGTGCATTCTGCTCCAGCCTTTGCCAGTGTCTCTTGGACTCCTGAACCATCTCCTCATGGGTGATGCCTGAAGAGCAGCAACATGAAAAACCCTTCAATGATTGATCACTTACTTTACTAGATACTGTGTTCATAGTCTTGTTTACAACAGTACCCTTTCCATATCAACTTCTTACCAACAGAGCATACAGCATTATTTCATGGTAGAACTCTAATATTAATCACAAAAGTGACATTATGTACTGGACTACATTTTATCATAGTTAAAAGCTAAAAGTTTTCATTCCAGGTTGAACAATATCACAATATTTTTAACTGATTGAAAAGACAACCGGTGTGTGTGTGTGTGTTCTACCCACCAGTGTCCTGCTGCAGAACCCAGCATTTGAGCTCTATGACGGAGTGAGCAAAGGAGCAGCTGTCCTCGCGCTGGCAGCCGTAGCGAACCTCGTGGCGACACACGTCGAACTGGCAGAGAGGGTGCAGGGGTCGCACCTTACTGTAGCGCACATTGGCTGACCTCACCACGTGCACCAGGCACCTGCAGCACAATCATACCATTTTACCAATTCCAATTCTGTACAATGATAATGAAATTACAATTGGAGTGTATTTATCCCCTCCGTTTCATCACACTGTTAATAACTGATTTTTTAAAAACTTTTTTAGCAAAATAAAGACAAAAACTCACTTGTTGTCGTCGAATGGGTGTCGAGCTGTGAGGTTTGAGCAGACGGCCAAGTTTTCTTTGCTGCGTTTGCTGATGATGCGAGGCTTACTGTCAAAACATTCCTGTTGAAAGAGGAAAGAGATGCAGATCAGTCAAAGCCTTGTTCAAATGCTCCACACGTGCAGGCCAAGAGAGACTAAAAAGAACAAGAGAAAAACATCCTGCGGTCCCACCTCACAGAGGAACATGAACATGCCCATGTGGAGCTGCAGCAGTCTGGTGACGCTGAGCGCCCGTCTCTCTGTGCTGCCCAGCGGATCGAACAGCAGCTCTCGGCTCAGTGCGCCCTTCCTCTCCTGGGTCCACACGTCAATCTCCTCCTGGCAGTAAGCAAACGTACAGTTCTCCCCATACTGGCACTCCTGACGCTCCTGCACCTCTGCAGGGACCCAAGGAGAGAGAATGTTAGACAGAATATAAACACACCTTTTGCTATATTTCAACTTTCAGTTTAGCTGTTGGGGCTTGTTTCCCAAATTCATTTCCCCACCGTCAACCTACATTCAACTACTCATAATACTGTATATACATACCTTTACAGAGTACAAATGCCCCCAGGAAGTTGTTCCGTGCAGGCCGTGGCCGGATCCTCTTCCAAGTGGGGTCATCTGTGTTTTTGAGGCGGCACAGCAGCACATCCCTCTTGCAACGGTGTGCTGCCTCCGGCTGATACTTGTAGTCCATCACCCGTGGACCTGTGAGCAAGAGGAGGAGGGAGAAGGTTAAATTACACAGTAAAATGAGTAATAACTACAATTTCTTTTTTAGGACTGTTGTAGGATGAGACACATTCTGTAAATGATGTTGCAATTCCTCCTGTTCAGTGATAGAGACTGAAAAACACATTTAATGACTAATCACTTAAAATCCATTATCACTTAAAACACATTATATTTCACACATAACAAACACAGCTGATGTGCTAAAGGAGATGTCAATGTTGTCTTACTGTGAACATTCGTACAAAAAGGAGGGAAAGGAGTAGCAGGCTAGTAAGAGGAAGGGACTCAGAAGCCTTGAACCAACCTATTCGGCTATAACAGGCATGACAGGCCTGCCGAAACTCATGTGTAGCTGCCAGAGGATTCCTGGAGAGCAGAGACAGGTTGGTTCCTGCTGGACCATTCTGAGGAAGAAGAGGGGGACACGGAGATGTGGCGTTAAACACAAACGCCACTTAGCGGCATAGTCAGAAATGGCTTCTAATTAATAGAAACTGTCACTATTAACAGTACCGAGTGAAAGCAGTTTGTCCTGCAAGAGATGACGTAAAAACATGAAATGTAACTAATGAAGCACTGTTTGTGTGCGCGCGTGTGTTACTCACTGCATGTGTAGCACTGTGGTTGCGCATTCCAGGGATGAAGCTGTGACACAGTCGTCCCCCTGAAGACCAAGACACAAGGACACTGATGTCAGACACCATATTTTAATGGCGCTGACTCACACTGTCTGCTGCTGACGCATATCTCAGGTTAAAGCCACCTCCCTCGGAACTGTGCTCTGGTAACTAAGCAAGAGCAAGCTAAGACATTGCACTGGGTGGATACAACGGGGCAACTTGTGATGATGATTTTTTTGCAACAGTACTGTGTGCAGAGCTAAAACACAGACTTCAGCAGAAAACTAGAGCTGAAGGGGCACTAAGTATTTGGGTTTACAACAATGAAGTGAGTCCTATTATGTAATTCTGGTGTCCACTCACAAACAATATATCTTTTTCCTCTGTCCCCTTTTTATTTCTTTGGGTGTGTGAACCATTATGGTAAACATGAGCATGCCATTTACTGTCACAGTTTGCAACATTTCAAAATCAAAGACGGCTTCTCCTAAATTTGATATAAACACATTTAACCCTTTGCTCACCAGGGAGAGTGTACTCAGACAACGAGTCCAGCCCGCCAGCGGCGACTCCTGCCTTCCCTTCTGCATCCGTGGCCCCTGTGGAGAAGCCTCCCAGTGCGTCCTGCGCCTGGGTGGAGCCCTGGTCCCGCTGGGCCAGCAGCGGGTAAGGCTCCAGGGGGGGCAGGTCACCGATGGAGGAGCTGAAGAAGGCTGAGGGAAGCTGGGGTGACGGGGCAGGAAGGCTCGGGGAGTACGGAGGCCGGAGACCCACAGCCGTGTTGGGGAGGTTGGTGGGGATAGCACCCTGGACTGGACTCTGGACCAGGAGACAGAAAGGCAAGCATTGTTTCATGTAGAGGGCCTACCAATTTAAGTCATCCCTACTAAAAAACACACATGCCCCTCCTGGCTGAATACTACAAAGGACCTTTTTCAAAATTGTATTGATCAATAATTACCAGCAACAAAAGACCAAATGACATTACATAGAACATTTTGGTGATAATACTTCTGCATTTTTATTTAAACTAACATTTTGAAACTGTAAAACAAATATGAAAATAGCAACACTTCTGTCCTTTACTCACCTCACTGACTTTCTTGGGGATGCACTCCAGCAGACTGTCTAGCTCGTCCTTGATAACGCTGCTGCTGCATTCCTCCATGTGTTCCGACACAGGGACAGAGTACGGCATGGGAGGCAGGGCCTGGCTGATGGGGCTCTCTGACAGGTCAGTGCATGGGCTGACAACGGGGGTCGCCGGGTCATCGCTGACTGGGATGGGTGTGGCCAAAGGAGCAGGGATGCACTGCGCACTAGACAGGTCCCCTGAGGAGGACGAAAACAGTCATGGAGATAAGGAAACGAATATGGGAAATGGGAGTCTGGGTAGGAGGCAGAAATGTTCAAGATTTGTCATACCTGGCCCAATGTCACCCAGAGACTCCAGACCATTGGAGGACATCTGAAGAAAAAGAGCAAAAAATAACAGACATGATTAGACTCTCATTCAGTCACCACATTCCAAGTATGTAACTACACTACGACAACAGCACCCACCTCTCCTGTGGGTGGGGAAGTCTCCCCATGACTCTCTCCTTCTGTGACCGTGGACTCTGTCTGTGGACTGATGTAAGCTTTACGGCCCTTCAGGCCCAGTTTATTGGCCAGTTCCTGGGCCAGGTCACTCACCTGCCTGTCCTGGAAGGTGAATCACACAAACAAGAGCTACGGATAAGTTTCATTCACTTTGAAGACGAACTATACAATGTAGTCCATGAAGTCATCAAATAAATCATATCACTGATATAATTATCATAAACTGAAGCGCTTACCATCTCCGCTTACTAATTTCCTGGCGAAAACCCTGAGAGGTTACCTTTAGTTTTGAACTCTTAAATATATAAAAAAATATATTTTCATTGTTGATGACCTACATGTGGTGCTGTGAGGAGACATTTGGTTCCACACTCGTAGGCCTCTCTGAGTCGTCCCAACTCCCTCAGACAGAGTGCTTTGCGGTATAAAGCCCTGCGACTGCCTTCTGACCCACACAGTGCACTGTCACAGTCATGAACACCGCGCTCGTACTCCCTCTGAGACAGACAAAACAGAGATACACAGTAAGAGCAAGAAAGGCATTGGAATTTAAGTGTCATTTTACATGGAACAAAAAAAAGAGACTTGCGCAAGGGGTAAATCGAACCTACAAGAAAAGCTCATTTGAATCCCAGAGAGATCGCCCGCTTTGGAATGCAAATTAGTGACACTGAATGTGCACATCAAGTCAGCTTTCCTGCTAACACATGTGCTATGTAGCTTTTAAAAACATCAATGCAGAATTGTCAAACTGGCAACAATACCTTGACATAACAACAGACTCAAAGCCTGTATTTCAGCCCAGCACTATCACAGATACTGTGTCTCGAGATTATAACATTTGCAATTAACCACGGTGGTTGCTTACAAAAAGGGTTTGGCTCCTCACTCCAACCCAGACAAAGATATTCTAACAATGTACAATGAAAACCATACTGTCTTATTATATGTATATTTATAAACTATAAATGTAATAAAACTGAGAATTATTTGAGTCCTTTACAAGACCAATACAGCAGATTCACCCCAAATACAATGTGGTGGCAGACAAAATCGTTGTAGTACGATGCCTGCTCCATCACTATGCGTGACACCAACCACTTGCGTGACATATCCCCTCTTTCCCCTTCTCCCTCACCGTCTGGTAGTAGGCAGCAGCCCTGTTGACATAGAGGCTCTCCAGCAGCTCGTGGGGGATGACGAGGGCCTCAGCCTGAGCATAGCGGGCAACACTGATCCCCTCCCCATACTGCTGGGTCGCTTGACGGCAGTCCCCGTCTCGAAAACAACAATTGCCCTCGTCCAGCAAGTTACACACCAACTGGGTCAGAAATGCCTGAAGGGAACGTGTAGCGAGAAGTCAAAGAGAGAAATAAATGAGGGGGTTGATAGAGGCAGGGAGAGGGTGACATAAAAAAAGGGGAAGGTAATATGAGATGGTCAGGAAGACAGAACAAGAAAAAGAACAAGAGGGAAGAGAGAAGCAAGAGAGAGAAAAAAAACTGAGGACAAGATAAATCACAATGCCTGAGGTCAAATTTACATCTTGGTCCAGGAGATAATAGAACAAAATGTCAGCATGATCATGGTGAAATCTTGTTGTGAACAAAAAGTGGAATAACAGGGGTCAATGCAAACCTCATAACTCTCTGGCTCTGGGAAAGGCAATGATGACCTGTAGACAGAAAATAAGAAGGTGGTCATTCTCCATATACAAGCGGTGTGCACTTTGGTCATGATACTGCTAGTTAGTTTTAAAGGAAGGCATTCCAAGTCAATATTATTTGTTCACTTACTGGATGAAGCTCATTGCTTTCTGAATTTCCTCTCTTCGTTTCTGTCTTTCAGGATCCATAGCCTGAGGGTGAAGACAAGGTTGACATGCAACAGCATAAAAGTCCACTTCTTGCACAACAGTACCAACAGCTGTGACAGCTGCGGTCAAACTGTCCACACATGACAATATCATTCTGACAGATAAAGTTATGTTCTGGAATTATTATAAACGTTTGAAAAACCTGCTAACTACTTACAGTCGTCCTAGACAAGCCAAGGCCTGCCACTAAAACACGCTAATCATCGGACTTGCGTACACAAACAGCGCAGACAGCTAAAGGTGAAGCAGGACACATTAACATTAACATTTTGTTCATCTTGGCACAGTACACCGAAAAATATTTGACGTACAAATTGCGGAAATTTTGTGGGAGGGGGCATCTGAACGTTAACCTACATAGACATTTTCAACGTTACCCACAACAATGTTGACAAAATGATAACATTAGCTAACATTAGCGTGTGATGTGCAGGCTTACAGATCGTCAACTCCAGCTAAACGTTTCACCGACAGGGATGCATGTAAAATACACAACTAACATCGGGTTAGCTGCTAATGGTGTTAGTGTAGCTAGGTAACGTTATCGCTACCTCAGTATGTCTACCGGTAGTTAGGATTAGCCAGCTAACGCTACTTGCTCACTCAGCCTAAATGCTAACCACTGTAACTTAGCTTAGCTAAAGAAATGAAAGCAAAGTTAGCGTTCAACAACACTATCTTCAAAGTCACACGCAGTGTTTCATTTACAGTTGACAAAGAATGATTGTTGAGCGGACATATACGGCTACACTGTATATAAACGAATTGTTCACGAGCTACCAGGTAAGTTAGCTAACTTAATTTACTGGTGGAGATCCAGCTAATAGCCAAACCCCTCACTTAGCACGGCAACTCACCCAGAGTTAAGTTACTGCGCTTTTCAGATCAGAGATAGCGTCACAGCGCGTTGGTGATAGAGATAGGAAAAACTAGCCAACCAAATATCAGTCAATGTCCAGGCGCATATTTGTAAGTATAGTGTCCCTGTCATTGGTATGTGGACGGAGCACGAGTTTCTCTGCGCTACGACTGCTGCTGGATACTGACTAGCTAACGTTAGCTAGCTAACTGCTAGCTGCTTTGGCCGGTGCAGTATTGCAACAAGTTTCCTGGAGAAGTATGGCCACAGGAGGGCAGAAATAAATGTGTCACGGTTTTGGTTGGGCCTAGTTTTCACCTGATATGCTGTGGTACTCTCCAGAGGTTGAAAAAGTATTCAAACCTTTACTTAAGTAAAAGTAGTAATACCACAGTGTAAAAATACTCCATTACAATTATAGGCCCTACACGCAAAATGTTTGTTTAAATAAAAATTCAGAAGTATTATACAGTATTGTAGAGTACAATATTTGATATATGAATAAAGTACAAATTCCCCAAAGTTGTAATTAAGTACAGCGTTGGAATAAATATATTTAGTTAATTTCCACCAGAATAATGCAATAATTTGAGGAGGTTTCAGCAGTGTCTCTGCCTCCTGGATGAGGGTGGCCTGGTTGGTCTCTCTGCTCTTGAGTCTCAGGTCCTCCCAGAGAATGGACTTTCTCCCGGGCTCCAACTCCTCACATGATTCATCCGGAGGGTTTAGGCCATCTTCTCTGCCCACCTGCAGGAGTGGCTCCTCACTGTCTCCATCCGTTAAGATGGGCATTCAGGGTATCACCTATACTCGTCTGGGGACCGCATGGAGGAGCCAGTCCCGTCCTCTGTGAGGTTCTCTCCCTTTGAAAAGTAGTTTGACAAAAAAAAAAAATTATTAGGCCACTCTTAATTTCTACCTTGTGGGTTTCCTTTTCATTTTTGAAATGTATTAATTTGAGACACACTAAATTGTGCTGTAATGTGCTCATTTAAAATGGCATTTACTCTCTCCTCAAAGGCAACAAATGTAGCCTAATACATTTAGTATAAACAGTTATGTGGTGCAGGGGCCACTTCAAATATCATCATCTATAGCAGGAGTTCAAGGAACACGTCATGAAAATATTCATTAAAGCACTGAAATAAATCCAAGCGCGGATAACGGAGTTCGGATAGTAACAGCAGATGGCGGTAAAACACCTGTAGATCGATTTTACAGAATCGAACAGAATCAACGAAAAAGAAACAGGGGCAGCATGACGTCACATGGTTGAGCAACCGGCGCGCTGTACGGAAGAGCAGCGTGTGTTCGCTATCATTTCCCTGGAAATTACTCTTTGTGGTAAGTTTCAGTGCTTCAGTGAGGGCTGTGTGACTGACGCAGGGGCGGACAGACACAGGAGTACACTCCATAAAGCTCGGACTCACAGCCACAACAGTTTTAGTTTGGCTAGTGGTGTCAACGTTTCTTATGTTGCGCACCTCTATTAGCTAACGCTCGTGAGGCTAAATAGCTACCGTTGTTGATAGTTCTACTGATGTTAGAAAATGATCCGTTCGTGTCAGCCGTCATTGAACATCATTTTTCGATTTTGGCTATACTAATGTACTTCTGCTCATTTATATGTTGTGGAACTTACTAAAATCTGGTCCCTCTCTCTATTGTCTGACTTCTGATGTCTCCATAGAGGCGCCATGGCCGCAGATGACATTGCTCAACTGGCCGATGCTCTTTCCAAGACCCACGTCGGAGATGGAGAGTTGAGCTACAAAGGCCTGGGACTGAAGCTGGACAACGCAGAGTCAGGTCAGATGCTGAGGAGGGCAGCAGGGTTTATCTTGGTTTTCTCCTTTTATTCCTCACTGTAGAGGACTGCTTCCTGCTTCCTCTTGAGACCTGACTGCCTGTTCTCCGTGTTCTCTCTCTGTCAGTGGAGGACCTGGTCCGTGAGATAGAGCAGTATCAGGGTCTGAGAGCTTTGCGCCTGGAGGGGAACACTGTGGGAGTGGACGCAGCCCGGGCCATCGCCAAGGCTCTGGAGAGCAAAGACCTGCTCCAGGTACTCCTCAGTTTGTAGTTGGCATTCACAGTGTAAACGCATGGGTCAGACCGCAAACTTTGGCTTTAATCTATAAGTAGACAGTGGTGGTATTGCCAGTATTGATCCTGATTATTAGGCACTTTGAATGTGTTTCAACAGAAGAAAAGGATATTGATGTAATAAACACCGATTTAGGAGTTGGTTGATACTTTAGGCTGCCAAAATCTATTCATTAAATTTCAATTGTGGGAAAGCAGCAAAAGCAGTCTAATATGTACGGTGCACCAGCTTAAACTTAAATAAATGCTTTCACACTAAATAGTCTCAGTACCCAGATGATTCATTTATGAATGTCATATGCTTTTTCTTTAGTAAAATTATACTTCTCATATGTATTAATGTTTTGTGTTAATATAAATAGCCAAACAATATAAAAGACACAGTAAAAGTTACAAAATGTAGATTTAAATCAGCAATATTTTGTTATTAGTACTTTCAGTACTTTGCGGTTTATAAAAGACACATTTTGGTTGGACTGCAAACAGTACTGTGGTTGAATACCCAGCCTTGCAGTATTAATACTCTGCTTGTAACAAAGAGGATACACTGTGCAGTTTTCTCTCTGTTTAAAACCCTTTGTGTCTTTCAGAGATGCTATTGGAGTGACATGTTTACTGGAAGGTTGCGCTCTGAAATCCCAACAGCCCTGGTGAGAATCTCAAACACTGGTTTATGCAGTTCATTAGGTTTTCGGGCTTTGCTCTGTGATGAAGTGTTGTAATATACTTGTTTGACATCCACTCTCAGAACATGCCAGCTTCACATCTTCTCTTTCTGTGCTTTCATCAGAGATCTCTGGGCAGTGCGTTAATGAGTGCAGGGGCCCGGCTGACTGAGCTGGACCTGAGCGATAATGCCTTTGGGCCGGATGGCGTGAAGGGAATCGAGCAGCTGTTTAAGAGCCCTTCCTGCCACACCTTGAGGGAGCTAAAGCTTAACAACTGTGGCATGGGGATCGGAGGAGGAAAGGTAAGCTACAATACCGAACACTCAATCTTTCATGCAGCTCCAAATAGCAGACTTCAAATAATACTTTTGTCCTATAAACAAACAAACCAGAAGAAAAGAAGCAAGTGCTCCAGACTTAGAATAAGCTACTGCAAACATGTTCCACACAGGAGAGATATTGATACATGTGTGCATCATAGTGCAGACTGTAACAGTGCTGTATGGTTTGTGTAGATCCTGGCTGAAGCTCTGATGGAGTGCCACAGACAGTCATCAGCGCTCGGAGCTCCTCTCAAACTGAGAGTGTTCATCGCCGGGAGGAACCGCCTGGAAAATGAAGGAGCCCGCGCTCTGGCCAAGGCCTTTCAGGTAGATTATACTCACTCCCAAATTGGTTGACATCGATTCTTTTTTAATACATGGACTAACACTAGACTACCAAATCAAGTTTTTTTTTCTTCTATTGCTGTTAAAGCTTTACATCAGTAATATTTTTTTTTTTTCATCATTTCCTGAAACTCTTCATTTACACTGTATGTTTGAATATGTATCATTAATGTTTTCAGAAAATAAAAACATTACAAAACACACAACACTAATTAACTGTTACATCATCTGATAATTGAACATTTCAAAGCTGAAACAATCATTTGATTAAACAATGAGTTGACCCGCTTCACTTCAAATGCCAGCCCCTTAAACCTCAAACCCCCTTTCTGTTTTCCATGTAAGCTGATGGGCAGCCTGGAAGAAGTCCACATGCCCCAAAATGGCATCAACTACGCAGGTGTGATGGCGTTAGCGTCAGCCATGCGACACAACCCAGAGCTCCGCGTCCTCAACTTCAACGACAACACCTTCACTAAGAAGGGGACGCTGGCCATGGCACAGGTGAGGCCTGTTCAGAGTAGATATGTAGCCAGTGTGTTTTATGCCAAAACTGTTTCTGAACGCAGTTTTCTCCTGTTGGCCATGCAGGCTCTGAGGCACCTGAGAAATGTACAGGTGATCAACTTTGGCGACTGTCTGGTCCGCTCTGAAGGAGCCATCGCCCTCGCTGCAGTCCTGAGAGAGGGACTGCCAATCCTCAAGGTCAGCTCGCCAGCAAATTTCAGCCTTTTACGTGTGTGTGTGTGTGTGTGTGTGTCAGCAGGCTGATTACGCTCTGTCGTGTTCCTTGTCTCCAGGAGCTCAATCTGTCGTTTGGTGAGATCACTGAGGCAGCAGCACTGGTGACGGCTCAGGCTGTTAAGGACAAACCTCACATGGAGAAAGTGGATCTGAACGGTACGCACGCTGACTGTTGAACTGGTGTCACTATCACCGTAGAAGTAGCAGTCACATGCAGGGTTCCCATAGCCATAAGAATCCTGGAAAAGTTATGGAATTGGTTTCCAAAGACATAATTGTTGAATATGATGAAAATGTTTGAAAATTTGTGAAATTCCAATTAAAGAAAAGTTATTAAAATGTTTTAGAATAACAAAATGATGGCACAAAAGAGTTCCTCTTGTGTGTGGCTTCAACAGGAAACTGTCTGGGAGAGGAGGGCTGTGAGGCTTTGAGAGAAGTTATGGAGAGCATGGACAAAGGAGACATGCTGGCAACACTCAGGTAATACACGTGTGTGGGTCAGAGTGTGCGTTTGTGTAACGTTAAGTAATCCTATGAATGTTTCCTGAAGCGTCCAGTTCCTTCAGTACAAAAACACAACACATCTCTGATCAGCTTGATAATAATTGTTAATAAACAATGAGTGTGTTTACTGAGAAACATGTTGTTCTCTTGACTTAACCCACAGTGATGATGAGGGAGAACCTGAGGATGAGGAAGATGATGACAACCATGAAGATGATGATGATGATGATGATGATGCCGCCAGTGATGACTGTAATGAAGGCAGCGAGGAGGACAGTGACTTTGTGAAGGAAAATGGAATTATAAGAAAAGATGACAGTCCTGAAAAACTTCAGAGCCCAGTAAGATGACACAAAATACATCTTGCATACATTTTTGTATTTATTTACCATACAACCAAACCCAGATCAGCGTCAAGTTATTCTTCTTTAGCTGTTATATTGGATCTATATTGTTAATTTCTAAACAAATGAACTATACCAGTCTAGTCATTTAGTGCATAAATCCAAAGCTTATACATTTTTCAATATTTCATGTTAAAAGAATAATGGTTTTGGTAAACAGCCTTGCAATAAGCTTCATATCTGGATCTTGAAACACCCTGTCAAGGCTGAATGACTGGATATATGTTCTATATAACAAAATATATAGAAAAGGAAATCAGGATTCCTGCTGTGTATCTGATTGGGGCTTTGTGTCCACCCTCAGGCAGAGATTGTGTCTTTCCTCAGCTGCCCCTCTGCAGAGAAGCTTCTTCAGCTGGGAGAGATGAGGACAAACCTGCAGCAGCAGGTAGGATTTCATATAAAGTGTCCCAGCAGGTTGTTTGCTGCTCCCACAATCTGTCCCTTTTGATGATGTAGTGTGCTGGGTTAGGTGCACGAACCTAATTTCTGCACAGAATGGACACGGTGTGTTAATAAAACTCTCTCATCAGGTGGATGCATCTGACCCGCACAGGGCAGCTGACGTCCTTCTGAAAATCGCTTCTTTGTACAGCGAGGAACCAGAGACCAAGACCGCCGTCCTTGAAACTATTGGTGAATAAAATGCTGCTTCTGAGTATTTTGCTGTTGTGTGGTTCAGATACTGCCGTTGATAGATCTCACCGTTTATGAGTTTGTTTTGAAATGACCTGTGTCGTCCCCGCAGACGCTGTGTTGAAGAAGCTCCTCTCTGGTTCAGCCCTCCAGTCATACTGCTTCCTCTCCACGCTGCTGGTCATGATGGGACTCCTCAAGGTACAGGACTGCTCCAGAACCCCCAACCCCATCTCCCCCAGGATTGTTTAATATTTTTTTAATATGAAAGACTCGAATCACATAAAAGTCCTACACATAATACCTTTTGATTACCTGGTCTAGCCTCTATAGGTCTGCTTTGTATGTCTGCTACACTGCAGACATACAACACTTTGCAATAAGTGCTCTCTCCAAGGTGCTGAATCAGGAGGTGACACAATCCTCCGCTGTTATAGAGACTTTGTTTACATGTGTTTTTATGGATATTTAAACTCTGTGCTTTAGTCCCAGTTGCTGAATCTGGCAAGTATCTGAAGGATTGTTTTTTATTTTATTTTTTTTATTGAAACCACATGCAGATTCCACGGAAATGTTGTGGTTCTAGCTTTTTCCTGCTTCATTACTTCGAATCATGAAATTAAATTCTTTTAAAGGTGTGTGCTGCTGATCCATTCCGCTTTTCTTTTTCCTTTCTATCACTGTGTTATTAATTTAAAATTCAGTTTAGGTTTTTCTGTTGTGTGTTTCAGGGAGAGGGGAAGATGAAAAAGGTGTCACTGGTCCCAGGTCAGCTGTTGTGTTTGGAGCACGCTGTCCAGCAGGAGTACTTCCCCCAGCACCACGCCTCGCTGCTTCACACCTTCATGTCCAAGTAGGAGAATCTTTTATCGACACAAGCAGATTTACTCGTCAGTCGAAACGTGAACAAAAGCTTAAATGTAGTGTATTAGTGTTTGTAACCTGTTAGGAAAAATGTCTCATTACTCCCCGTAGTGTAATGCTGGGACTGTGAGGGTTTTTTTTTTTTTTTCTTTGTGCATCTGCAGGAACAGTGAAGCTCTCAAGTCCTGCATCAGCGCCGCAGAGAGGCTGGGCTCTGCCCTGGAGAAGAAGTGCCACGATCAACCCTGATCAACCACTGCCAGTGCTAACACTGGGACACAGACACACACTGTACAGACACGAAGCTCTTCACCAACAAAACCATCAGGGAAGCTTTACACTTGAACACGGGGCTCAGACAACCACTTAATGTCTCTCCACTCCTGATTTGTATATTTTATGAAGGCATGACTGTCCAGAATGTCTTAATTTTTATTTTTCTACTTATACTTGTGACTTATATTTTTTTTATAGAAAATAGAGATACAAATAATACAAATATAGAAATACACATCAGTTAACTTTTTGAGTTGATGTGTAAAAACAAAAAAAAACAAAAAAAAATGGAACTGATTGTAACCTGAGTGGCGCTAACATAGACAATGTCAATCTGGCACTTTTTGCAACATATTGCTTTGCGTCTAGTTATAGTTTCACACAACAAAATAATCCACCAAGATTATTTCCAGGTCCTGATGAATTAGGACATTTGTATGGCAGATATTGTCACAGTGTTCTGATGAGCACACAGCGACAGATATGCTGTATTTTCAGTAGCGTCTCATGTACTCTGATATTTGTTGCTGTGAAAACTTTGTTATGGAGTGAGACAGAAAATGGGAAGGCTAAGTCAATTATTAATGTGACTCATACTGGACAAAAAACATAGCTACAATCTACAAATCAAAATAAATTAGTCCTAAATAAAGAGCTGCCTTAATTATTTTGACATTGCTTCAAAAGGTTTAGGACAGTCTGTCCAATCACAGTCGTCATACCGCTGCTCATAAAGTCCAGTCAGAGTGCATCTGTGTGCATCAGACTGTGAGCAGGAATGGGCTGCATGCAGGAGCACCACACACACCCACCCATGAGCCTAAATACACAGCATGTGTGTGTGTGCATTGCCCCGCACTGAGCACAGTCATAACACTGCAGAGCTCAGGGAACCACAGTCTTTTACCTGATGTTTCTTCTTCTTCTTCTTTTTTTTTTTTTTGGATCCATAAGTCTTATTGAAAATATGTGCTCTTATGTGACTTTGTGTCGCACAAGTTCAGTTGCTGTGTGTTACCTCATATATCGATTTATGTGTTGGTGACGTGATGGAGCATTTAAGGGAAATAGGATGGACAATGGAATACACTTTAATGGCATTTAGGTACTCTGCTGAATAACATGAGACTGTGTGGACTGCATTCATATTGTCAGGATCATGTTTGTTTACCTGATATGTTGTTGATTTGTACTGAAAGACCATCAGAAATATAACTAACCTAACAAGCCTGACTCTGAGTCTGTGTGTGTGTGTGTGTGTGTTTTGCTGAGTAGAACTACAGACGGCTCTTTTTACGTTAAATCAGTAAATATTGGTGATAATGTTGCTTTTTGACGCTGTAAACAGAATAAGAACGGCGACATAAATCCTCTAACTTCAGTGGAGATTGAACAGGCATGACAGTGAGGTGAAATGGCTAAATAGCTTCATTTTGAGGCGAACTATTCCTTTAACAGGCTCAGCGGAACAGTTCAGACTCCAGAGGTTGGAGGTGTGTGTGTGTGTGTGTGTGTCGGGGCGGAGTGTCAGTGAATGAAGGGATAAAAGGAGTTTGTTTTGGATGGGGGACAGCCGGGGGAACAGCAGCAGAGGGAGCAGAGACCGTGAGAGAGTCAGCGGCCAGTAAACGACCAGCAGCCGGACGGAACCACGACCGAACCACGGTGAGTCCGTGCGTAAAAAGGATTCCTATACTTACTGTAAATAGTCCCATGTTAGGAGCTCAAACACCTGCATTTAGTGGAGTGATTGTTAAAAGTGGCAGATGAGCACTTGATGAACAGAAAGCAATGTATATAAATTGTAAGTTTAATACTCAAATTGCGCAATTATCTAATCGTGTGGACGCGCTTTGTTTTATTTTGCGCAATTCGGCGTCAGAAGAAAGGGGACATTTTTATCTCACTGGAGAAATCATATTTTCTTGGTTGTCATTAAGTCCGTGAATTCAACACATACAAGCAGCTGGTATTTCTCCACATCAGACGTTGTAGCAGCTTTTTGGTCATTCCCAAACCTTCATCGGATCAACCTGTTTACGCGCAGGACAACATTAACACAGTGCTGAAAACAGGAAACGACGTTGCACGGTCGTTTCTGGTAAAAGCATCCAGAGCCGGTGAAGAGTGGTTTTCTCACCGTCCCTGGCCAGAAGACACATTTTTTTTTTCCCAGAGGGAAACGCAGTTTGGCACAACACCGGCAGAGAAAGACACTGTGCGTCTTTGTGCGCCGCCGGCGCGGCAGCTCCTCTGCGGTCGGGACTGTTGATCCCC
The DNA here is from genome assembly GCF_043641665.1 of Enoplosus armatus. NCBI lineage: Eukaryota > Metazoa > Chordata > Actinopteri > Centrarchiformes > Enoplosidae > Enoplosus > Enoplosus armatus. The sequence goes on along the minus strand of NC_092199.1, from coordinate 14,422,244 downwards.
GGGGGGACGCGGACAAACAGTCCGGCCGGAGAAAATTCCTCCGTCTCTAGTTTCCTGGCCCCGCTCTGCTCAGGGGGTCTTAGGAACAAAACGTGGTATGCTGATAAAATGTCCAGCACTGTATAGTCGGCTTGACTTCCATGCAACCTGAGAGTTTGAACACAAATGGATTCATGAAATGTAACCGTGTCGTCTCTGAATCACACAGCCGCGGGTCTCTGTCCGGTCCGTCCCTGGCAGGGTTTGGTGAGGCAGTTTTGACAGAGAGGTTTAGGCAAGTCCCCATTTCACCGTGTCAACATTTTGAGACTCCAAATTTCAGAGTGTGGAGCTGTGAAGCTTTTCATGTCCATTCCTGCGGATCAAGACTGTTGATCCGACATGGGAATGTGGTTTTAAGGCATTCCAGTGAAGGCTCGGGCTGCCCAATCTGACCAAAATAACACTAATCCCCAGAACTGCAGAATGATGGAGATATTTCTCGTCAAGCTGAGCTTTAGTAAGGAAACGCAAATTGTTTTCAGGCTGTTGTAACTATAGAATATGAGTACATCATGTCATATATTGTACATCATATAGCTTCAGCAAACTGTTCTGGATCACAGGGACTGTGTGTGTCTGGAAGGAGGGCCCTTCTTTACATGTTTATTTTACCTGCACAGGTTCACATTCTTCCTGCTGTTACCAACCAGCAGTGGTGGAAGAAGTACTCAGATCCTTTACTTAAGTAAAAGCCAATAACACACTGTAAAAACACTCAATCACAAGGTCTCGCATTTAACATCCTACTCAAGTGAAAGTATTATCAGCTAAATGTACTTTAACTTACTAAAGTAAAACTCATTCTGCAGAAAATTGCCCCACTGCAACTGATATATTACTATAAATTACTGTTGCATTAATAAGTAGCATTTTACTTGTAGCTGTTCTGGTCTATAGTCCAGTGGCTCCCTTTCCAAAACGTCACAAGATAAATCTGAGGGGTTGTGAGATGGCGCATTAGAGACAAAGTTCTGCTTCACCAATCTGTATTGATTTTTTGGACTTCTTTGAGTGAAATTTGGAACGGACAGTTATTTAAATGAAACCATCTGAGAGGTTTAGAGGGGAAACGTCTCTTTGATGGAACAACTCAGATATCTGAAACTTGACAAGGGGCCCCTTTTTGGGGGGTGAAAATCTATAACTGTCAAAATGTAGTGAAATAAAAAGTCCAATATTTACCTCAAAGGTGTATTTAACTTCCGAACGTGCTACGTTACTTGCCACTTGACGATGTGTGCAAAACAGTGGCTCTGAGCCAGAGAAGGCCTGGGGTCCTACAGATGAGGCCCACCTGCATTTGTAGTATTGAACTAATATATATGACTTTAACTAAGTTGTATGAATAGGTTTGAATAATATAGACTCGGCAGTCTGCAGAGGGTAAAAGAGTGAATGATGAATGACGTTGATTCAGTATTTCCTCTGTAGACACTGCCATGGCCAAATAAGTTGACTGTGAGTGAGTGAATGAATGAATGAATGAATGAATGAATGAATGAATGAATGGGTGAGTGGTGGATCTATTAGGGTATCTCACATCTAAAAAAAATTAAAGCAGTCAGTTGTTGGTGGCTTGGCCTTTTGGGTGTCAATGGACACACTTTCTTATAAATGCTGTTGCGCTCTCTCTCAGATGTTCTCCCAGCTCTGTCCTGACACCCTGCTGCTCAGCCTGCTGCTCCTCTGCATCCCCGCGGCACACGCAGCAAAATGTCCACAGCAGTGCGTCTGTGACCAGATCCAGCTCACTGTGACCTGCGTCAACAAGAACCTGACCCAAGTTCCTCCCACTGTTGATGAGGTCTCTTATTCACACACGTATACCAACATTTCTATACCAGTATTTCCTTCTTGTTCCAGTCTAATATGTAATCCCCTTTCTTCATAGATCACTGTGAAATTAGATCTCCGAGGTAACGACATCCAGGAACTTCCCAGCGGGGCTTTCAAACACACTCCTTACCTGACTCACCTGTCGCTGCAGCGCTGCAACATCCGCAGGGTGAAGGAGGGGGCTTTCCGCGGCCTCGGTCGCCTGGTCTTCCTCAACCTGGCCACCAACAACATTGAGATCCTCTACCAGGTGGTCACGCAGATCCATTTATCCCATCATACTTGTTTTTTTAACTAGAATTCTCCCGTCACCCTCTGCGTAGCTTCTCCTTATCAAAACAAACTCTAACCCCCTCTACCCCTGTACACATTTTCAATGCAGCAGAGTAAAAACATTGTGTCTTCCTGTGTCTTTTGTGAGTCCAGGAGTCATTTGACGGCCTGTCCTCGCTGAAGCAGCTCATGATCGACCGTAACCGCGTAGAAGAGATCCAGCCTGGAGCGTTCTCTCAGCTCGGCTTCCTCAACCTGCTCTCCCTTACACACAACCAGCTGGTCTACATCCCCAACATGGCCTTCCAGGTGCACACACGCCAACCCGCACACGATGCCTCAAGAAATGCAGAAATGTCTCCTGTTGTTGGAACATTAATCGAATGGCCGACCTTTTCTCCTTCCAGGGCTTGCAGAACATTAAATGGCTTCGTCTTAGTCACAACTCTCTGAACTACCTGGACACTGAGGCCTTCGCTGGTCTATTCACGCTCACCCGTCTCAGTCTGGACCACAATGAGCTGCAGTTCTTCCCCAGTGAGACCATGACCAGGTAGGCCACTTGGCATATGACACTATCTAGATGACATTGACATCTATGTTCCCTCACAGAGTTACACATGGCATGAATATCTGTACCAAATTTCAAAGCAATCCATCCTGTAGTAGTTAAGATATTTCAGTCTGGACCAAAGTGGTGGACCAACCGATTGTTAGGGTTGCAGTCCCTAGAGCTGTACTGCTAGCAAGGCTGAAAGACATTGGTTAATCTCACAGTTGCCTGGTGCCTTGGAGGGAAAACATCTGCTAACATCAAATATGATTTTTCTAATATGATATAATTTAACATAATGTAATGTAATGTAGTATTTGAGTAATAAACCTGAAATTTCTATCCTAATTTTGCACACTTCTCCCTCGCGGTATCCAGAATGCCTGAGGTGACCCGTCTTGATCTGAGCTACAACCCAATGACTTACCTCGGAGAGGAGGTGGTGACCATGGCCAAACTGACCCACCTCTTCCTGGACCACATGTCCCTGCAGGACCTGGCCAACACAGCTGTATCCAAATCTCCCAGCCTCATCCACCTGGACATCAGCTACAACCAGCTACGTGTCATCCAGCCCTTCTCTGAAGGTTCACCCAAACTGGCACGCGTCAACCTGGCTGGGAACCCCATCTACTGCAACTGCTACCTACGTCCACTCAGGTACAGCAGACCAACCGGTGGCTGACATCTAGGCCGCAGTGCTTACATTCGTCAAATAAAAGGTACTAATCCCCAATAACCTCACTACAGGGAGTGGGCGATCCGTAGCAAGGTGAAGCTGATGGGGACATGTGGAGGACCGGACCATCTGTCAGGAGAGAACCTGGAGGCCGTTCACCCCCCTGAGCTGCGTTGTCAGAGCCAGGAGGCCATGCTGAAGGCAGAGTTCGAGGAGGCAACCAGAATCACGCCACCACCGACTGAAGTGCCAGAGAGCAAGGTCAAGTGTCCGGCCAACTGTGCCTGCGAGGTGAGTGGGCTGGATGAAGTTGGACTCGAGGGGAGACAGTTTAGCAATTTACCAGCACGTTATGTAAAACTCGCCCTCTCGAGATTGGCAACCGGTCCCTAGAGCTGCGCTTTTGGCTCCTAAAAAACTCATCAGATGGAACAGTCCAAGAAGGAAACTATTTTGTTGAACTGCTTGCAAACCAGAGTCGACATTGCAGCCAAAAATATGTGAACCACTGGTGTATATGCTACTTACAAAAGAAAAACAATATGATTCTAGAAAATTGGGCACCAATTGTCAAGTCTGTGGTGTCAGGAAGGCTTAATGTGTACGTATGTGAGTGGAAAAGCATGATTTGTGTTGGTTGTGTGTGTCTCTTTGTCCCCTCTGTCCATTGCCTTCCTGTCTTCAGGCTGAGACGCACCACTCCTCGTGTGAGAACCGCGGTCATACCAAAGTTCCTCGCGGTTTCTCTCCCAACACGCGTCTCCTCGACCTGCGTGGCAACCACTTCCACTACATCCCTAGCAACAGTTTCCCCGGCGTTGCCCAGGTCGTGTCCCTACATCTGCAGCGCTGCAAGGTTGTGGAGGTGGAGGGCGGGGCTTTCAGTGGAATGAAGGGACTGATCTACCTGTACCTGTCGGAGAATGACCTCACTTCCCTCAGCCCTGACGCCTTTAAAGGTCTTTTAAAGGCAACATTTAAATCTGTAGAAAAGGCCTTTGTAGAATTATTCTGACTTAAACTCAAATTGAATTTCTATAATCCAAACCCACAGGCCTCCCTCAGCTGACTTACCTCCACCTGGAGAAGAACCGCTTCACCGGTTTCCCCAAAGGAGCCTTCAAACTGGTGCCCAGCCTGCTGGCGCTTCACTTTGAGAACAACGCCATCACCAAGCTGGAGCCGGACATCTTGACCGGAGCTGAGGGCCTCAGAGCCCTCTACCTCACTGGGAATGCCATTAATCACGTTTCACCCAGGGGTCTGGACCAGGCCCATGACCTCGATACGCTCCACCTGGGAGGAAACAAGCTGACGGAGGTGCCCACCGAAGCGCTGAGCAAGGCGGGAAACCTCAGAGACCTGCGGCTGTCGGGGAATTCAATTCGCTGGGTGGGGCCAAATGCTTTTCGACCGTTGGAGAGGTCTCTGAAGGAGCTGTATCTGGATAACATGGGACTGGAGAAGGTGAGCGGGCTCTAGGTGTGAGCTATGAGTCACTCTTTCCAACAGCAGCCGAGACCTTTCTCTTCTTTTATTTTCTAACCTGCACATTTACTCATAAGAAGCTGGACTCGAGATAGATCTCAGGATACGCAACAAATCACTTCACCGAGGTTATTTGACAATTTTGGGATGTGATCTCTCGTACTCCAGATGTCACAGAACTCCCTGGCAGGTCTGGGTCCAGGGCTGAGGAGTCTCTTCCTGGAGGGCAACCAGCTGGAGGAGGTGCCGAACCTCCACCCTCTCACTTCTCTGGAGGTCATCAACCTGGCCGACAACCCTCTGATGTGCGACTGCCCTCTGCTGCCACTACGCATGTAAGACAGCTACAGCACAGTGCAGCCAGAAATGACCGAGGTTTGACTGACAGGAGCTTCTAAAGCCTGAAAATGTATTCAGCTCCTTAAAGATTTTAGACATAAAACAAAGCTTGTTTTATGACTACATGAATCATATATTACACCCTATGACCCAATAACATAAAATCTAGAACCTTAAATAGTGGCAAAACTTGCACACCAGTTGTAGCTTTGTCCTTATATTTCAGCTACTAGTTCCTCATTCAAGATGGATTACTTAGTGCCGGGGCATTCTTAATAAAATAATTTGATTTTTCCTCTTCATTTAGGTGGATTGAGAAAGTAAACCTGAAGGTACGAGCGACCTGTGCCAACCCTCCTGAGCTGAAGGGTCGCAGGGTCAAGGACGTCCACATCTTCAAAGCCTGTCCCGGGGGCGAGAGCCTCCCCTCCGCCCCTACCGTCACCCCAAAGCCTGCCAAGGCACCCAAGGCAACCAAACCCAAACCAATGCACCTCAATGGCCTCCGGCAGGTCAAAATGCTCAAAGCCAAATCCAAACTTCGCAAGAGTCCCAATACAAAACCGGCAGCGGCCAAGAAAACCACCAAGAGACGCAGTATGGCCTGAACCTGCTGCCATTTGTACTGATGTTTTGAGGCCACAACTTCCAGCAAACTGGCAACTGTTAAAGATTTTGAGGTTAAACCATGGATTCAACTCTCTAAAACTGTAACCTCTGTCGACTTTAAAAGCTGTAGCTGCTGAGGCTGTCTCACATCTCCTGCCAGACAGTTTTTTTGCAGTATTTCCTCTGTGCTGTCTAATCAATACAGTGTTGAAAAAGGTCAAAGATTTTTTTTATTTTTTTTTATCATCCAGGGAACCTACACTGAGCACACATGGCACTGCCCTGCTTCACATTCCCAGCTCTGAGCAGCTCTGTTGGATGTTTTAGCATCTTGAAGGAGGCAAATGAAGTGAATGTCATTAGCTTTAGTCACTTGCTCAAAAATGATACAATCTTTGACTTTGTGCTAGTTATCCTTAACCACTAAACCACAACTGCAGTGTACTGAACTCACTGAATTTCAAGTCCCATTTGTAAAGGTAGCTTGAGACAACATTCAAATCAGCAAGTTGAGAAACAGTATTTTTTTTTTTATCAATTATTTCATATTTACAAAAAAAGAACACATCTGGATATAAAACAGGAAAAATAAAACATTACAACAAACATTTGTCTCTATGTCAACCCAGAAGGATCAAACACTTAAGTCATATTTACAGGTTTGTGTTACATTGTGTAGTGGAGCATACCAACATGGAGAAAGTGAGGTAGTTTTATAAACTGGCTAAGCTGGTCCTTGTGAAATATATGCAGTCATTAAAAGTCTATAAAGTATTCAAAGTTTTGACCCTATTTTCATAAAATCAAACCCTGTTTTTAATACTATGTTCAGTATTCTTTCAGCAAAAGCTATTCAATGTATTTACATTCCATAATTAATTCTCTATCGTAGTTTTTATTGGTAGTGGTGGAGTCCGCCATTCCTGCTTGTGATTCAAATTGTCTGAGGGGAGCTGAAGAGAGGACACGTCTGCATGTAATCCAGCGTTACTGTAATTTTATCTCATTTATATCAGCCTCGCTGTTTACTGTTCAGTCTCCCACAGCTCTATCAGAGCTGTATTTAGTTAATGCTAATGCGAACTCACCATTTCCTGCTGCGGCTAGTTCACATTAAAAGTGTTCAACTGTCGAAACACGGAGTGGCTTTTATTGTGAAGCAGTCACAGAAAATGAAATGTATTTGTCGCCGCGGTTGCCACTGTTGAAAAATGCATGTGCAAAACAAGACGACAGTCATTCTGGGACTTTCTGACTGCGGATCAGTTTTAAATATTGCAGGGAGCAATGGAACAACTAAGAATCTCCACAGTGAGATGAAGAAAGCAGCAGGCGACAGGCTGCAAATGTCCACCTCCTAGGCAAGGTAACAAACTCCTATTACAGTGCCCCGCTGTTGTGTGGAAAACTAGAAAAGAAAAAAAAAAAATCAGGTCGCAGTTGCTATTATTATGGACGGACTTCTTTATAAAGAATATGAGTTTGTTTGGTTGCTCCCCCAATTCTGGAACCCGCACTTGCTGTTACCGTGCGTCATCAAATCAAACAGGACTGAAATCTTACGGATCATAACTTTAAACCACCAGAGATTCTTCCTACTGATGATGTACCTTTTTTTTTATTTGCTCTATATATCCCAGCATGCTTTTGTCAGTGCTTTTTCCATCAGTTTTTTCTTTGTTTTTCTCACATTGGCCTTAATTTACTCCATCACAGTCATCACAATCTCTTTGCTCATCCACCTTTTCCGCAGTTCTCTTATTTCTTTAAAACAGGCAGACTCGTCTCATCCCTCCGTTCCTGCAGGATCTCCTGTTGTGTCCTGCTCTGAAATTTCGTCCATGGCACTGTCATCTCCTTGGCTCCCCTCCTCTTGGTCCAGCTTTCGTCTCCTCTCTACACCACTGCTTCTTTTGTTTTCACTCTGCTCCATGCTTTCACCAGTGAAGCTCTCTTCCAATGATCCCCACTCTTCACTTCTTCCTGCTGCAGTTTCACTCTGCTCCATCTTTTCATGCGATACGTTTCCCGAGCTGCTCGGCTCAGTTGCCTGATGTAGTCTTGACTTACTCCGGCCCCCTCCCTCCTCCTGTTTGATTATACCCCGAGAGACTTGTTGAGGGTTGTCTGGAGGATCAATGGGAGTCTCCATCTCCACCTCCTCCACTTTCACCTGTACTGCAAAGACTACACAGACATAATTAAGTCAGCAAATTATCAAAATTGTCCCACGAAAATGGGAAAAAGTGAACAGCATGTTGTATGAGCTTGTCTACTTACTCTCCTGCTCCTCTGGCTCAGTCTTGGGCTGGATGAGAGGCATTTTTGGAGGAAGATTGCCGCCTTCCTGCCCTGGAGGACTGTCCTCAGGCTGCTGATCAGCATCATCTTTAGCTTGGTCCTGAGAGAGCCTCTTCTTTACATTCCTCTTTTCTATGGAAAGCAAAACAAGGAGGCGAAAGAGTAATTTCAATCAGATGTAAGAAAACACTAAATGTGAATCCGGTTTCTGTGGCAAGACACAAGACTGCATATACATTTGAGTCAAAACGTACTCTTTTTCCCATATGCAAAGGGCTTGCATTTCTTGTTCTGTGCCGACTGGTTTTCGTGTAAATCAACTGGAAAACAGAATGAAACGTTTATTAAACAACTTTATGCAGGGTCAAAAACATCTACACAGCACTGGCCACCAGTCGCTCCTCTGTCACAGTGGTAGACTACAGGTTAGAAGGGGAAACTTGTGATGGAAAGTGGACAGTTTTCTGCCTCATTTGGCCTTTAATTCAACCGATAATCCAAATTGCAGTTCAATCACAATTAAAATGCCTCATGTAAACATCTCAATTAGAATAAAATGGCTCAGATGCCCAGTTAACTTAACCCAGCTCTCTACAACACATTAGGGGGGTACTGCTATTAAACGTAGTGTTTACCGAGACCAGGAGGCGGCTGGAGCTGGTAGCCCATGAGCTCACACCAGCCGACGGGGTAGATGTCTGGGGACTGGTGGTCGACCCACTGGTCGAACTCGTCCTCCCAGCCGTCGAAGTGGATAAGCAGCAGGCGGCCTGCAAAACGCTTCACAGTGGCCACGCACACCAGACGCGGCTCCATCAAGTCCACCGCCTCCAGCTTCATGTTGGTGGAGAAGCTGTGACCTGGGTAGTCCTGAAGAAAGACAAACCGTGGGTTCATATGCTGTTTGATGAAGTTTCTTTTTGTACCAAGTTAAGACAAACTAATAGAAGGATTGCACTCCTTGTATTTCCTGTCTTACAGCGTTGAACAGTCGTGCCGGTGCAGCTTTAGCTTTGGTCTCCTTCAGGTATTTCTCCCAGGTGAAGGTCTGAGAGTCATAACCTTACAAGACACAGAGAAATCAGCAAGTATTTTCATTAACAGCACTCTGCTTGAGTATTTTCTATCTTCTTCATGGCATACATTGACACCTGTCAAGAACAGGACGGTAAGGCAAACTATTACCAGCAGGAAGTGCACAAGTGTAAGCTGAAGCAGAGGCTGAATGAACAGGCATGTTAATATTCACCTTGAGGTACTGTGAGAGGAATGACGTTCTTTTCACAGAAGTCTACAGGAAGGATGGCATGAGATGAGGCATGGTAACAAAACCAGTCAGAGCCGTTGTTCGATATGGTGCCATCGATACCCACCATCAGGTAGCCATCTAACAACACCTGGGAGGAGTGGAGGTTGGCAGGGACAAAGAGACAACAGTGTAGGAGTTAGTGTTTTAAAGACATGGTCCAACTAGAGGATTTTTTTTTTTTACTCTGCCACTGTAATGTAATTTATAACCACACAATTGTTCAGGCAAATCTAGTCTGTCTGATGGGGTCTAATCAAGATTATACTAACACAAAACCAGATCAGAAACAGCTGCATTTACCTTGTGTACAGTGGCAACACAGATGCTTCCCAGGTTAAGAGGGTCAATGGCCTCCAGCTTCATTCCTTCCTCAAAGAAACAGCCCTCCATGTAGACAAACCTGGGCTGCAGATCACACAGTGGTTTTCAAGAGTTGTGCTAAAGCAGCGCTATGTAAAGAGTGACTTTCAATAGGTAGTGAGTGCAGGTTAGTGTCACATCAGCAATGGCCCAAACTTCACTATTACTCACTTCACTTTGACGTCAATTGTCGTGAAATACTGAGTTGTGTCAAATGGGACCAAAATAAAGACAGTAGATTATAAAGTGTTACTGGCTGATCGGTCTAAAAAGAAAATATCACGCCAGGTCTCTAAAAACAACATCAACTGAATTAGTTCCTACTGTTATCAACTGTGGATTTACTGTCAAGGTTTCCATAGAATGATTTTGACATGTCCTTACCTTTTTAAAGAGCAGGAATGTACTGTCACAGTTACCCTTCAAACCGCTGGCAGCAGCTTCCACACTGTTCACTGTAATTTAAAAAGAAACACAGAAATACATATATATATATATGCAGTATATATCTTTATGTTAAAAGCTTTCGTTCAAGACAAGCATGAAATGTGTGTTTCATCTATTTTGATCACTGCTTGTGATTTTTAGAATACTTTAACCTGTCGAGGTGAATGGGAGTGTGGTCCTAAAGGGCCTAATGTAAATAAACCAGTGCAAAATGTGTTTCCGTCTATATTGCATGCCATCAATCGTGTGTATGGATAAACTGAATCCTAGACCTACCAGGTGCTTTAATGGCATGACCCACTTTGTTGGACCAGCCTATCGGGTGCAGGAGGGGACTACCCATGTGGCACCAGAAATCAGAGACAGCGTTTTCGGGGGCGTCGCTCTGGTCTGTGTACACCAGCCGCAGACGGCCACCAATAATCGAGTCTATGATGGCCACGCGGGTCCGACTCACGTGTTTGGGGTCCACCACCTCCACGCGCATACCTATTCTGAAAGAGGTCCTCATGCCCTCTGCCAACTAAGAAGAGGACAGACGGAAGGTGGCAAAGGGACAGAGTTCATGTGTTTAATTCATTCGGTGAAATGAAACCATTCCTTTAATTTTAATTAACTCTTCACATGTACAAGACAGTCAGGTTCCCATTCACGAGCCAAATCATTGTGTCAGGCAGTCCAGCATCCAGTTTTACCTTCAGGTAGAAGTCAACAGGTAGAGTGTTGGCCCCCACCAGCTTCATCATCAGATACTCTTTCCAATCTGGGATGTTCTGCTTCACATCTATGGACACACATTTGTTAAATTAGAACATATCCTCTTGCTAAAACTGATTTAGGCCAATCGCTACGCACTCAAATTCATCACTATGGCCTAATGCCATCAGGAAGCCAATGAACCTTGCAATTCTTTTATTGGCTTACATGAGTGTGACCATGGTCATGCGGTTCTGTGTTTGCATGGCAGCGTGGTTCCTCACCTTGTGGTGGCACCAGCAGCTTGCTTGTCATGGCGCACCATCCAATCGGGTTCAGCTCTCCCGTGACGAGGCTGGACCAAAAATCATGGCTGCTGTCGTGTTCAAAGCCTTCATATCTCAGCAGGGCTTTGTATCCTGGAGACAAGGGACGGGAGGAAGGAAAGAGTTAAGTTACTATCGATGCTACTGCATTTCCAAAATGTCAGGCCCATATTAACTTTTTATTAAGATTAGATATTGGGCTGTAGAACTTAAATACGATGCAGTTTCTTATGATTATGAATGAACTGTACTTTTGATTAATAATACGCTAGTTATTAATCCGTTAACCCAAAATTATTCTAATGCAATGTTGTTGCCATTGTACAGTCTATTTTTGTTGTGTCATTATGGGATTTAGAAGTTTAGTGTGCCATGGTTGAAATGCTGTTTCAGAGGCCCAAGTTAAGTTAAGGAAAAACTCAATTCTGAGGACAGACTATTTGTAATTCTTTTTACATGAAAATAGAAAAGATGAGATTTGATACAAGATTTGAGCTGAAACATTTAGTAAAATGACATAGAGTCTAGTTCTGATAATAGTTTCAGAGTGAAAATCCTTTATCAAGCAAAAATAGTTGAGGCGACACTAAAATTGACTGGCTCATCAGAGGATGAACCCTGATGAGTCTGACCCCATGGCTTTTCCTCTGGCCCACCGTCAGGACAAATTTTCCATTTTTAGCCCTACTATTAGGCTGTAACAACAACAAAATCATCAGTGTCATTTTTGTCCAGCCAAACATTTTTGTATTATGTAATAATTACTGTAGCCTCTAGGGGATGCTAGCCTGCTTTATCCCTTTAGTTTTGTTATAGATGATGTTAAAGTGGAGTTTTCTTGTAAACTTCTGTAAAACAAAAGTCATGTTTACATTCATTGTTATTCATCAAAACACACTGTGTGTATATTTGAGGCAGTTTTTAAGTATTCTAAATCCAGCATTGTTTACAGTCTTCTTCCCTGCAGGTTAATTGCAGCATATCTTGCTGCGTTACTGCTACCTGTAGATCAGTGAAATAGTGTGACACCATTGGCAGAAATGTGTACCGCTTCAACTGTGTAAACAGAACAGGGACCCACTCAAAGAAAAACAGATCCATATCGCTACAAGGGTCAAAACCTCCACAGGGAACCTTTAAGATTGATTAAGAGTAAGAAAATAAATGTGACAACTGGTCAATTCCACGGTATAATGGCTCGCTAAAACAGACAGACAGATGTACACACCTGCAACCTGAATGACAGTAGCGATCCAGTAGACTTTACTGGGCAGGACCGCGTTTGTGTTCAGGACCTCCACCTTCATTCCTACAGCAATGTCATCCCACTGGGCACACAGGGGAGCCTGCAGGTGGGAGGTCAGATGTTTCCTTACACAACATCAGTGTCACGTGTTTTATGTGCTCCAGGTTCATCCTTCTCCTGACCACAGCTATATTAAACTGGCATAATTGTCCCTACAACAGTATTAGAGACAAATCCCACAACATTTATGATCTGTGAGAAAAAAACAATTGTTTCTAATTACACTTTGCAGATAGGACTCACATGTCTGAAGCAGGACACTGATGCAGCCAGAGATGTCTCCTTCTCCAAGTAGGAGCCCCACTCAAAACCTGCAGCAGATGCTACGGAGTGGAAAGAATAGAGGAATCATACAGCTGAAGTAAGATTTTGTGCTATGTTTGTGTACATGTACAGTATCTTGTATCAAGATATACTACAAGTATACTATAACTGACCACATGACATCTGATTTTGTACTGCAATAAAGTAATTTAGATCCTCTGTGTGTTTGTGTTCAGTGTCCTCACCATCCTGTCCTGTTGGGGCTGGAGGGGCTTTGTTCACCTTGTTCAGCACAGTGGCTTTTTTCGAGGGGGGCTTCCCCTGGAGAGAGAAGCACAAAGAAAGATTGCGTCGTTGAAAGAAGTTGTCTCATCGTCCTGATTTTTGTTGCCGTATTACCACTTGTAGCACATTTAGCCAAATGGTTGTTTATTTCAAACTGTTGGCATGTACTGCAGGGGAGGAGAGTAACGAGTCAGATCTGCTGTCAAAGGTGAAAACGTTTGAGACTTTGACAAATTCTGGTTACATTTCCCGACATATAAAAGAGAAGACTGGCAAAGAAACACGTGTGTCTGTGACTAATAGCTCTGTGCACGCTAATGCTTTGACTTACAGGTGGTTCAATATTCATGGGTGAACATATTATGAAAGTGAAAACAAGAAGCAGAGGCAGCTTTAAAATAAAGCTCAGATATAAAAAAAAAACAGATATAACATTTGTCAAAACCCTTTGGGCTAAATTCATTGCCACAAAACTTCCCACAGGAAGATGGCAAATATATTCTTTATTGCAGTTTTCAGTTAATAATATATACAATCACATATTTCCAGTCTTAACAGGCAAAAGAAATACAAAACACACACACACACACAACAAATTACTACTAAATTACTACTATGAAAATATTTGGACCAGGGTTGCAACTAAGGATTGTTTTCATTATCAATTAACCTGCCAATGACATTCTCAAATAATCAAAAATCTATGACATGTCAGAAAATACCAAAAAACGTCCATCCTGTTTTCCCAGAGCGATAGTTGATGTTTTCAAATGGCTTCTTTTGTCCGTCCAACTGTCCAAAACTCATATTCAGTTTAGCATCATAGAGGACTGGAAAAAAACGACTGCTAATATTCACATTTGAGAAATCTGAACCAGCGATAGCTGTCAACTTTGCTTCAAAATGAATGAATTATCAAAATAGTTTTCTATCTATTGACTAACTAAACGATTAATCAACTACTCGTTTCAGCTCTCCTTTGAACACTTTTGTACAATTAGTTGTGCAACAAAATGACACTGGTATAAAAATGTTCCATTTTTTAACAAAATGCATTCAGTCAGGCAATTCAAATCAAATGTAAGTTTAGATAAATAATAAGATGAGGAAAAATCTAAAAAACATTTTATGCTGCAGTGATCTCAAGGGGTTTTCAACATTGCAGGCTTTGCAGGTCCTGAAAATAATGTATGCTCTCGTTACCATAACTCACCAGTTGATCCAGGTAAAAGCCACTGGCGGTGAGGTCACCTGGCTCAGAGGTGTGTGTGTACGTGTACTGGGTGGGGACCGAGGTGGTCTTGAGGAGCCGGGCCCGGCGGGTCGGCAGGTCCGAGATGTCGTAGTAGTCGTCCGGCTGAAAGTGCTTCTGGCAGACGAACAGCTTGCTGAGAACGTGCAGCGGAGTGTTTACATCCATGTTGAGAGCGAACAGCCATTGCCTCAGTCTCTCTGGGTCGCCCACTGGAAACCGGTGAAAGACGAGGTTCGGGCGTTTTGTGTTGCAGCACGCTTCAACGCAACACTTGTGGACCATTTGTTTGAATGTAGGGACGTCTCCGTTGAATTACTGAGTGAAAAGAGTCGGACTCGCCCGCAGACAGCCTCTCAGGTCGGTGCACTGATTTCAAGTCCAGCGCGGTCCTCCTCCTCTTCTTCTTCTTCCCCCTTTTCTGCAATGGCGACCGGTTGACAGCTTTTTTGCGAAACACTGCCACCATTTGTTCGTAATTATAAATAAGGGAAATATTAATATACACCAAAACAATAAATAAAAACCAGTTTCCAAAGATACCAGTTGCAGAGGAAATGTTTGTTGTTGAAAACATGTAATGATGCAGCCATGAAAACATGGAGTCTTGGATTTGAATGTTTCCCTCAGTGTAAACATAATTCAGCTTCAACTACAGCTGAAACACCTTGTCAAGTGACAGAAAGTTTTGATAATCAATTTACCTTTAACCAACTTATTTTTAGCTTTAGGACATTTTGATGGACATTTTTCAAAATTCTCTTGACATTTAAGATTAATTGATTAGTCAAGTAAATACTAATTGTTAGTTGCAGCCTATAGGGAGTTAACAGTATGATCCAGTCAGAAAGTGTGGAATAAGATGGTTTTTCCAAGTATAAGCTACTTAAGGGGAACAAAAAAAGGGGCAAACTGATGTTGGTGGTTGGACAGTTGGAATTTTGTGAGGCTTTGAACAGCACGCACAAACCTGTAACTTGGTGAGGTATACCTAAAATCTAAAAATCTCAACCAATCACACCGAAACAATCTGAATAGAATAGTCGCGCTCTGTTTTTGGCTGAATACTCTCTTTAACGACCAATAAAGTAACAATAATCCTGATGCTTTTCAGTACTGAAACGTGATGTGAAAGCCCCCCCAAAGTCTTGGCAATATGTCTTTCACATTGTTTTGCATACCTTCATCACTGAATGTCCCCATTCATCTTTGCGTGTCAAGCAACATATGCTGGTTTTGATTGCATGTAAAACTCCTTAAAGTCAAATCAATGTGGCGCTGACGGAAATAATTTTGTCGTATTGAAATGGTTCCAAAATACACCGTTGATTATACTGTAGATTTTCTGATGGAGGCTGCTTACGAGGGTAAATGTCTCAAATACTCCAAGCTGGCTGCGCAGAACTTCTATCTGATATAAAAAGGGATTCAAAAGCTTTTTAGGAGCCTCTACAGTCTACACTCAGAGAGGAGCGGGAACAAAAGTGGCAGTAATGCTCGTAGTAAAGAGGACAGTGAAGGAGCTTGAAGAAATAGAAGAGAAGGGCCGCTTCTGTCTGTGCCTCAAGAGGAAGGATAAGAACAGATGGATGAGGACCAGTGAAGGGAGATGTCACGGAGGCAACCCTGTCAATGCTTCTCCATAAGTGGTACCCAACTAATGATGCTGTCAATGGTGTACAAGCAGCGGCCGAGGTGCAGCAGAAAGAACTTATTAAACCCCACACACACGTTGTGATGTACATTATGTAAAAAAAAAAAAGTGTACAAACTTTGGCTTTTGGATGAAAAACACAGCTCTCCTTAAAGAGCAAGTTAACTAAAAGATTGTAAAGTTGTAACAACAAATACCAGCAGGTGTGTATGAAGAGCTTCACTCCAAAATGTTACGTGGCACTAATTCACCAGACAGTATTGTTTGTGGGCAGCAATATCACATATTTTTCTCACCTGCAGACGTGCCAGTATGGAGGACTTCTTGGAGTTTGATGAATAGGAACGTGAACAGGATATACTGCAGAAACGTTTGGTCTTCGAAAAGAAGGTGCTAAAGCTGCCGGTGGTGCCACACATCTCACACACCACTGTAAAGATAAATAAATTAATACATTATTCTACTCCATCACTCCTTTTAACAATGTTAAAATTGCATTTCAATGAACAGACAGAAAAGTGACATTTTGTCTCTCAACCCTTGTTCTCTCGTCTCTGCGTTTGCACCTCACCTGGTCGTTCTTCTTTTTTTTTTTCCCCCAGCTTCACCCCTCCTTGTGTCGGATGTTCTTGGTTACCTCCCCCATCAGTATCATCAAAGCGAATGGGCGCCAATTCATTGTATTCTGCCTGTGAAGAGAAAAAAACAGAATGGTAAATTTACTCTGATTTTACATCACACATATAAACAACCAACAGGCTTGCTTAAAGCTCTCAGATGACAGAAACTCTCTCTGCAGTGACATTTTCCAGATCCACGATAATAACTACTCACACTCACGGCACGCTCTCTTGGCTCAGCTGTAATGCCCCGGCGTTGGATAGCAGGCAGGCACTTACTACAGCCCACTCCACTGCAAAAGGAACAGTGCGGACGGACGAACACTGTGGGAGCAGCTCCCGGCCTCAGCTTCAGAGCCCCCGTGGGTGGTCTGGGCTCAAAGTACTCCTTGCCAAAATGCTCACTGCAGAGGTGAGAATTAGGTGTGGCGACCCACTGGGTGCGGGTGCGCTGGACCTGCTTCTCCCATTTGCGAAACTCCTCATGATCCTTTGGGAATTTAAACAGCGTCACACCATCTTCTGCAGTTTTTCCACATCCATAGGCAACACAGTGGTAGGGCATCCTGTGTTTCTCAGAGTTCAAAGCAGGGTCTACAGCCAATGCATCCTTTCTACTTTTGAGTTGCAGGGCGTATTTGTACGAGTTCTGCAGGGGAAAGTAATGACTGTATGTTACAACTAGCAGACAATTTTCCAATTCTACCACAGACAATACATTCTGTAACATTTACTTTTAGATAACACACTAGACATGAGAAAACTGCTGGTCAGACACAGGCAGAGCTGCATGATAATTTATATAACACCTTTGCTGTTTCTTGCTCCAGTATTTCTTAGTCTTAAAAACTGCATTACAGTTAAATGATACATTAATATCTGACTGCAATGAACGATGAATAATGCCTCTTGCCGCCTGGCAAGATTTGGTCAATAATATCAAGCCGTCAAGTCTCAACAAAGTGAACATGTACAATAGACAATGAAACGTTAATTTATAGGCAAGACAAACTTCTATATACCAGAACTTAGAAACATTTGTTAATCAGAATCAGAAACTGTTTAAACAAGTAAACACAAAGTAAATGTCATTACCAGGCCCAACATGCGAAATAACGACCACTTTAAAATGAATTTAGCTGTTAAACTCACTGTTATGTGCACATTGTTACAGCTAACAGGTTTATAAGCAGGCTGGTCAAAACATAAACAAAAGTGTGACTAGCTCACATGCTACTGTACATACGAGCTAATTGCTAATATTGCTAACAGCACGTTTGTCCAATAATGAAGCAGCAATTCGCTTGTTTTTACTTTAAGGGGCAACTTACAGAGGCTAATAATGTCTCGGCACTGATTGAAATGTTTCATACAACTGCTAAACTATTTGAATATAAGTTTAACTATATCCTCGTAGCCCCCCCCCGGTGCTGTATAGTGGTCACCTACCTTTGACGTCACCGTAGATACTTCTTACGCACGGGCAAAGCATTATGGGAGTTGAGGTTTTAGCAGAATTGGACAAACGCGAACCACAGTCAGTCACAGATTTGTCTCCTAATCTAAAATGAATTATTGGGCAGGCATACAAGTGTTAAAATGTTGGCTTAATAATTAAATTAGAAGTTAATAGTAACGGTGGTAGTATTTGTAACAGTAAACGCTGTAATGGTTGCCTTGCCTGGTCAAATAAGCAACATTAACCCACTTATTTCTATAAAAACTTTTAAAACCTCCAGTACTCTGTAGCTTTGCATCTGCAATATTGTGTTTATTTGTTTGTTTCATACCATATTATCATATTTACAGAAAATACTTGCATGTCTATTTTTTGTAAATTTCTACAATATTTATTCATAATCTCTTAGTGCCATAATCATCTCTTTTACTTTTTTAACTGGCAACTTGTTATTCTATTCATGTGCTCGTACAGTGAGCTAAAATATGTAATCACTACATTTTTTTCTCTGGTTGATGATAATCCAACGGCCATCGCGAGTAGACACACCTTAGTGATTAAGCCCAGTGTAACTCCAAGTAAACCCCAGCCTGAACACTGACCAAAAAAAACAAAAAACTAGAGTAGTCTACAACTTAGCGTGAACCAAACAGGAACTGAGGTATTGACATATTCAGGTGGAGTTTTTTGTGGGCATACTGAGAGTTTGGGCCTAAAATATGAAAATTAATGATATCTAAGAATTGCTTTCAATACTGAAATTACAATCAACATTAAATTACAATGACACTTTTTAGTTATGACACATACTTGTCTATAATTGCATACACATGCATCGCTATGCGACAGAATCATTATGTTTTTCTCTTAATCTACACATAGGACAGAAATAAGTGTATATAGGTATTCAGTCATCTATCTCTGTATGATTTTCTTCACCTGCTGCCCAGCATCCCCTTGTCTGTGTCAACACCACAGCAGTTTATTCTCAGAGGATTTTATTAATGGGCTCTGTGCTCAACTGCCCTTGCTCTTTTTGTCCTGCTAAGGAAAACAATGACAGTCAGTCGGTCTGACCACAACTTTATTCTGGAACAAGATATTTTGACATCCACAGGTAAAATTGCTCTGAGGTATTCAGGGTTATGATTACTCCCTGTGATGTTGGTGACCCTGTGGCCTTTCCTTTGCAACATCAACATAATCATAACCCTGAACATGCCAAGCCAACCCCAAAATCAAATGGCTGGATGTCTATCCAATCTGCTTTGGACATTAATGGTGCTCAGAGGATGAGCCCTTATATTTTTGGTGACCCCCTTTCCTCTTGTTCCACCTTAAGGCCAACATTTCCACTTGTACATAAGAAATATAAAAAAAAATCAAAATCTAAGGTGAAGATGCCATCAGATTTACTGAACATATTCATGCTCACCAGAAGATGAACCCTTTAAACTTAAATGACCCCAAGTTTTTACCTGAGGGTGCACTCAGGACAAACTCTGTCAGCCTCAGTATTGGGTTATAATGTTCCATCCAATACTTTTATACAACGGAGTTTAACATACATTACAACTTTTAGGTACAGATTTGTCATTTACAAATTTAGTCTTGTTGTCCTTGGTGCCAGTTTCTCATTAAAAGCAGGTCTTTCAATACAGAGAACAACACTAATCTAATATTGTACCCTTATATTGTTCAGTGCTTGTTAATTTCAGTAATATTTGTCAAAATAGACAAACGTGTTTGCAATATATTAAAATGTTAAAATACTGACTGGGCCTTTATCACAGGGAGTAGAGGCCTTTTTTCACAGCAAACATTTTGACTTTGTTGGAAAAGCACAGGAGCCACTAGTAACATTAACAATGGCTCCATTTTATGCCATGACAGTATGACAGCGAGCCAACCTGCACAATACCAGGAACCAACTAAAGCAACTAAATGGAATTCAGCCATCATTAATTGTTGTTAATGATTATTTACACTTGTGCTTTTCCTACTGTGACATGTCAAAATGTCTTCAGTGAAAAAGTCCTTTGTCCAAAAGAGCATTGCTGCTTTCATCTAATCAAATAATGAGATAAGTCTAAAATAAGTATTTTGATGACTTAAACTTCATTCTGTGACAGTATATAAGCACTTCCAAGTCAAAACACTACTGATTATATCACCAAATGTATTTTATTTATTTTACATTATCAATTTATCATCAATACAGGTCTAAAACCTTTCACAGCCAGTCTATATATCATCACTAATGGCCAACATTCCCATACGTGTGTACATATAAAACAGGAAACTATATGCACACACAAACATAGTGTATGTGTATGTGTGTGCCCAGGTAATGCACTGCAAATGCAAGTAATGTGATTTACTTCCATTTGCAAGTGTTGATTTATTGAGCACTGAACAGCCAATAATGTAATGTGCTGAAACGTTGCAACACAGCACACTGGGACTGTGTGAATGGAGGGTCTAGATTGTATAGAAAGATTACTTTTGAGTTTCTGAAAAATGGAAAATATGTTCTGGAATAAACACAGCATCCGATTTCCCTCACAATAGCTCTGATTTTTTGTCATTTTTGAGAATGAGAAGGTCTCATATGTCTTATAGTGTCACTATCTGATACATTGTTGGCCAACCATGGCATGCATGGGCCAATTGATTACTATAGCCTGGTGGTAGTACTCATACTCTGACTACATGGCAGTGATATTACAGTAGGCCAAAGATGGATGCATCAGCCTTCCATTTTTCTCAGATTGTCTGGATTTTTACAATCCACTTAAATTAACTGTATTTCTTCATTCATTTATTTATACAACTAAGTCATCAGATTAGCCTATTGTTGATTTTGTCACCAATTGAATATCATAAACTTGGGTTTGGTAGCTAGAATAACAATATACTATGCATATGTTATTATATATATATTATCTACTCATTGCCCCTTCAATAGGCAGACACTTTAGGTAGGGTAGGTGTAATAAATACTATAAAAAGAAGTTTTTATGTTTGTATTTTAACCAAAGTTGTATGCGTGGTTAATGGTTAAGGCTGGATTACTGACCTGGCAGAGGTGGCAACTGCCTCAGGACCCTGAAGGCCACAGGTTCACAGTGCGTCCATTGGTTTGTCATAATTTACTGTGAGTGTAGACTGTTTAAACCCTTTATAACCACCTATTAACTCTTGTTGTATTAAATCTACAATCAAGGAATGTTTGTCTTCTGCTCTGTTTGGATCAATGGTGGTTTAGACGCATCTGAAACATCAATAAATGAATGAATACAACTGAAAGAATTCAAGGAGCTTTCACTTGTCTTCATCTTGTTCCTTTCTGTACCACATTGGAAGCCCTTGTTTCCATCCTTTTTGATGTAAGCATAATATCAACTGTAATGGTGCGGGCCTTAATAAGGGCCATGCATGACTGAAGCCCCTGGCATGTAAAGTTTAGTCAAAGTAACGTAAGACCAGAATTAAATTGTGAATAAATTCTCTTTCATGTTCAGATCCTGTACAAACAGACTCTGATTTGCTTCAACATTTATGTACATGTAAAATGAGCAAAGTAGGCAATGCTGATCACTGGCAGAGTTGGGGGCAGAGTAGTTTTTTCCCTGGGCCCCCTAGTGGGTTAATCCAGCCACGGTCCTGTGACTGGGCATGATACCTACACTGTCAGGGTTTGACTCCCAGTGTCAGTATGCACTTACAGTCCTGTCCCCAAGTGTCATGATTCACTGATGTGGTTATTAAATGATAATGCAGGTTTGGTGAACCCTTCAACATGGAGTGGAATTCCCTGTTTTCATAGCAATAAAGCAGGTCAATGGATGTGACAACTTGCAAAATATTAAAACAGCTTACAGTACCTGCAGCAACGAAGGACGAAATGTTCTGGAAGATACATGAGGTTTTATTCAGAGAACTTTCTGATGGTAATCTGTTGGCACCCAAGTTTTTTCTTCATCAAGACAACACATTGTTTTCTTCTTTTACAAACTGCTTTTGTCCCACTGGCCAGTCATTAGGAATACTGATTCACAAAACTTTATTCTAAATTCTACTACAGATCTTAAAAATATTAAACCATCCTGTAATACAGATTAACATGTAAGATATCTACATCTGATGTAATGGTGCAGTAATTAAAAATGTTATATTTAATCTTACATTTAACTATTCAACTCAATATAAGCATGGTATGTTGTGGAAAAGGTATTCGTGGAACAGGCAGATAAAGGATAAACAGTAATGGTGACATGGTCATCCAATGTGGATTTTATCAAATCTGACTTTAAAGCTACTTACGGAGAATGTTCTGGGAAACAAAGGTTTGATAAGTTAAGATTAACCTGTGTGAAGAAGAGTGTGAACGAATGGCTGTGAAGCACCTATATAGAGCAGTGTACACTGTAATAGCTCTTGTGCTGCTGTTAATTATAAGTTGAGAAGAAAAATTGAAAATGTTCAAACTGGACATTGCTTTGCAGTAGGAAACCTTAAAGACTATGGGATTATTTTGAACACTAGAAAATGATTTAGTGTTAGTGTTCCATATGAGAAAAAAATTAAGTCGAGGAACAAGCAGAAAATGTATTTTTACAGGCTGAATAAATACTCAATAACACGTGACAGAGTAAAGGCTGATGACTGTTTTGGTGCAACAACAAGACAGGATGAATATTCTTTGACTGAGGGCTTAATGGGTGAGATTGGCCACAGAGCCAACTTGCAGAGCCAATACCAGGACAGGCTGAGGAAATTGCATTCTTCTGAGCTGTATGAAAGAGGATTTAACACTTTACCTATGAGAAAGCAAACAAATCAAAATAAAGATGACAGGATTGGGTCTTTAATTCAGTGAATGTCAGTTATTGAGTAATCAAGTTCCACCAAGTCTTTCCAGATATGCATACACGTTTCAGTGTTTAGGAATCCACCTTGATCTGCTGCACTTGAAGTTCTTGTGAATGTTTAATTTGCTCTTTTTAAAGGGTACCGGCTGCAAAACTTTTGGTATATAAGTATATTACTTACATTTAAGATAAATGTAAAATAATCCAACTTTAATCTTTGCAACTAAAGCTCACCAGAGAGCAGATGCAAGTTCAGGTTGCTGCATATATGAATTTCATAATGAATAACTTTTCTTTTTTTTTCTTCTTTTACATGCACAGGTCAGCGAATAAGTATTATACTTTATCCACCATTGCAGCTGCACATTTGTCAGCTTTATTTTTTTATTTGCATCCCCTCATCCTTACCCGCTGCCACCAGCAGCACCACCATCACTTCGCAGGCAAACAAGCCGTTTCTGCCCGACATTATCTCCATCCAGACTCCGCTGGAAAGGAGGTTGAAATGACGGATGCAACCATGGGAGAGAGACCCGGGGACAGTTTATTTACATCCGAAGAGGCTGTGTAAGTTTAGAGGGAAGCCGCTGCGTGTGTCTCCCTCTTTACTTTCACCGACCCCCTCCTCCTCCGCTGGCAGAAATTTATAAAGAACAAAAAATCCGACGAGGGAGGGAGGGGGGTTGATATACGCCGAGGCTGAAATCGAGAGGCGAACCCAGGGAAAGAGGAGTAATTTGTACACGGGACTTTCCCCCTCTTAGTCCCCCAAAAGGAGGGGGAAAAGTCGCAATATTGGAAACGAAGAGGAATGAGCTTCTAAGGGCGTGAAAACGTCTGCAATTGTGGATACTTTATATATTTTTATTTCGAAAAAATATGGCCGAGAACGTTCTGGACTCTGGCCCGCCTTCAGCCAAGAGGCCTAAACTCTCCTCTCCGGCACTTTCCGCCTCCGCCAGCGATGGAAATGGTAAGTATTGTTTTATGATATCATTTGTTACGGTGTTATTCGTTAAGTTTGTTCATTTTCGGCGGCTTGGGTTTACTTGAAAGAGGAAGAAGACGCGGGATTACTCCTCTGTTTTTGTCGTAGCTTGCTAATGTTAGCTTGCTAGTAGTGAGTGTGTGTCGGACGTGAAGAAGAGCTCCCCCAGCTAGCTCGCATGCTAACAGCCATTTTAGCCGGAGGTAGCTCTGTTAGCCATTCGGCTAAGGCTAGGTTAGCTAACAGAATGTGGGTCCTCAACTGACGGCCCCGTGTCTAATGGCTACTTTAGCCGGGCTGAAAATAAGCCCAATGCCAAGCCAACTTAAGACAAAGTTTTTGGTGTCTTACCGTTGTGCCAAATTGACTGTCAGCTACAGTTAACCCCATTCTGTTAATTTAGTTTTCGAGGCTTCTAACGTCTAAAACAATCTGTTGTGTTGCCCCATCATAACTCGGACCCTTTCCCAACTAACGTTAGCTACCGCTGAGAGTGTTCGTGAAAGCAGAGGTTACCGATGGTGGTGGGGAAAGCCTAATGGGAGAGCTAAATTTAGGCCCACGGGTCCGACTGATCGTTCAATTTGCCATTGTTGGTGTGTTTTTTGTGGATGGCGTGTGACAGCAGCTGGAATAGTGGCCTGCGAACAAAACTGTGGAGCATGGACAGCGCCATGCCAAGCCACTGCGATATTAACCAGCGAGTCAAGTAAGCAAGCAAATACTGCTCCTAGCACGGAATAGTCACCCAGATTTGACCACTCAATAATTTTACCATGCACAGCTGCATCTTGTCCACCCAGCTAAGGTTGTCACTGACAGTCAACATCTGTGGTAAGGGACTTTTACGGTTAAATCAACCAGACGTTGCACACGTTTACGTTACCTTGCATGATACATTTGCAGGGTCAGTGCAGTGCTGTCAAGAAAAGGAGCAGTAAATAAGGGATGCAATGTATTGCACTCAAATGTGTTGTCTTATAAGACTATTTGTGACACTTCCATGCTGAGTTTTCGTAGTTAAGTTGAGAAATAAAAGCATATGGCGAGGAATTGGTGTACATTTGAAGTTGGTGTTGTCTGCTATGACTATTTGTTAATTTTCAGATTAGTTCATTAAAAGTTATGGCTGCAATTGCAGATTATTTTCATTGTAGATCAGTCATTTAATTTATCACAATGGCAAATGACCTTAAGTGACCAGAGCTGAAAGTGATGTCTTTATCGCTTACTTAATTGACCTGTAACCAGAAATCTAAAATATTCATTTTGTAGTTATATGAAACAGACAAAAACACATTTAACTTTTGTGATCTCTAATGAGTAAATGTTTCGTATTGTAGCTAGAAAAATGACATGAACAACTAATTGGATGTTGGTTGGGTGAGGTAGACAGTATGTGGTACCTTACAGTGTTAGAAAAACATTGATTTATGGAAGAGCAGATATCAGGACTTCTGTACTCTGGTCTTGATGTCCATCTTAAAGATACAGAAAGGTACATGATGTCCATCATGTATCTTTCTTGATTTCCTAAACTGTGTGCTGCTGAACTCAGTGGATACAGACTGACATAGTGAGTGTGCGTCTCCACTGACTTGGCTCCATTTTGTGGCTTAACTTCTATGAAAAGGTCCATTTGTCACCTTGTCTGTACAAACCTGTCTTTGCAGCATGGTGAATCACTTTACTGGTCAGGGAATCTCTGTGTGTGCCGGCCATGTGGGCGTGTGTGTTTGCATATATGTTTGTGCAGGCAGCTTCATGCACACTGAAGTTCTTTTTGATCTCACCTGTAGTTAGGGCTCACTTGTTGTGCTTGGTGGCATGTTATTAATTTCTGATGGGAGTAAATTGGTCATACACCACTAAACAGCTTTTATGAGTTTTTAATGTCAAGCATGCAATTGCATTTTCACTCAGTCATGCTGAAAAATGAAGGATTATACCAGCTTAACATGGCTGTGGCCCTTTTTGTCCTCCCCTCAACCTTTCCCTGCTTTGTCTCCTATCTCATTGTCTCCCCCTCCTAAACTTTGTATTTCTTCCCCATTTTAGATTTCGGCTCACTGTTTGACTTGGAGCATGATCTCCCAGACGAGCTCATCAGCTCTAATGAACCAGGCCTGGTCAATGGAGGGGACCTCAGCCAGTTGCACACCACTCTGGGAGGAGGACCTGCAGGGCTGGGTCCTGGGGGAGGCAGTGGAGGGGCAGGAGGAATGGGTCTTGGGCTTGGACCTGGAGGGGTTCCTGGGGGTGTTGGCGGAGGCCAGGATGCGGTGGCCAAGCACAAACAGCTCTCCGAACTTTTGCGGTCAGGGGCGCCCACCTCAACCCAACAAGGACACCAAGGAGCCATGGGCAGCCCAGGTGGCCCCACTGCCATGGGGCAACACTTGGCGAACATGAAGGCATCCCCTGGCCAGGGGCCTCCGCAGATGATGGGCCAGGGGCAACAGCAGCGCCTCTCCCCTCAGCAGCAGGCCAACATGATGCAGCAGCAACAGAATGCGGCAGCTGGAATGATGGGTGGCATGAACAGGGCCATGATGGGAGCGCAGCAGAAAGGCAATAATGGACAACAGCAGCCAGGCATGATTGGGAGCCAGGTGATGAATGGCTCCCCCAGGATGGGCTTTGGGAATCAGGGGATGGGTGGCAACAGCAACCTGTTGGCTGAGACCTTACAGCAGCAGGGAGCTGGGGGCCAGGCTGGGATGAGAGGTCAGCAACCTGGAGCAATGAACAAGGTAGGGACTCCTCAATTATTGAAATGTTGTTCTTTTCCTATGGAAAATGGTTTAACATTGCATATTTCATACATTTTTTGATTGACAAGCTTTGATTGCAATTAATGGAACAAGAAACAAATCTCATATTTCAAGTATACGCACAATGTTGTTCTCTCCAATACTAAATTGTAGAACTTGCATAATCTTCCAGTGAATGCTCAAAAACATTTACCCAAAATGCTACCCAAAACCTTAACTTTTGAAACGGAAACATGGACTAATTTCAGCAAGCTTTGGTATATAATTATAAAGGCATCATTACTTGTATTTCATGATTTAGTAATTAAAGTTAAAGTTAAGACAGCTAAATTTTGAGCGATTGATAGGTCAAGACCATATTTTTATGTGCAAAACCTATTCACAAATTATATTTGGCGTTGTTTTTCCTTGAACTTGAGCTACTTTATTGTAGGATCTAGTTTGGTTCTTCACTCAATAAGAGATGCTTTTTTCTCCCTATACAGCCACAAAGTAGTGTGTTTGGTCCATGACCGTATCTATGTATACAGACCATGAGCTATACACAGCATGCTTTTTCTTGGAGTTGAAGTGGCAGAAAACTGCTCTGCTTGTGTGATTGACAGTCCCGCAGGAGTGACAGTAAAAATGTTGCAGTGGCAGGCTGCTGCTGAATGAATGAATGTGGTGGAAACACTGATGTTTGATTTAGCTATAGAGATCAAAAGCAGTGATAGGGTTTCTGGGTTAGGTATAGGAAGCAATAAAAGAAAAATGCAACCGCTTGTGAAAGGGATGGACGGAATGAGGAGAGGAAAGAAACAGGGGTACTGATGATGAATAGATCAGTGATTTAAAAAAAAACAAAAAAAAAACCCTTCAATGTACAGGGAGGAAAGGGGAACTATTCATTTTAGATTGCTATTACCCACTCTTCAGGCTACTGGTACTGCTGATGATGTTACATTTTGGTTTGCATATGTTTTATAAGATTTTCTAATTGTTCAATTACACATTATTTGATGGTGTAACATGGTTAACCGATTTAAAAGTCTCCCTTCTGTAGTTGGTGACTTAATTGTTGTTGAGCAATAAAAAGTGGTAAAAACAGACAATCTAATGTTCTTTTGGGAAATGAAAGCTTCCCTTTAACTTTGACGGAGTTCACGTTGTGAGGAAATATCAGTATGAAAGATTATGTTGCAAACTGCCAGAACACAAAATACTATTACATGTGCAGTTCAAATGCTATCACTGATGACATCAGTGAAATGTGGTTGCAACAACACAGTTTATTGTTGTCTTACTTTGCCTGATGTGTCCTACATCACTCTCTTCTACTCTTCATATCTCTTCATCATTCTCACTAACTTCTCTCCTAGATGGGCATGATGGGGAACCCGGGGGGCCCTTTTGGAGGTCCGTATGCAGGGCAGGGGAATCAAGGTCTGGGAGGTGCAGGGCTGGGCCCTCAGCTTCAGAACAAAGGTCCCATGGCCAACAGCCTGGCCCAGTTCAACTTGGATAAGAAGCCCATGCCAGGAATGGCCGCCATGGTAGGGAACAAATACAAACTGACTGGAAAAAAATGTTTGTGTCAGATGCAAGAAAGAGTTGCACTATAATTATTTTACCAAGTTGGCAGATTTAAGTATCAAATCAAAGTGATTCCCTTATCTCCCACCTCTTCCGTTGAACCCACCGCACCGTTTTACTGCTCTGTATGAGCTCTGTTTCTTTTCACTTACCTCACTCACCGCATTGTAAATGTAACACCACCACCTTATTTTCTTCTTCCTCTCCCTACTCCCTGTTACCTTCCACCTTACCCCTCCTTATTTCCTATTTATTTACTGCTTACTTGTCTCATCCACGTCGCCTCTTCTTATTCCCTCCCACTTCACTTACCAGGGCTCCCAGCAGTCACAGACAGGTGTGGGCGGTCCATCTGGGGCACCTGTGGGAGGGGCCCCAGGGATGGTGCCCAATGCGCAGGCAGGCCTGGTGGGTCCCGGTACCCAGGTTTCTGCAGCATCTGCTGCAGCCGGAGCACCACCCACAGCTGACCCTGAGAAGCGCAAGCTAATCCAGCAGCAACTGGTGCTCCTGCTGCATGCACACAAGTGCCAGCGGCGGGAGCAGGCCAACGGTGAAGTCCGGCAGTGCAACCTGCCCCACTGCCGCACTATGAAGAACGTCCTCAACCACATGACTCACTGCCAGGCTGGCAAGTCCTGTCAGGGTGAGTAGAAGGGATGCTGCAATCTCCTGCACTCAGAGGATAGTTATTATGTGTCTCTGTGTTTGACAAGCAGGCTGGTTACAGAGATATCAGGTGTTATTAAGGATAACGCAGAGTTATTTTCTCTTTTATATTATAACCAACAAACCTAGTGAGATCACAATTATTGTGTATTTAACCAGTCACAAATCTGTCTTGACCCATTTTTATATTGCTTGTACCTCCATTTGCTATAGAGTGTAGTCCAAAAACATAAATCAAACACAAGGAAACCATATCGAATATGTTGACATATTCCTTCATTACAATGGACATGGCCAGGGCAGTTCTGAATTCTGAAAAACAATACTTGTTAGTAGATTGTTAGCTTGTTTTGGGTAATAATAAAAAGATAAAACAACATCAGCATTACTTTAACTTCATAATGGTTTCCTGTGTCTTGTTGATTCAGCAGCTCTTCTTAGGTATCTCCTTTATTTCATTTTTCTTTTCCCTCCCTTTGTGTCATTCTTGTTCTTCTGCCTCTTTCCCCTCCCTCACATACCTCTGTGTTTACCATCTCTTACTGTCTTTTCTGCCCTTTTTCATCCTCAGTTGCTCACTGTGCATCATCAAGGCAGATCATCTCCCATTGGAAGAACTGTACGCGACATGACTGTCCTGTCTGCCTGCCACTGAAGAATGCTGGGGACAAGAGGAACCCGCAGTGTGAGTGTCTGTATCTGACCAAACATCGCTATACTTATACATTCCTATTGTTCACACTACACTGTTCGTCTTAATGATATTATCATATTGTGTTGTTGTTATATCTTCACCAGTTTTACTTGTTGTATGTGATTTTTGTATAGTATATTGATATAGAAAAGTATTTGTATTAATATTGTGATGCCGATATTGCCTCGTCTTACTTTGTACTGTATTGGAAACCACACCTTATTAGTCTACAGTATTAGTGAGCTAAACATAATCTATAGTGTACTTAACGATAATATGATTTGAGTTTTGGAATTTTCTGTTCTGCATAAATGTTCAGTCACAGGGTTTTCTTAAACAGATCAGATGTATTATTAACCTTCTCCTCTCTTCTTTTATGTCCTCACAGCTCTACTTGGTGCGGCCGCTGCAGGTCTGGGCAGCTCTCTTGGGGCAGTACCTGGTGGCCAATCAAGTACCCCCAACCTCAACCCACAGAGCCAGATCGACCCCAGCTCCATAGAAAGAGCCTATGCAGCCCTGGGCCTCACCTATCAGGGCAACCAGATCCAGGCTCAGACTGCCCAGCCCAACATGCCCAACCAAGGCCTGCAAGGCCAGGCTGGCATGAGGCCTTTGAACCCAATGGGTGAGTTAGGTTGCATGCTCACCTGCTTCACTGTCCAGGTATTTTCAGTAGAAAGATACAATACAAACAACTTTATTAATCACAGCTACTTGTTGTACACAAAACACAATAACAATGATACAAGGGAGCTAAATATGGAATTTAATCTGTAAATATTGTTGATAAATAAACTTGATGAACACAATAAAAAGATCAGATAAAACATGGAGCATTTAGTAGTCGAATTGCAGCGGTAAGGCATGATTTTAGAATAGTGGTTCGTTTTACAAGCAGGTAAAACATAACAACGCCCTGATGGCATTCACTAACAAGAACATGTCCAGAAGAGGCCAGAGTACTTGCTGCTTTCTGGAGGATTTGTTGGTTGCAAAAAGAATTCAGGTCTCTTTGTTTCACACCGGAGATCTTGGAACGGACTCCAACAATGCTGTTCAATATAAGATTGATAGAAACGACAGAGGATGACGGGACTGACAGAAAAGGAATTTAGTTTGGGGGGAAGGTGAATTCTCTGCCCCAGCGTTAAAAATAAAATAGTACCAAAATATTTGTATGACAATTTCCACACTTTGATTATGTATGACACACTCCTTGGCTGCGTCTCTGTTACGTCTAAAATCAATAATCAGTTCCTTGGTTTTAGATGCATTCAAATCCAGGTAGTTCTTTTCACACAAAGACATAACATCTCTTTCCCAGAGCCCAGACAAGAATTTTGAAAAGTTCAACAGAGTAAGGGCATTATGTAGGGAGTTAGATTTCAGTTGTTTATTGCCAAACCAAATTGCCCACCAAACCAATTGCCTACCAAAATACCTTTTTTAAAGTGCTCCAGGTAAAAGAATAGAGGAGCCTGTAGATACAGTCTAATCAGCACCTAAAGAATATGCTTTGAGGCTTTAAGACATTACAAGGTACATGTCCAAGAGCAAGGTATAGAACTGCATTATTATTAGTAGTAAGGAATGCTAACTTATGTGCACTGGTCTTTCCATGTTTAGGTGCAAATCCTATGGGAGTCAATGGAGGTGTGGGAGCTTCCTCTCAGAGCCAACAAGCCAGCCTGCTGCAGGATACCATGATGCACCTCAATGTGAACAGCCAAGGGTAAGAAGGAACACAAACACCATAGCATGCCATTGGGCGGGTACATTGATAAGAAGCACCTATCACGGCTAAGAGCTTCAGATTTTCAGCATTTTACTCTACATCAGATCAGACCTGTTTTTTTTAATAAGTAAGTAATTAATATGATGCCTCCCCATCTCTTCCAGTCTGATGAATGATGCCAGTGGTGTCGGCTCCATGCCCACAGCAGGCCCTCCCTCTGCCTCAGGCATGAGGAAAAGCTGGCATGAGGACATCACGCAGGACCTACGAAACCACTTGGTACACAAACTGTAAGTATTAAAGAAGACCCACACTCCTTTTTTTGCACTGTGCATTTTATCACAATCTTGTTTGTGTATTAAGTTAATACGAAGAAACACACAGCGTAGTGTACTGCTAGCCCAGCTACAACACAGGTACCCACACAGAAACTCTCTCAAAGGGACTATGATTAGGGTTCAGATGTCATATCAACACAAATGTGAAAAAATGACAGGAATTAACAGTTGCATCATTTTTCACCTCCACCCCCCTTTCCTCGTCTTTTTGCTTTCCTTTACTGTTTGTTCTCCCACCCACAGTGTTCAAGCCATCTTTCCAACTCCAGACCCTGCTGCCCTCAAGGACCGTCGAATGGAGAACCTGGTGGCCTATGCCAGAAAAGTTGAGGGAGACATGTATGAGTCAGCCAACAGTAGAGTAAGTTGCTCTCTCCTTTAGCTGACAGACACTGTTTGCCTGTCATTTTGTGGCTGTAGCCAGTCACTCGTTCTGTCGCAGATCAGTCTCAAAAGTGAAAGAATTCACGTTTCTTGTGCCATTATGAGATGTGGGTGAAAACCTACAGCATATGAGCCTGACAGGTAAATTACCTTAGGTTTACTGCAGCTGGTAAAGGCCTTCCTGCATGTGAAACTAACTTTTCCTTAGTTATTAAGAGGTCAGAAAAAAACTTTTCAACTGCTCTTTCACGTTTGAGAAGTTTGCCACGTTTCCCTTATTTTGTTAACCTCTCTTTGACAGGCTGAGTACTATCACCTGCTAGCGGAGAAGATCTATAAGATCCAGAAGGAGCTGGAGGAGAAGAGGAGGACTCGGCTCCAGAAGCAGGGTCTGGGTCTCGGGCCTGCTGGCATGGGTCAGCCCCCCACTGGACTGCCTCCAAGTGAGTGGACATGCAGCATATGCAGACTTGGATGAGCTAATGTTACACCGGGCCGCACACATTCATGTGAATGTTAATTTAATCTGGCGGAATGCGACATAATGACACGCCGTGATGTGTGACTGCAGGATTATTAGTATCATATTGTGTTACCTTGATGTCTTCTTTCTGCTGCATTTGGCAGAATTATACTCAGGGCTCAATTAAGTCCAGTATAGCTGAGAATGGGAGTTAATGTGGATTCCTTGTTACTTTTGCCATGCATTACACCTTACCAGTGTTTTTTTTCGGAGTTCATTTTGCCATGCTAGTATCATGGGCTCATGGTGTACTGTCTGTTTCTTGAGTGGATTCAGATTATACACACATTATTTATGAACTGGCCCACAGATCCTTTGAAAGAAAAACTCGCATTTCCAGGTGTCTCTGTTCAATCATTTGTTGCCACATGAGTCCAAATGCCACTGATCTATCTGACCAAACAAACAGAAAATAGGATGAAACATTCCAGTTTGTACAAACCTCTCCACACACACTTAGTTAGGGCATTTTCACCTCCCCCTATCTCCTGTGCACAGATACCAGCTTGATTTTCTTAATCTTTTTACAGACGGTCCCCTCCCTGACCCACCAATGGTGCGACCACCTGGACCAAATCAGATGGTCAACAGGATGCAAGGCCCAGGTAAAGAACCACTGGGAAACCAGAATGCAGTATTTTAATTCACCAGTTTATGGTAGGAACAACATTTGACACATTGTATCTGTTGTATCAGCTCAAATGTTAATTCAAGTCAAAGTGACTGAAACCTGTTTTCCTTAGGAATTGTTCATTAGTATTAAGACTGGAGGCTTGTGATATTTTTTGCCCTGGTGTTGACACTTCACACTTTTACATAACAACATTTGCACTGCACATGTATGGGAACTATTATATAAGAAAATACAATATGAAGTGTGGTTTCCACATGAAATGTTATGTGGTGTATCATAACAGTCTCTGTGTTTTGTCAGGTATGAATCAGTTCAATCAGATGGGGATGCAGTCTATGGGCCAGAGGTCCACGCCTCCTCTCCCCATGGGAGCATCTGGAAACCAGGTCAGTACTAAACACACCACGGTTTTTATTGTTTCAGGACAGAAGTATGCATATCAAACACAATCTTTAAAAGAAAATGAATTGTTACACACTAACTTGCAAAAAGTGCTTCATTAGCCAGTCAAATGGCTTGGCAGAAAAAGTTGCATACGCATTTTTAAGACCCCTGCCCTTTTTATACCTCTAGATGGGAATGGTCGGACCCAGGATGGGGCAGCCCAATGTCAACCAGCTTCAGAACCAGTATCTGTCCCAGGGACAGTTTCCTGGGTCAGGACCAGGAGTTGGAACAGCTCAGCCTGGGATGGCTCAACCTGGAGCACAGGCGGGCATGGCACAGGTAAGGTGGCCTGAAGTTCTTTTTCCTGTTAGTCAGAGAGATTTTATTCAGATTCTTTTATTGACCCTGTGCACCCTTCCTGTCTGTCACCCATCTCTTTACCCTCATCCTCTTCTATCCTAAGACGCAGATGGGCACTCCTCCCTCTCTTCCAGTTGCTAGTCCTCTAGCACAGCCAGGTTCAGCCAGTGGTCCCAGTAGCGTCTCCGCAGTGGGGCCCATGGGTCCTCAGAGCGTGGGTGGCGGAGGTCCCAACTCAGCTGTTGGAGCCCCTGCTTCCTCAATGACTCCATCTAACACAAACCAGCAACCCAACTCCATCCCCCATTTGGCGGCCATGCGTGGCAGCTCGCCCTCTCCTGCTCACAGCCGATCTCCTACTCCTCACCAAACACCCCCCAGGCTAGCTGGGTCCCAGACCCCTCAGCCGCATACCCCTAATGCACCACAGCTGGCTCCACCTTCAGTCCCCCAGCAGAACCAGCTTGGCCAGGGCCCCGGCTCCAACAAGTCCCTCCAGCAGCAGCACATGGGGCCAGCTGGTTCGACCACTCCATCTCACCCCGGACTGGGCTCCAGCTCAACGCCGCACGGAGCTCAGCTGCCACGCACTCCGGTCAGTGTGATTTAGCCTTTCACATACTTAGACATTTTAACATTAAGACCAGTTCACTTTATTCTACAGATATCATTGATTCTGTCGCAGTAACTCATGTCCTTAAGGTTTATTTTAATCTCCTGCTTCCCTATATATCCCCTATATTTCCATGCACCTGAATGTGTTTCTATGTCTCTCTCTAGTTGTCCCAAAAGGGTTCATTCCCAGCAGACAGTCAGGCCCTGACTCCAGCCTCTGTCAGCAGCCTGGACACTTCCTCCCAGCAGCCACAGTCGGACGCTTCAGCAGGTAACCTTGACCCCAAGATGGAAATCAAGCAGCAGGATGAGGAGGAGGAGAGCGATACCGGCAGCTGCTCCAAAGGAGGGAAGCTCAGCAACCTCAAAACAGAGGAAAAGCCTGTGAAGTCAGAAGTGAAAAAGGAAGAGTGTTCTGGAGAGGGAGGTAAAGGGGTTCCCATGGATACGTCTACTACAACGCAGACAGCGTGTGTGAAGACGGAAGACAGGAAACCGGAGATAAAGAAGGAGGTGAAAGAGGAAGAGGAGACGTCGGAGACACCACAGGCCGCAGTGAAAAAGAAGAGTAAGGAGGGATTCTGATCTTATTTGCACACAAACATCCCCTTGGATATTATTGATGTACATGTCGTGTCATGTGTTTGTCTTGGAAGCCAAAGGGGTAATTGAAGCAGTGTAAAATAAAAGTTTTTCAGTTTACTCTTTCATCCCATTCTCCTCTCTGATCTCCATTTCTCCCCAGTCTTCAAGCCAGAGGAGCTTCGTCAGGCCCTGATGCCCACACTCGAATCTCTCTACAGACAAGATCCAGAGTCTCTGCCTTTCAGAATGC